>NC_069785.1:65274134-65589134 GCF_027406575.1 Nycticebus coucang
AGTCCTTCTTTTTGGATGTTTTGGATAAAGTTAAGTAATATAGGTACTAGTTCCTCTTTAAAGGTTTGGTAGAATTCTGATGTGAAGCCATCTGGTCCCGGACTCTTCTTTTTTGGGAGATTTCATATAGTTGATTCTATTTCAGAACTTGATATAGGTCTGTTCAGCATGTCCAATTCTTTCTGATTAAGTCTAGGAAGTTGATGTGCTTCCAAATATTGGTCAATTCCTTTCAGATTTTCATATTTCTGAGAATAAAGTTTGTTGTAGTATTCATTAAGGATTTTTTGAATTTCTGAGGTGTCTGTTGTTATTTCACCTTTGTCACTTCTGATTGATGATATTAGGGACTTAATTTTCTATTTTTTGTTAAGTGGGCCAAAGATTTATCAATTTTGTTGAATATTTCAAAAAACCAACTTTTTGATTCATTGATCTTTTGAATAATTCTTTTGTTTTCGATTTCATTTAATTCTGTTCTAATTTTAGTTATTTATTTTCTTCTGCTTGGTTTGGGGTTGGAATGGTCTTCCTTTTCCAGTTCTTTAAGATGTCCCATTAAGTTATTGACTTCCTCTTTCTGTTCTCTTGAGGAAGGCTTGCAACACTATAAATTTCCCTCTTAGGACTGCCTTTGCAGTATCCCACAGGTTCTGATAATTTGTGTCTTCATTATTGTTTTGTTCCAAAAATTTGGCAATTTCCTTCTTAATCTCATCTATGACCCAGCTATCATTCAGGATAAGGTTGTTTAGTTTCCATGTCTTTGTATGAGTATGCAGATACCTATTATTGGTGAGTTCAACTTTTATTGCGTGATGATCCAAGAAAATACAAGATAAAATTTCTATACTTCTAAATTTGCTGAGGTTATACTTGTGACCTAAGATGTGATCAGTTTTAGAGGATGTTCCATGGGCTGATGAGAAGAATGTGTATTCAGTTTTGTTAGGATGAAATGTTCCGTAGATGTCTGTTAAATTATATTGTTGTATGGTGAAGTTTAAGTCCAAAATTTCTTTGCTTAGTTTCTTATGTGAGGATCTATCCAACACTGCCAAAGGGGTGTTAAAATCTCCAACGATTATGGTGCTGGAAGATATTAATATCTGTTAGGGTCTCCCTTATAAATTGAGGAGCATTCTGGTTGGGTGCATAAAAGTTAATAATTGACATCTCATCATGTTGAGTGTTTCCCTTAACAAATAAGAAGTGACCATCCTTGTTTTTCCTTTTGTTGGTTTAAAGCCTAGTATATCTGCAAATAAAATTGCCACCCCTGCTTTTTTCTGATTTCTGTTTTCCTGGATTACAGATGTCCAACCCTTACCCTGAGACTATATTTATCCTTTAAGGTGAGATTCTTGTGTGTAACAGATATCTGGCCTAAGTTTTTGTATCCAGTCAGCCAACCTGTGCCTCTTAAGAGGATAGTTTAGGTCATTCATATTAATTGACAGTATTGATAAGCCTGGTAGTATTTTGGGGTGTCAAGTTTTTCGAAAGTCCAGTGAACATTTTGAATCTTTTCGCCACTGTGGAAATTGGGTTTTGGTCAAGAATTTCAGAGTGAGTTTACTTTGCTGGTAGAGCATTGTGCTGGTCATTATGGAGGACGGATCTGAGGATATCCTGAAGAGCTGGTTTGGTTATAGCAAATTTCTTCAACGTGTGTATGTCATTAAAGTATTTAACGTTTCCATCATAAATGAAGCTCAGTTTAGCTGGATACAGGATCCTGGGCTGAAAGTTGTTTTGTTTTAGGAGATTGAAGGTTGATGACCATCCTCTTCTGGCCTGAAAAGTTTCAACAGAAAGATCTGCAGTCATTCTAATATTCTTCCCCTTGTAGGTGATGATTTTTCTTATGTCTGGCTGCTTGCAGGATTTTCTCATTCATATTAACTTTGGTGAAGTTAATTACAATGTGTCCAGAGATGCTTTATTTGGGTTGAGTCGTGCTGGGGTTCTGAAACTGTCTGCATCTGAATTTCAGTATCTCTTGCCATGCTTGGGAAGTTCTCCTCAATTATCTCTTGGAGGAGAGTACCTGTCCCTTTCAGACCATCCTCTTCTCCTTCAGGGATTCCTATGAGGTGAATGTTTGCTCTTTTGGAGTGGTACCACAATTCTCTCAGGGAATGATCCATTTTTGCACTCCACTTATCTTCCTCATTGAGCATTTGGGAGCATTCAGATGTTTTGTCTTTGATGTCAGAGATCCTTGTTTTGCCTCAATGTGTCAAAATCTTTGGTGATTTTGTCTTTGAATTCATTGAATTCTTGAGACAACTTTTAAATTGCTCCTTGAATTTCTATTTCCATCTTTACCTCCATTCTGTTAATCTTATTTGCAATCCAAATTCTGAATTCAATTTCTGACATCTCAGCCATTTGTTTGTGAATGGGATCTTCTGTTGTGTCTCCTTTGTCATTCCTTGGGGGAGTTGATCTACTCTGATTATTCATGTTGCCAGAGTTTTTCCACTGATTCCGCCCCATGATTATTTTTTTCACCATTTGGCTAGAGAAGCTGGCAAGGTGAAATTGAATTAAGGGCTCCTGGAGTTATAATATTAAATCAACTTTTGGCCGAGGCAAGAGACTGCCTGGGCTTGCAGCGGTATCTCTCCATGGAGGGAGTCCCGGCCCTCAGTTGTTATCTCCCCTTTGGTGAAACAAAAGGTCCTCTGTTCTCCACTTGCTTCAAGCTGCTCTCCTGGGGTGGGGGAAAGAAGAAGGATTCCTGTCCTCTTTGGGATGTGTTTTATACCTGAAATTTGTTTCCTCGGAGTACCAGCTTGTCATAGCAGGGGTAATGTGAACCTATTGATCTTCTCTCTCAGCTCATCTCTGAATCTTCTGCTTTATGGGGTTATTTCTGGCCACTATTTCTCCCTCTGGAGAAATATTTCTCTCCTCTGTCCTCTGGACAGGAGCCTCTGCCAAAATCTGGCTTCAATCGACCATCTTGCCTCCCTCCTGCCAGAGCAAGGATTTGAACCCAAACTTCCGGACTCCAGAGCCTATCTTCTTAACCAATCCACTGGGAGTTTTCTGAATCAGGTAACCCCTGAAACAAAGACTGACATGGGAAAAATGATTCCTGCTGGGACAGTTGGAAATGGAGAAGAAAGATGCTTTTATTGAACACTGCAGAGAGATCAGGAACTGGAGAGACCAGGAACTGCACTAATGCAGAACCTATGAAGTCAACTTCACACAAAAGTACTCTTTTGAGGATATCTGCCCAGCAACTGCCTATCCAAGCTCTCACTGGCATCACCCTTGTTATTGATCTTTGTAGCCAAGTATTATAGTAACTTCTGTTTTGAAGTGTCATGTCATAATAACACCCTGCTACAGAGCTATAGAATCTTGCTTGGAGATAGCATCCATCATCCAGATTGGTGGAGGCCCTTCCCAAATGAGGGTCCTAGTTCCTCGGTGCCCAGCCCCAGGTAGGACTCCATGTTCATAGAAAAAAAAATGCCAAATATTAACCCATCCATAGTGGGAGGGGGTTTGAGGTGGTCATAAAAATTTTTGCTTTTTGGGGGGTGGGGTGGGTGCTTATCTCAATAAAAAAAATTTCTACAATGAACATGAATTACTTGTGTTCCAGAGACTAGAGGAAGGAAAGAAGGTAGAAGAGGAAAAGCAGAAGAAGAAAATGCTCTCCAAAGTGTCCCTCAACAGTTTGGGGCTGGGTTGGTGGTGAGGGCAACTCACAGGACTGGGGCAACATGAGCTGGGCAGGGCCTTGCAAAAGGTAGGCCCAGGCTAGTCTTAAAGGTCATGGTGTGTGGGGTTCCCACCCTGTCCTCACAGAACCTATGGCACATGGGGCACAGTACGTCAGCTTGTGTAAAAATACACACTGCCATCCAGCTCTGGCTTCCAGAGGGGCCTGGGGCAATGAGAAACAGCTCATCTGACACCTCCCCCAGTCCACACTGCTCTGGCAAGTCCTCCTAGAGGGCTGTTTGTTCTCAAAGGCTGCATCTTTGGGAATAAAAATAACCCCATGTGCAGCTTGGCTGCTCTCTGTCTGCCCTGGTGACAGAGATGGGGGTGATGCTCCCAGGCCTAGGGTATTTTCAGCCTGGGCTGCATTTTAATCCACAAGATTTTCCCTGCTTAGCTAGCCACCCTCTGTCATGATCCCTTGATAGGAGAAGAGAAAGAAGAGGAGAGAAAGAGGGAGGGGGAGGGAGAGGGAGGAAGGGAAAGGGGAAAGGAAAAGAAAAGGGAAAGGACATTTGCAGTGTGTGGGAAAGTCACAAAACCTCACCAGAATAGCAAGTTGATACCGCTAAAATAGCAACGGGGCAGTCTTGCACTAAAATGATAACCTGTTTATCAGCTATTAAGCACCACACAAATACAAGGTCTGTTACAGCATGAGGTAAGATTTGAAGAGTGCCACAAGCCTGGCTTACCCCCAAATAGCTCCACAAATTAAACAACCCACCATTAGAATTATACCCCTCAGACTAAAAAATTCTCTGTTCAGACCAAGAAGTTCTCTGTTACAATATCTGGAAAAGGTTGGTGTTGGTGGTTGGAAATGAGCCTTTCTTACATCAGCAGAGATCTTTGTATTTTAAAAACCTTATGAATATAGGGCCTCACTTCCATTCTGATCTTTGTTCTTGCAGATGATGATCTACGGATAGTTTTTTTTTTTTAATTCATTTTCTTTCTTTCTTTTTCTTTTCTTTTTTTTTTTTTTCTTTTTTGAGACGTGTCACTCTGTTGCCCAGGCTAGAGTGCCATGACATCAGCCTACCTTACAGCAACCTCAGACTCCTGGGTTCAAGTGATCCTCCTGCCTCAGCCTCCAGAGTAGCTGAGACTACAGGTGCCCACCACAATGCCTGGATGATTTTTTCTGTTTTTAGTAGAGACAGGCATCTTGCTTTTGCTCAGGCTGGTCTTGAGCTCCTCTCTTCAAGCAATCCTTCCCCCTCAGCCTCCCAGAGTGCTAGGAACACAGATAGTTTTAATTAGTGTTTCTCACAGTTGATAAAACAGCCTTGGAGGGAGGAACTGGCAGAGGTGGGGCAGTGATGAGAAGCCCTCACTCTCCCATTACTGCCCCTCAGGGATCAGAGCTTTGCTCCTGGGACTCTGAGGAGGAGAGAGGGGACAGAGGCTGGACAGCTGGCAGAAGAGAACCCACCTCTGGAGATCAATGGTGGGACTGTTGTTCAGAGGCCAAAGACAGCCTCCCCCTTTATGGTTTTACCTGGGGCCTCCTGCCTCACAGACAATGGGGGAAAATGTGCTAGGGCCACACATCCTACATTTGGGGTGGCCAAAGGATTCACCTGGAGTTCTCACTGCTTGTTCTCTTACTGTGCCCAGAGCAATGTGCAGATTGCTGAGCTCTGCCCCTGCCACTGGATTAGGGCATGACCAGACGCGTGGGTCAGATGCTTGCCTTCCCTACCTCATACCACCTGGTACCCATGGCAAGGGTAATGATGGGAGTGGCCAGTGGGGGAAGGGGCCATACAAACCACAAAACCAGACACTCCTTGCTTTGATAGCAAGACAGCTGCTCAGAAAGCCTGCAGGTGATGCAGAACCTGATACCGATTGTGTCCCACCTGGAAGGTGAAGTCACACAGCTTGTCCCATGCCCACTTAGATGCCTGTGAAACAATTGTGGGAATCCTTTAGAAGCGAAGTGTCACATGGATCTTAAAGAAAAGCATGTTGAAGTTTTCAGCCATGTTCCTCTGTGGTCATTGATGTTTTCCAGAGTTAGTGTGGAGAAGGAACAGGGTGTGCTAGATGAGTAGAGGGCGTTGTAAAGATTTAAGTCACAGGAGCCCTTTGGAGCCAGCAGGAGGGCTCCATGTACTTTGAGAGGTGGCTATCATGGGCCCTGAGAGTGCCTGGAAGGCTGGACAAGAAGAGAGGTTACTCTTAGGTGGATGGGACAGCTCCTATGGTCCTCGTATTTGGGTCCAGGGGGCTGAGTAGCAGTGACTGTGGCCTAGCAGCTGCCTCCCCTATATACTAATAACTGTTGATGGTGTGGCCCCAGCTCAGCCTGATTGATTTCCTGCTCTTGGTCTCCAGCAGAGCCCCCTGCAACTCAGTAAGCCTTCCCTGCCGGGCCTGCTGTCCTGCTCAGGCTTATTCCAAACTTTGCCATTTTCAAGCCCCTACGCTCACCCTCTCACCCCATGAATGGATGATCTCAGCTCCTTTGTATTGAAAAGATAAAGGCAGCAACCACTCAGATCTCCTCTTTGCTCCTAAATACGTCTCTCTATTCATCTTCTCTGGAAGGCTTGTCCCTCTTTTCCAATGGAAGCCCCCCACCTGTATCTTCTATCCCATTCACCTTCTGCACCCTCCTGCCCTGAAACTTTCCATCTCTTTCTCTGTCATTGTCCTGCTTCTAAGAGTTCCCCTGACTAGCTATAATAACATCACCTTGCACGTGGGCCCATGAAGCCACCTCCGAACACCTGCCTTCCATTCACTGCCAAACGCAGAGTGTCTCTGGGTGGGGTGTGGGTGAGTTGGATGGTTGATTGATTGATTGCTGCAAAATCTGCCTTTACCTTCCTGCCCCCACCCATCCTTACTCTGCCTTTGAGCCCCAGCACAAAGGATTCCTTATCACTGAGCCCTGGCTGCCTCTGGAGTCTCTTCCCTCCAGCCCACAGATTGCTCACCTGCCTTTCCCCCAAGATTCCCATTCCCTGCGTGACTTCAGACAGAATTCTGAGCACAACTCATTTCAGAACTACAGTGTGCTGGAGTCTGTTGAATCTCAGATCTGTTATTCCAAACTGAGGGATCTCAGGTTATCCTAAGGCTTCTGTTTCCTGTGTCAAGTGGTGTTCATAAAACAGAATTATTGTAAAGACAAAACAGGATAATAAATGTAAAGTGCTTGCATAGCGCTGGATAATATTAAGTACTCGAGAGATAATAGATACAAGGTCAGACAATTAAGTTCACAAACTCATCCTAGAAAAAGTGCTACATACCTCATTGCTGAATATCACTATGGTTACCAGATGGCCAAGGTGAATACTTCAAAGGTGACCATAATGGTATTTAACAATGAGCACTTTTCCTAGAATGAGTGTGAGAACTTAATTGTCTCACTAGGTATTATTAATTATCTGAAAGAGCTAATGCATCCTTCAATGCCTCTTATTATGTGCTACTGCGTATCACATTAGGTAGCCAGTTTGTTGATGGAAATCACTCCAGTTTTTAGCAAATTTTCCCTTATTTAACAAATTCCAACACAGTGCATGCTATGTTCAAGGCACTCTCTTAAGTGCCTTTCCAAACTTTAATTATTTGAATCTTCATGACAACACTATGAGGTTTCCCTATTTTACAGAGGAGGAAATAATGCACAAAGAGATTAAGTAACTTGCTCAAGGTCACAGAGTTAATAAATGGCAGAGCTGGGAATTGAACCCAGGAGGTCTGACCCCAGAATTCTTGCCCAGCTGCCAGTCAGGTTGAGGTTAATTGACAAGACTTAAATTAACTCCTCCTGGGAATGCTCTGAAGTAGCACAGAGCAGTCCCCGCACTGGTTTCACAAGGTCCAGAAGCTGTCTCTTATCTTTGTTTCTTTATTCGTTCACTAGAAAGTTACTCACAGAATAACTGTCAAAGTATCCGCTGGGCAGTATTACGTGCTGGGACGCAGTGGTGACCAAGACAGACGTGGCCCGTGCTCTCACGTTGCTGCCAGCCCTTCACAGCGGCTGACAGCGCCTGGCACACAGTAGGAGCTTCATAGAACTCTGAGGAATACAGTGGGCTCTATCTTCAGCGGAAAAGCCCCCATCCTCGGCGGCCCCCCGCAGTTCCTTCCTCCAGGGGTTTCGGCAGGAACACAAAGTTTCGCTAGAGGGCGCTGCGCAGTAGGGCTGCCTGAGGACGCAGTTAAGTGGAGGAGGGGAGCTCTGGGGGGTCGTGCTAGGGATGTTTAGGGAATCCTATAGAGTTTCGGAACTGGAGAGAATCACTGGAATTTTAGCAGAGAGATTCTTGTCCGGTTCCGCTGAGCAGGCACCACGACTAGGTGCCTTGACTGGGTCAAACACACTAGTGACCATAGCCTACAGCTGGGCGCCCTGGGAGGAACTTCACCGGCAGGCACTGGACTCCAGGCCTGGATTCCCGACCAGCCAGTCCAGTGCTGGCTCCTTCAGCTCTGCACCTGCCCTGAGGGCACCCTCCTTCACCATCCCCTAAGTCTCCCTGGCCAGGGCTGAGAACAAGTCCTAGTGGCAAAGAAACAGTTGGCTTCGGGTTTGGAGTAATTCAGGGTCCACTGGAAAGATGGAGCAATGTCAGCTGGTCTCATTCAGCTAAACCTGGGGGATGCAGTGAGGCGGGAAGCTTGACCTCCAACTGGAGGATGTGTGCTTGCTTGTTCCAGGGATGGAACGTTGTCTTTGCCTCTTTGAAGTTGGACCTGATCCTCCCAGCACCACCTGCAGGGCTCTTCAGGGCCTGACCTCCAATCCTCTGGACCTCATCCGCCACTCTCCTTGCCCACACAGACTCCTCACAGACTCAGGGCATGCCTTCCCCTTCCTGGCCATCCCCTCTGTGAAAAAAGGCTCTCCTCCCAGAAGCTGGGGTGCCTGCTTCCTTCATCACCCAAGTTCATGCTCAGATTTCATTTCCCACCAACAGGTCTTCCCTCAAAACCTTGTCTCAAATACTACCCGCTCCAGCCTCTCTATCCTCATGTCCTGATTTATGTTCTTCAAAGGGCCAAAGCTGAATTTTCAAAAGTTAAAAACATGACTCATATAAAAATAGAAGAAACACATGTGAAAGATTTGCTACCTCATTAATGAAGGAACTAGTGAGCTTACTTAATGCCGATTCCATAGGCATATGGGGAGCTGGATGCTTATGGACATTAAAAGAAAAACATGTTTCTACCTTGGTAGGTTAGATATAAAAATGCTTACTGTCGGGCGGCACCTGTGGCGAGTAGGCCACCCGCCCCATATACTGGGGGTGGCAGGTTCAAGCCCGGCCCCGGCCAAAAATTGCAAAAAAAAAAAAAAATGCTTACTGTCCTACAGGTTAATAAAACTGTAAATTTTTGGATTATCTGTTCTGTGGGTAAGAAAACTCAACCATGTAATGTCCCAATCTCTGGACTCTAATCAAATAGTAAATCGGTAAATCAAATATCCTACAGAAATAATTTTTGGGTGGTCCTGGGAATTAAATAATCTTTGGGTGTCACAAAGCCTTCCTGTGACATTGAAAGGACACACTATACGCTCTCTTGTCATTGTTATTCTGGGTGGTTTTCCTCAACCATAGCATTCGCCACTGTCTGAGATTGTCTTATATATTTTATAGTCAGTATCAAGCCACTGTAATAAAGTCTCCCCAAAGGAACAATCACCGTAGCCCCAGATTCTGCTTCAGTCCCTGGTGCAAAGTAGGCATTCAACAAATATTTTTTTGATAAAAAACATGTAAGATATAATCAAAATTTATATAATCAAAGACAAAAAGTGGAATAGTGGTTACCAGGGCCTGGGAGAGGAGGAAGTGGGGAGTTATTGTTGAGCTGGCACCGAGTTTTAGGTGGGGGTGATGGAAAAGTTCTGGAGATGCGTGATGGTGATGGTTGCATAACAGTGTGAATGTATTTAATGCCGCTGAATTGTATACTCAACAATGGTTAAAATAGTACATTTTATGTTATGTACGTTTTACCACAAAAAAAGTTGTATGATTAGAATAGCAGCCTCTTGTCGAGGATTTGTTCTATGCCAGACCCTCCTGTAAGTACTGTGTGTGTATTAAATCATGTACCCCCATAACAGTTCTATGCAATTGACATTTTTACTATTCTCTTTGATAAGTAGAAGAATGAGATATCGAGAAGTGAAATAACTTGCCAAAAGTCACATACGTAGTGAACAGGAGAGCTGGGATTTGAAGCCAGGCATAGTGTGTTCCTAACCCTGGGAACGTTTATGGTCTGGACCATCCAGATCTGTGTAAGTTTCCAAGAAGAAGCAATCTGCCTTGTCTGGAGAGGGCAAGGCAGGCCTCCTAGAAGGGTTGGAATGTGAGCTGGACATCCTGTAACACAAGGGTGTCACATCCACTGTCCTTTGCTATGGCTGTGGGTGACAGGGGGGATAGGATGATGGCTTCCCTTGCCTTTGGGGTAATAAGTAGACCTCAGGGGCCTGAGTCTTTCCCTGACCTGGAGTGGCCTAGCAACTGTAAGGGAAGGGAGTTTTGCTCGTGGCACCTGTGCTCAAGATGTGGCCACCACTTTCCACTTGACAGGCATCAGCTCTTACCATAGCTGCTGGGCCCCAAGGGGCAGGCCGAACAGGCAGCACTTAAATGCTTTATTAGGCAGACAAAGCACTGCCCCCAGTCCAGCCCAGCCGCCCACCCGGGTACACGTGCTTCCATGATCTGAGCAACAGGTGTGGGCAATTTCACTGCAGATGATTCCAAATTGTAGCTCTCAAAATATTTATTCCAGGAATTCACAGAACTGTCCCCGGACCATTACTCAGGTCCAGCTCGTGCAGAATTTGGGGGACTCTGGGCTCCAGCATGCATTTTAGAACAAAAGGAAAGGAACGCGGGAGTATGGCTTTAATTGCCAAATAGATTGTGTTTCTGTGTGGGAGGAGGGGAGAATGTTTATAGAGTGTCTCCCAATCCTAAAAAGCAAGGCACCAGATGTCTCAGCTGTCCCCAGTGCACAAGCCGCCACCTCCCACTGGGGTCCTTGACCAGCAGAGCTTTCCTGTGGGCTTGGAGGGCTTCTCTGTCTGCCAGGCAGACAAAGGCTCTGCAGCGATGGAGAGAGAAGATCTCCAATGCCCACAAACTCTGAAAGGAGGAGGGTGTTCACAAGAAATTTCCCTGAAGCAGAGTTGGTAGAATGAAATATTTGTGGGTCAAACCCTATTTCCCCATTCTTTAGTACAATGGCTCTTTCTTTAAAGTGAAAATACTGAAACTGGTGGGGACAAAGGTGATTGTCTCTCTCAATTCTGTTTGCTTAAAAGGAAGTACATACCTTTTTAGCAGCTTTTGAAACCTCTTTATGACAATAGCCACAACGATACCTCTATTTATGGGGGCCTGCCATGGCTTCATGCATCCTATGGAAACTTAATCCTTAAGAGAGGTTGCAGGGACTCCCCTTTTACAGGGTCAGGAGCGGAGGATGGCATAGGGCTCCCACAAGGTTGTGTCAATGGCAGGTTGAAGATTGAGCCCTCAATGGTCGTTACAGGGTTAGGCTTCAAATTTTACTTCTCTCTTTCCCTCCTCTAGAGAGGTTAAGACACCCGAGGCCTGACAGTTCAGCAAGACTCAGAGGGAGTGCAAAGTAAGTGTGTCATGCTGTGACACTGAAAACCCAAAGAAGCCACGCTTTCCATTGAATCGGAGCCTGCCTCAACAGCAGAAGGCAGGCCGTGGTGTTCTAAGAAGCACGAACACCCAGGGAACCTGTCCCTGCCTTTCTGACTCTTGCTTCCCTGGGAACCAGCCACTTAAGCTGAGAATGATTCCTTGATTTAATGACTCCGGATACAAGTTAAATGCTCTTACTGGCATCTAAAACTAGCCTTGCATAATATAAAAGACAGTACAATTAATGCTAATCGTTTAAAAGTTTAATTTTTCTTTACTTAGAATGACATTAACTAGCAAATTAAAAACACCATGACAGTTGAGAAAGAGATGCTGGAAGAAAGGAAAGAGCTTTGTGTTTTAGTTAACAGTATTTTCTTCCTGCTTTTTGAATAAAAAATCCTTCATTCTGCATTCCACACAAGGCTTCACTATTTATGTAGCTGGTTCTGAAGGCAATGCTGGGGGTCCCAGTCTTGCTTGGCATTTAAGCAACACGGGGCAATTCTTTTTTTTTTTTTTTTTTTTTAGGTTACAATGTCTGCATTTGTTAGGTAGGGTCTCTCTTGTAGTTGTGTCCTGCACCCAGGAGATGTGCCATACACCCTTACATTGTGCCCATTAAGTGGGAGCAGACCAATCCCTCCCTTATTCCCTTCCCCCTGACTTAAATGGAATTGAGTTTTTCTTGTGTGGGTCTGTATTTGATTGTCTACTGGCTTAATATTAGTATTGAATACATTGGATACTTGCTTTTCCATTCTTGTGATACTTTACTAAGAAGAATGTGTTTCAACTCCATACAGGTTAATACAAAAGATGTAGAGTCTCCATCTTTTTTATGGCTGAATTGCATTCCAGGGTATGTATATATACCACCATTGGTTAATCCGTTGCTGGGTTGATAGACATTTAGGTTGTTCCCACATCTTGGCAATTGTAAATTTGGCTGAGATAAACAATCTAGTGCAAATGTTTTTAGGGTAAACTCTTTTCATCAGTTGGAATCCCAGGGTCCCATGTGGCAAATGTGATGCTACTTCACAGAGTTGGTGAGGGGTGAGTAAGTAGCAGTAAGGGCAGCGAGGCTTTGCTCATTCCTCATCACAGACAAGGCGATGCTTTGCTTCTGATCTCATTTTCTCCTCACAGCACACCTGTGCGGTGGGAATTGCCATTTTCAGCCTCCTGTAGCCTCTGACACCTTCTCCTTGGGCTGCATCCCAACTCTGCTCTGGGGAGCAGTCACTGCCCTGCTGTGCGTAGTCTTGGTAGGTCTGTCTCCCGCCTTCTCTTAGCCAAGGGGTGGCCAGGTAAACCTGAAAGTCCAGTTAGACTCTGTTCTCCCAGGATTTGAATTCTTGAGAAGATCTGATTCATCTTTACCCCTTACCCAGGGCTCCTAGGTGACCTCGGTACAGCCTGACTTCGGGGGGCCCTGGAATAATTCTGTGGCCATTGTTTCTGAGCCCCCTTTCTGCAGCAGTTCCCTTCACTGCGTGAGCTACCTACATCCAGCCCATAAGCCCCTCTTTGTTTAAATGAACCAGCCCATTCCTGATACCTGCAACCAAGAACTCCGCAGTAATCATCCTCAGTTTTCAGATGGGAGGCCAAGCCCAGAGAGGTGAGTAATTTCACAGCAGGTGAGTGGCACAGCCGGCGTGCAAACCCAGGTCATCTGGCCTGTCCCCGGCACAGGTGCCTGATACAATGTCACTCAGAACACATTCGTTCCCTTCTTTTCTATTCCTACCCCCACCACCTTGGCACACTCACTGCCTCCTTGCTCCTCTGCAGGATCCTCCTCTGGTGCCCTCAGATCCCTGTGGGTTCCTAACAGGAAAGTCACACAAAGGGTGGGCAGGGGCTCCAGGGGTGCACTCAGAGCATGGAAGCCAAGTGGAAGGTTTTAGCTAAATGTCTTAAAGTGAAATGGCATAGGATCAGGCCTCTGTTTCAGGCAGCAGGAGTCCCAAAGGAGGACAGAGCCTTCACCCCTCACCCCTCCCACAGCTGGCCTTGTTGGCTGCTTGGGCACCAGGTGGAGGTCAGGCCCCACGTGTCCAAGGAGAGCCAGCCCTGGCAGCTGCCTTGGACAATGAAGGGCACAGTCAACAGGATTACAACACCTGACCTCCAGGCCTTGCTGGCTGGGTGCAGACACTGGGACTCACTCTCCCGGGGTGAATGGGACTGACTTCTGGGCAGGCTGGCCTTACCGCACTCTGGTGTGAGGAAGCCTGCTGGTTCGTCTACATGTCTGCCTTCTCCTCCTCCCCACATATTTACATTGTCTCCTCCTACCCTGCTCGAATCCCTAGGCCCACATGCAGCCAGCCAAATTCTAGTGCAGAGACGCAGCTTTGTACCTGGCAGGAGGTTCCATTTTCTCTGCCAAGCAAAGCTAATGGCTGAGGTGAAGATGGGCATAGAGAGGATAATAATGATGGCAAAATACAGTGGGATGGTCCTCAAACAAGACGTCACTGTTACTGCTAAAGGTTGCAGCATGCGTGTATGTGTGTTTATTTCAAAGAACCCTCTTGTTAGTTGTTTGGTCCTGATAAACACCCTGAAGGTGGAAGAACCAATGACAGTGTCATTGGGAGATGATGCCACTGAGATCCAGAGAGCTAGGGCTGCCTGAGGCCACCCAACTACCACTCAGCAGAATCCAGATGGGAGCCCAGCGCTTGGCTCAGGCTGTGCCACCTCTGCCCACTTCAGGGGCCAGAGCTGCCACTCAGCTCCAGGCCCTGTGGGCACCGTGACTCTTACTCCCCTCCTGCTGGCAGCTGCAGGTGGCACATGTTCCTTATCACACGCCCCTTCCATCAATCAGTGGGACCCTCTCAAGCTTTCTATTTGGGGTGACCTGAGAGCAAACATTTCATTTGGAAAGCAAACACTGGGAACAGATTACAATCTAAGTCATGACTTAATTCTTTCCCAGATGTCAGACAGCAGTTAAAATAAAGCAGTAAAATAAAACCCAACCAACTAGTCCGTGTCAGAAGAACAGAGCCAAGTCAATATGCTTGTTTGGGATTTCAAGGTCCCTTGTGTCCTTGGAAAGAATTCCCATGATAAGAAGCCCTAAGGCTGGCATGTGAGCTCCAGCAGAGCAGGGTCCTCACTGGCCTTGCTCACTGCTTGTTCCCAAGTCTAGAACAGGGTTGGCACACAGTAGGTGCTCTCTACGTATTTGTGGAGTGAATAAATGCTCAACTTCCTCTTCTCGAAAAGATCGCCAAGCTGTCCAGGCAAATGGAGAGGGGCTCTGCACTGAGCCAGCTCCTCCACCACTGGGGGGTCCCACCATCGTGATGTCACTCAGCCTTCACCAGGCCCTGAAAGGCGCATGTGCTGACCTCACCAAACTGTCTCTTGTCTGCAGGGCAGCCGTCTGCTGTGCTGCTCTCTGTGCAGTCTGAGGAGGTCTCTGTGCCCTGTCCCAGGCACCACAGCTGCTGCGGAAAGGCAATGATACAGTCACGGCTCTGGACAGGAGTGAGGATGGGGTGTGTGTGTGTGTGTGTGTGTGTGTGTGCATGCATGAGTGTGTATGTGTGTGTGCATGCATGTGTCTGTGTGCATGCGTGTGTGTGACTGCGTGTGTGTGTGTGCATGGTTTTACATGTCAAGTCTGGATTCCAAAGGCAGATGGAATTGAAGTGTCTCATTAATTTGTTAATTTATGTATATCTAGTCTGGAAGTGTATGCAAAGCCCTTAAAATTCACTAAATTTCAAAAAAGAATCATGTGATATTCATCTTTATCATCTTGGTGGCTAACACAATTCCCAGCACATAGTAGGTTCTTTTTTTTACATAGTAGGTTCTTAATAAACATTAGTTCCATGAATTTATTTGACTTGTTGAATAGTACTAGTGCTCATAAGGAAAAAAGATCCAACGTTGAATATACTGCAAATTAGCAATAATCTTTCATAATGCTATCGCACTTATAGCTTTCAAAGTACCCAAATGTACTTTATCTTACTTATCTTGGCCCCAAGGAGTAGGTACACAGCACTTTCAAATTAACAGACAAAAATGCTGAAGCTGAGAAGTTCTGTGATCTGGCCAAGGGCCGTAAGCTGTTGCTTGCCAGAGGCAGAGACACAACCAGAGGCTGGTGGTGGTATGGGTCCTTCCCTGCAGCCCCCACTCTCCATCTTCTCCATCTGTATTTAGTCCACAGACTTCTGCTCTCTATAATAGAAAATCTTCAAGCAGACCAAAAAGGATAACTCAATCTTGCATTCCTGCACACAACTCCACCTAAATTCCCAACACACTTTTACAGACACTTGGAAGCTGCTTTTACAAAAAGTGCAGAAAAGACAGGCTTCACCTAGGGAAGGATTACAGCCCCAGGGAAATGTTCTTTTCTTTCTTTCTTTTTTTTTTTTTCCTTATTAAAATCAAGAAGCACCAGCCTGAGGAAGAGCGAGACCTCTATTAAAAAAAAAAAAAAGAAAAAAAACTAGCTGCCTATAGTCCCAGCTACTTGGGAGGCTGAGAAAAGAGGTTCACTTGAGCCCAGGAGTTTGAGGTTGTTGTGAGCTATGATGCCACAGCACTTTACCCAGGGTGAGAGAGTGAGAGTCTGTCTCAAACAAACAAACAAATCAAGAAGCAGTATGCTATACTACAAATACACACAGCCTACTGTGCAGTGCTGGAAAAACCTGCTTTCCTCCGAGGCATTCCCAGCCGAGGGTGGCTAGCAGCTCTCAGGAGCTGAGGTGGAGGGAAAACCTGCAGCTGCTAATCTGCTGGTGCCCTGCTAGAATGTGATTTGGCAGCTCCAGAGATCAGGATGAGAACAGCTCTCTCTCAAGTTTACTCCCCAGGCAGTTAATGTTACTCGGAACAACTTCGATTGCCCTTTTGCCTGTGATGGACCAGCCCCCAGTCTCCGTCCCAGGTATGTGTGAGCCACTGTGGAGCAAGCCCGAAGCATCAGTGTTAAATGCCTTTCTAAAATAAGATCACTTGAATTTATGTGCAAAGCAGCTGGGAAGAGCAGGCAGCCCAGCCACCCTCCCTGCATGGAGGCAAAAGGTATCCCCATCAATGGTGTGAAACCCACTCCTAGGAGGAAAAGACCCTTTCTATTATACCTCCCTGGGAAGAAAGGCCCCCAGCTTAGATCTTTGGATGATTATGACCCGTTTTACTCTCCTCACTACCACCCCTTCCTCGCTGCCCTCCAAGGAAAGCCCAGGTTTCAACTATTGCGAGGTTTTTGTAAAATGACCTCATTTTCCTGTGAGTCTGCCAAGTCTTGTGCCTGTCAAAGAATTATGGGGCCAAGAATCATTCTAGAAATGATGATGCTCTGTCAAAAAGTGGAAAATTTTGCCAAAATCCAAGAGGAGGGAGGTGCAAGATGAATGTATAGAGGAGGGGTGAATGAAATAAATCTTGACATTGATCTCCATATGCACACTGCCAGAGATAATGACTTATGTCTCCAGATCCCCCTGACTGCATACGTCAGTCTCAGCCCTTATCCAAGGGTTACTACATGGCTCCACGTCAGCTAATACCGTTCACACGTGCAGTAGTCTAGGTGACTGGAACTTGGAATTGTGGTGTGGACAGTCTACACCCATGCTTGGTGGCTTCAGTCTTATGCCATTGTACCATCCAGCTTGACCCCAACTCCCATCCCCACACTCTACCCAAGACTGTACCATTAAGCACAAGAACTACCCAATAGTCTTACTCATTTTAAAGGTCTGCAGCATGCCAAATGGTGCTTCCCCATAGTAGAGCCTCCCAAAACGTGTGTGGAATGACTTTGAAAGAAGGGTGAAAAATCATGTATGTTCTCTCTTCATGTATTTAGTAAGAATAGGCTCCGTTAAACTGCAGATAAATGACAACTTCTCTTTGAAAAGCTCAACAACATTGACAAAAACCCTAGCTAGAGTGACCAAGAACTAGGGAAGACAAATCACTAAGACCTGGAATACCACTGAACGAGGAAATACCGCTATAGATTCTACAGAAATGGAAAGGATTATAAAGGAATACTGTGAACAGTCTTTTGCCAACAAATTCAATAATCTAAATAAAAAGGAAAATTTTCTAAAAAAAACACAAACTATCTAAACTGACTCAAAAAGAAATTAAAAAGCTGAACAAACATGTAAGAGATTGAATTAGTAATAACAAAAAATTTTCCTGACAAAGAATCCCAGACCTAGACAACCTCGTTGCTGAATTCTACCAAACATTTAAAGAAGAATTAACATCAATCCTTCACAAATTCTTTCACAAAACAGGAGAAGAGGGAAAACTTCCCAACCTCATTCCATGAGTCCAGCATTACCCTGATACTGAAAACATATAAAGACATTCATTACAATATCTCTCACAAACAATACAAACTCCTCAACAAAGTGCACCAAATCTACCAACATATAAAAATGATGATATACTATGATCAAGTAGGAGTTATCCCAGAAAAACAAGTTTGGTTTAACATACAGAAGTAATCATACTAAATAAAGAACGAGATAAAAAGACAAAAACCACGTGATCATCTCAGTAGACACAGAAAAGGCATTTGACAAAATGCAGCACCCTTTCATGATAAAAAACAATCTATAAACCAATCTAAAACCTTGTTTTTCTCTCAAAAACAAGAAAACAAAAAAAAACAAAAAATAAATGTGGAGAAGTTAGAACTGTCTTACACATCTGACTGGTGCAGCTGCTTTGGGAAGTCTGGAATTCCTTAAAAATTTAAACTTGGGGGTGGCACCTGTGGCTCAAAGGAGTAGGGTGCCAGCCGCCTATGCTGGAGGTGACAGGTTCAAACCCAGCCCCAGCCAAAAACTGCAAAAAAAAAAAAAAAATTGAACATGGAGTTACCATACAATCCAGCAATTCCATTCCTAGGTATATTTCTTAGAGAATTTAAGACATATATCTACACAAAAACTAGTTCACAAAAGTTCATTACAGCATTATTCACAATAACCAAAAAGGAGAAGCAACTCAAACATCCATGAACTGATGAACAAACAAAATGTGGTATATTTATACACAGAATATTATTCAGGAGGAAAAAGAATGAAGGATGGAAATATGCTACAATATGGATGAGACTTGAAAAACCAAGAATAGAAGGAAACCATAAAACTCCACCGCTAACATCATGCTCAATGGTAACAGACGGGCTGCTTTCCCCTTAAAACCAATAACAAGGTGAGGATGTCCGTTCTTGCCACTTTCCTTCAGCATTGTACTGGAGGGTCTAGCCAGGGCAATTAGGCAAGAAAAATAAATAAAATTCACCTAGATTGGAAAGGAAGAAGTACAACTAACCCTATTTATAGATAACATAATCTTATAGATAGAAAATGCTAGAAATCCCCTAAAAAACTATTAGAATTATTAAATGGAGAGAAGATGGAAGAGGATAGGTCTGATCCAATGTGAGGGCATATGGCCCACCTCCTGGGGGCGGGTCACAACCACAACAGGGACCTTACCTAACAAATGCAAACATTGTAACCTAATTGTGCCCTCACATTAATCTGAAATTTAAAAAAAGAATTATTAAATGAGTTCAAAGGTTGTAGGATAAAAGACAATATACAAGTACACATTTATATATTATACATTTGTACACTATACAAAAATCAATTGCATTTCTATATACTAACAATAAACAGTATGCAAATGAAACTAAGACTCTGTCTCAAAAAAAAAGGAAAAAGAAAACTAAGAAAAAAGTACAAGACTTATACACTGAAAACTACCGAATATTATTGAAGGATATTACAGAAGATCTACATAAATGGAAAGCTGTCCTATGCTTAATGGATAAAAAGGGTTAACATAAGTAAAATAGCATTACTCTCCAAATGGAGGTAAAGAATCCATGCAATCCCTGTCAAAATCCCAGCTGCCTTTTTTTTTTTTTTGGTAGAAATTGACAAGCTGACCCTGAAATTCATATGGAATGTTAAGGGACTCAGAATAGTCAAAACAATCCCGAAAAAAATCTAACAAAGTTGGAGAACTCACACTTCTCAATTTCAAAACTTACTACACATCTACAGTCACGGAGACCATCGGGTCTTGGCATGAGGTAAGAAATATAGATCAATGGAATAGTCCTGAAAATTGAGAAATAAATACATTTATGGTTAACTGAGTTTGGATAAGAATGTCAAAACACTTTAATGGAGGAAAAAATGAACTTTTAAGCAAATGGAACTTGACAACTGGATATCCATATACCACAGAGTTAAGTTGGAATCCCTGTCTCACACTCCGTACAGAAATTAGCTCAAAATGGATGAGAGACCCAACTGTAAGAGCTAAAACTACAGAAAACATAGAAGTAAATCTTCATTGCCTTAGAACACGCAATACTTTCTTGGATGTGACACCAAAAGCACAAGAACAAAAGGAACAGTAGATTGGACTCCATGAAAATTCAAAACACTGTTCTTCAAAAGACAACACCAGGAAAATGAAAAACAACCAACAGAATGGGAGAAATGATTATAAATCATATATCTGATAAGATATTTATATCCAGAATATATTTAAAAATTCTTACAACTCAACAATAAAAGGACAAATAGCTCAATTAAATATGAGCGAAGGATTTGAATTGGCACTTCCTACAAAGACAATCTTCAAATAGCCAACAAGGAAAAGATCCTCAACGTCATTAGCCATCAGGGAAACAAAAATCAAAACCACAGTGAGATACCACTTCACCCATGAGGATGGCTATAAAAAAAAAGACAGATAACAGATGTTGTGGAGGCTTGGCGCTCAGTGGTGAGGGTGCTGGCCACATACACTTGTAGCTCAGTGGTTAGGGTGCTGGCCACATACACTGAGGCTGGTGGGTTCCACCTGGCCTGGGGCCTGCTAAACAATGACAACTGCAACCAAAAAGTGGCCGGGGTTATTGCGGTGGGCGCCTGTGGTCCCAGCTACTTGGGAGGCTGAAGTAAGAGAATTGCTTAAGCTCAAGAGTTTGAGGTTGCTGTAAGCTGTGATGCCTCAGCTCTCTACTGAGGGCGACATAATGAAACTGTCTCAAAAACAAAAAAACAAAAAAAACAAAAAATAAATGTGGAGAAGTTAGAACTGTCTTACACATCTGACTGGTGCAGCTGCTTTGGGAAGTCTGGAATTCCTTAAAAATTTAAACCTGGGGGTGGCACCTGTGGCTCAAAGGAGTAGGGTGCCAGCCGCCTATGCTGGAGGTGACAGGTTCAAACCCAGCCCCAGCCAAAAACTGCAAAAAAAAAAAAAAAAATTGAACATGGAGTTACCATACAATCCAGCAATTCCATTCCTAGGTATATTTCTTAGAGAATTTAAGACATATATCTACACAAAAACTAGTTCACAAAAGTTCATTACAGCATTATTCACAATAACCAAAAAGGAGAAGCAACTCAAACATCCATGAACTGATGAACAAACAAAATGTGGTATATTTATACACAGAATATTATTCAGGAGGAAAAAGAATGAAGGATGGAAATATGCTACAATATGGATGAGACTTGAAAACATTACACTAAATAAAAAAAGCCAGACCAGGCTCAGCACCTGTGGCTCAAATGGCTAAGGCGCCAGCCACATACACCTGAGCTGGCGGGTTCGAATCCAGCCCGGGCCCACCAAACAACAATGACGGCTACAACCAAAAAATCGCCGGGCGTTGTGGTGGGCGCCTGTAGTCCCAGCTACTTGGGAGGCGGAGGCAGGAGAATCGCTTGAGCCCAGGGGTTGGAGGTTGCTGTGAGCTATGATGCCATGGCACTCTACCCAGGGCAACAGCTTGAGGCTCTGTCTCGAAAAAATAAAAAAGCCAGACCAGACATAACAGACTATATATTAAATGCAATGTTAAGAATAGGCAAATCTGTAGACAGAAAGTGGACTAGTGGTTGCCTAGGGCTGGGAGGAGGTCTGGAAACAATGGGGAGTGATTAGTAATGGGTTTGAGGTTTCTTTTGGGGGTCATGAAAATGTCCTGAAATATAAATAGCAGTGATGATTGTGTGCACCAGTAAATATACTCAAAACCACTTAAATGCATACTTTTTGAAAAGTATGGTGTGTGAGTTATATATCGATAAGCTCTTCTTTAAAAAACTAAACTAAATTTAGTCGAAATATCTTGTGTAAATAAGTATCTCCTATATGAACACTGAATGTTAAAGAAGAAAGAATTTGTTTTGAATATCTATCACCAGATGGATGGTAGGAGGATAGATGCTCAAGTATAACTAACTCCTCTACAGTCAGATAGAAGAAAGGGACTCCAATTAAACTCAACATGTATTTATTGAGCATCGGCCACGTGCTATGCACCATTTCATTTAATCCTCACAACAATACTGTTAGATAGGTTATACCTGATCTGTTTTACTCAGGAGGAAACTGAGGGTCAGAGAGTTGCTCAAGACCTCATAGCTAGTAAAAGGCAGCCCTGGAATTTAGACTGAAGACTGTCTTACTCCTAAACCTTTTGGCAGTAACCACGGTGTAAAGGACAGGTAAGATCTGATGTTAGTAGTAGCAAATGGCCTTCTGGCTTGATCAGGTACCAGAAGCATTTTACAAAATTATTTTGGACTTCAGGGTTGGTACCTGATAAAAATGGGTGAGAAGTCTGGCTCTAGCTATGTCTTGTATGGCCCTGATACATATGCACCTAACTTCCCCGTCTCAGTTAAAAGAGTTCAGTACAGATAAGGAATCACGTTACATCTACTAACTCAAATTTGCTGGCATCTATGTGAGTATTCAGTTTTCCTCCTCCTTATGTGAAAGCCGCTTTTCATATTTTCATACTTATTGAGCAACCTGGATCAGATAAGGACCTCTAAACAAACAAAAGAGATACAGAGACAAATAAAGGCAAAGAAGTAGCAATCTGGTAGATGCCTCGCCATGAAGAATTGACAGGAGTTTGAGGCCATGAATGACCAAGATGATTAACTGACCTCCAGATGGACACTGCCCTGCTTAAGTGAGACATTGTTGCTGGGAAGTCAGGGTCTACCTCTGCATCTTTGTGGAGCATATAATTAGATCTGGACAACGAAATGTAAGCAGAAGTTTGGGCAGGGAATTCTAGGGTTCCAGATACCTTGGGGCATAGTTTAGCCACAAGTACACAGGCTGTAAGCATGCACACCTCCTTGTCCCTGGGACTCTATACCTTTTGGAGAGCAGTGTGGCCAGAGGAGGACTAGAGCAAAACCCTCTAAAGCAAGCAAAACCCTCTAAAGGGGCCCCTAAAGTGGGCCCCACTTGCCCAGGGGTTAGGGAGTACTTGCAATTTCAGGCAAGCATTCATGTTCTCGCCATCAAAAGGGGATAATATGACCTATTTTGTATTGTTACTTTGAGAATCAAATGAAATAATTTATCTAAAAAATTTGGCATACAATAGGTGCACAATCAGTGTTCATTCTTTGCCTCTGATCTTCCCAGTACTTTCCTGTTCTAGTCTCTTTTTCTCCCTTCACAACCCCTCTCACCCTGTACCTCCAGCCCCGTCCCCTCTTTTCTCTAGAGCTCAAGTGGGTAGGGTTTGGCTCATCTAACTACAGGGGCTCTGAAAAAATGTCACTCTCTTCCATCCTCGGCTGCAGGAAAGCTCTTTTTCCATTTAGAAAGTATTCTTGGGTTTTTCTGATTTTAAAAAAGGGAGATACTGTGGTTTACAGAGTGAGTTAGAAACTTCAGATGACTCTCCTGCTTGCTAATGAGAAGTTTGAGAAAGACCTTTGGGTCCTGACCAAAAACTCTTCGCTTTTTTTGGGGGGGTGGGGCAATAATTTGATTTCCTGTCAGATGTCAAAACACACCACCCAGCATAACTCGGGGAGGTTTGTATTTCATTCCGTCTGGTTTTGAAATGAACAAAAGACGACACTTCCTGCGCGTTGCTCTCGACAGAAAGGCCCATACGGGTGTAACCAGCTCTGTCTGCTTGGGACTCAGGGCCCATCGAGAGAGATTCAGATGGCACCAAGTTCAGATCTCCCTTTCAGAGCTCTCTTTGTCTTTCTTTCTTTTTTTTTTTTTTTTTTAGTGTTTTATTATAGAACATTGCAAAAATACACAGTGTAAACAGAATAATGTAATGAGCTCTAAATTCACTGAACTTCAACAGTTAGTGTATTTATTTCTAATTATGAAATTATGAGAGGAGGGAAAATAACTTATTCCACCATTTGTAATTTCTATTGACAATTTGGTATGCTTTTTTTTACCATTTGTAATTTCTATTGACAATTTGGTATGCTTTTTTTCCATAAAAGAAAGTCATGGCATAATATTATTTGGGGCTGTGTGTTTATATAGTCTGTGTTGTAACTATTTTCCTACATCCTGTATGGTCTTTTTAACTGTCATTTTCTTTTTCTTTTTTTTATTTTTATTTTTTATTAAATCATAACTGTATACATTGATATGATCATGGGGTATCATACACTCGCTTCATAAACCATTTGACACATTTTTATCACAGTGGTTAACATAGCCTTTCCGGCGTTATCTCAGTTACTGTGCCAAAACATTTACATTCTACATTTACCAAGTTTCGCAAATACCCCTGTAAATTGCACCACAGGTGTGATCCCACCAATCCCCCTCCCTCTACCCACCCCCCCCTTTCCCACTTCCCCCTATTGTTAAGTTGTAGCTGGGTTATAGCTTTCATGTGAGAGTCCCAAATTAGTTTCATAGTAGGGCTGTGTACACTGGGTACTTTTTCTTCCATTCTTGAGATACTTTACTAAGAAGAATATGTTCCAGCTCCATCCATGTAAACATGAAAGAGGCTGGCTGAACTGGCTGGCAACCTGCAGAAGACTGAAATTGGACCCACACCTTTCACCATTAACTAAGATAGACTCTCATTGGATTAAAGATTTAAACTTAAGACATGAAACTATAAAAATATTAGAGGAGAATGCAGGGAAAACCCTTGAAGAAATTGGTCTGGGTGAGTATTTCATGAGGAGAACCCCCCGGGCAATTGAAGCAGCTTCAAAAATACACTACTGGGACTTGATCAAACTAAAAAGCTTCTGCACAGCTAAGAACACAGTAAGCAAAGCAAACAAACAGCCCTCAGAATGGGAGAAGATATTTGCAGGGTATATCTCTGACAAAGGTTTAATAACCAGAATCCACAGAGAACTCAAATGCATCAGCAAGAAAAAAACAAGGGATCCCATCGCAGGCTGGGCAAGGGATTTGAAGAGAAACTTCTCTGAAGAAGACAGGCGCACGGCCTTCAGACATATGAAAAAATGCTCATCATCTTTAATCATCAGAGAAATGCAAATCAAAACTACTTTGAGATATCATCTAACTCCAATGAGACTAGCCTATATCACAAAATCTCAAGACCAGAGATGTTGGCGTGGATGCGGAGAAAAGGGAACACTTCTGCACTGCTGGTGGGAATGCAAATTAATACATTCCTTTTGGAAAGATATATGGAGAACACTCAGAGATCTAAAAATAGATCTGCCATTCAATCCTGTAATTCCTCTGCTGGGCATATACCCAGAAGACCAAAAATCACAACATAACAAAGATATTTGTACCAGAATGTTTATTGCAGCCCAATTCATAATAGCTAAGTCATGGAAAAAGCCCAAGTGCCCATAGATCCACGAATGGATTAATAAATTGTGGTGTATGTATACCATGGAATACTATGCAGCCTTAAAGAAAGATGGAGACTTTATCTCTTTGTCTTTCAAAAGCTCCTTCGGTAAAGGCCTCAGCATCTCACCTTCATTTCTTGTAACTTACCGTGTCTTTATGAACATCATTGCTGCAGAGGGAGAAGTCCAGGCTTAGTTGCTTGAAATCTAAACCTGCGCCCTAGATGAGGCCTTCCCCCAGGCCGGGTCCACTCCACCCCCAGGTCTCACCTTGAGTCTTTGAGATCTAGATCTCTCAGACAAGTAAACTTATCTTTGGTCTTAAAACTTTTCAAATCATCTTCTCCTGCTGCATCTGGTTATTGAGGAATAAAATTTAATCTCCAGCCCCTGAAACTTGTCCATTCTTTACTTTAATGTTGGTTGAGATCAGGATGAGGCATCCAGGGACTCTGCCTGAGAGGAGTGGCTGAAACATGAATGAAACACTGCAGTTTCTTTCCTTATATGAAATGTTTTCCATGAGTAGAATCAATGTTTTCTTCCAACTTTGACCCAATTCTATATTTACCGTGACTTCCCATCTCAAAAAGGACTTACCAAAATAACCACTATCCTGACTTTTCAAGAGCATAGGATACTTTTGCCTATTTTCATATTTTCTAGAAATAGAAAAAATAAAATATAGTTTGTTTTGTTTTTGCTTTTGGTTGCTTTAGCTAAGCATTATTTTTGTGAGGTTCATTCATATTATTGCATATGGAATCATTCCTAGCTTGCTTTCATTGGGGGGGCAAGTATTACTGAGCACCTACTATGCGTAAGGCACTGGGTTGGGCACTGTGAGAAATGCAAAGATTTGTGAGCCTTAATCTTTACTCGCAAATTTTAAAACAATCTCAGTTTAAGTATTCTATCTATTGAAATGTTTTGCGTCGTTCCCACGTGAGTCTGAGTCAGTGGCTTTTCCTGGAAGTGGAACCAGGAAAGCTCATTGTACATTTAGATAAGCAGTATTCATGTGACAGGTGCTCTGTACACCAGCTCCAAGAATTCAGCACCACAGAGATACAAGCTAAGTTTGAGTCACAAGCCTTTCCTCAATGATTTAGATGAGAAGACAATTATTCAGCAGTGTAAGACAGATACCTTGTGTAAACAAATGCAGGATTTTATGGTCAGGTAATTTGTAAACTCTGATAGACAAAACGTAAATTTGTCAATTACAGTATCTACTAAAGGTGAACACATGCGTTCCCTAAGACTTGACAATTCCCGTCTGAGGCATATACCCAACATAATTGTCGGTGAAGTCATCACAAGACACCTGTAAGAATGTCCGTAGCAGCACTCTTTGTAACAGCACAGTACTGGAAACCACCCCAATGCACATATGATAGAAGGGATAAATAAATTGTGGTATAATCAAACAATGGGACGCTCGACAGCAATGAGAATGAACAGTCTTTCTGGATGTGTAATAAAATGGATGAACCTCACAAAAATAATGCGTA
Source organism: Nycticebus coucang (assembly GCF_027406575.1). NCBI lineage: Eukaryota > Metazoa > Chordata > Mammalia > Primates > Lorisidae > Nycticebus > Nycticebus coucang. The sequence goes on from NC_069785.1 coordinate 65,300,769, forward strand.
GCTAAAGCAGTCAGAAGCAAAGAAAAAAAACCACTACATTTTATTTTTCTACTTCTAGAAAGTACAAAAATAGGCAAAAGTATCCTATGCTCTTAAAAGTCAAGATAGTGGTTATTTTGGGGGGATAGTGACTGGCAATGAGGCAGGAGAGGACCTCCAGGCCTGGGAATATTCTGCTGTCGTTTGGGGGTGCTAGTCACACTGGTGTGTTCAATTTCGGAAAGTTTTTGTTCACTTTTATATTTAGATATCATACTTTGTTAAGAAGTTTTAAAGATTCACCAATTTAAAATGGTATCAGATGCTGAATCACCAGTCCGGAAGCCTGAATCTTAGAGTTGATTCTGATTTTTCTTTTTTTCTGAGGCAGAGTGTGGCTTTGTCACCCTGCTAGAGTGCTGTGGCCTCATAGCTCACAGCAAGCAACCTCACACTCCTGGGTTCAAGAAATCCTCCTGCTTCAGCCTCCTGAGTAGCTGAGACTTCGGCTATCCACCATAATGCCTAGCAAATTCTTTAGTTTTTAGTAAAGATGAGGTCTCATCTTTGCTCAGGCTGGTCTGGAACTCCTGAACTCGAGTGATCTTTCTGCCTTGGCCCCCCAGAGTGCTAGAATTACAAGTGTGAGCCGCTGCATCTGGCTGATTTTGACTTCTGGTCATGTTTTTGGGCCAACCAGTCCTTACGTGCCTTGGTATTTCCATCAGTGGGGTGGAGATGGGGCTTTCTTCCCTTACCTTTCAGCCAGATGCTTTATTATACACGGGAAACCTGGCACCAAGAGACAGTTGCAGAGCTTCTTTGTGTTAATAATCAGTCAATTTAGGAGCTGTCTCTTCATTTAACTTCATTTCATGACATGTGACTCCTCACTTGGTCTGTGAATCACGCCTTCCTTCCTCTTTATTCTTCTCAGCTCTTCAGCCTCACAGAATGACTCTTCAATTTGGATGTCTTGCCTTATGACATTATGGTATTTGGCCTCAACAAAATCAGACAGAATATGGCATCCTCTGGGTTATGGAAGCTCATTTTGTTGTGTTCTAGAATAACAGACAGATGTGAACGCTAAAGAGGGAATGCCAAATGCAGTGTAACCTGGCTTATTGTACCCTCAATGAATCTCCAACAATAAAAAAAAAAGAAAGAAAGAAAAGAGGGAATGCCAAAAAGCAGCCCTTGCCACTCTGAAGTCCAGTTCTGAGCCTTGTGCCAATAGGAGGGATACACCCTAGTGTTCCGTGGCAGTTCGTGTGACTATAATGAACAACAATTTACTGAATATTTTCAAATACCTAGAAGAGAGGATTGATTTAGAATGTTCTCAACACAAAGAAAATGACAAATGCTCAAGGTGAGATATAAATTATTGTGATTTGGTCATTATACATTTTATACATGATACGGAAATACCATGCTGTACCTTATAAATATGCACAATTAGGTGTCAATTTAAAAAATAATAATAATAAATTGTGTCTTGCTCAAGGCTGGTCTGGCTTCCTTCCACCTCCCTTCCCCTGCAGGGCTTCCAACTCTGTGGAATGGGGTCTGCCCCCTGCCCAGGTCACTCAACAGCAGCTGTGATCCTGGAAGCTCCTGACCTACGTCTCCCCGTCCCCATGTGTTCTCCTCTAACAGCCTCAGCAGAAAAAACACATAGTGCACATCTTTAACTGATCACCCAATGCCCTCAGTGATAATACGCCTCTTCGCCTATAGTGTGAGAACTTCGCCACAGAATGGCTCTGCGCTCTGCTCCCAGCCTGTGCTATTGCTGACATATACACGTCTGCATATTTGGTAAACTCCACACGATGTTGTCTATCTTTGCCCCAAACAGCCAAAAAATTTTTAAAGCAATTCACGTAATTAAAAAGTCTTATTACTTGGTCATGTAGTTAACATTTCTTCTATAGTTCATTTCTTTGTTTAGAACTATATTTCCATTTTGTGTCATTTTCCTTCTGTTCAAAAATATCCTTTAACATTCCTTTATCTTTTCTCTCTTTTTTTTTTTTGAGACAAGAGTCTCACTTTGTCACCCTTGGTAGAGTGCCGTGGTGTCATAGCTCACAGCAACCTCAAACTCTTGGGCTCAAGCGATTCTCTTGCCTCAGCCTCCCAAGTAGCTAGGACTACAGGCGCCTGTCATAACGCCCGACTATTTTTAGAGACGAGGTCTGGCTCTGGCTCAGGCTGGTCTTGAACCTGTGAGCTCAGGCAATCCACCTGCCTCGGCCTCCCAAGTGCTGGAATTACAGGCGTGAGCCACCCTTCCCAGCCATCCTTTAACATTTCTTACACTGCAGTTCTGCTAGTGGGATAAAGTCTGGCAGCTTTTGTGTGTCTGAAAAAGTTTTTATTTCAACTTCAGCTTTAAAAAATACTTTTGCTAGGTATAGAATTCTAGGTCAACAAAGCTCCCCCCGCTTTGTTAAAGATGTTGCTCCTCACTTGCATTGTTTCCCAAAAATAGATAGCTAGATAGATAGATAGATGCTGTCATTTGATCTTTGTTCCTCTGTACGTGATATATCTTCTTTCTGTGGTTGCTTTTAAGAATTTCTTTTCATAACTATTTTTTAGCAATTTTATTATGATATTTCTTAGTGTATCTTTCTTTATATTTCTCAAGATTAGAACGTGTTGGGCTTCTTAGATATATAGATGCATTGTGTTCATATAATTTGAAGCATTTTGGCAATTTATTTTTCAAATAATTTTTTTCCCTTTTCCTAGCTTTCTTCCATTCTTCACTCTTTTTCAGAGAGCCCTATGACACATATAAAAGACTGGTTGACATTGACTCACAGCTGACTGATGAGTCAATGTCATTTTTTTCCAGTCTTTTTTCTCTCATTCTAGTTTCTATTGCTATGATTTCCCGTTCACTAATCTTTCTTCTGCAATGTCTGATCTTCCCCTCATCTGGTCTCAGACATGGCTGTTCTTATCTCCAGAACTTTGATTTGAGACTTTTTTATATCTTACATGTTGGCCACTTCACGTGTTCCATGTTCTTTTAGCTTCTTGAACATGTGGAACGTAATAACTGTTTTAACGTCCTTGTCTGCCACCTCTAACATCTGTCAGTTCTTAGTCAATTTCAGTTGATTGATTAATCTTCTCAGTGCGGGTCTTATTTTCTCATTTCTACACACGACTTGATAATTTTTTATTGGATGCCAGATATTTTTGAGTGCTGGATATTTTTGTATTCCTATAAATATTACTGAGCTTTGTTTGGGGACAAACAGCTTGAGGCTTTTGGGTCTTGCTTTTATGATTTGTTCAGTGGTTCTGGAACGGGGTTCTACGGAGGGTTAATTATTCTCCATTGCTGAGGCGAAACCTTCCATTCTACCCAATGCTCTGTGAATTATGAGTTCATAAGTCTGGCTCGTGAGAACAGGCACTATTTTCAGCTCTGTGTGGCCTTCAAGATTGTTCCTTCTAACCTTTTAGGATGGTTCCTTTTCTGGCCTTGGATAGTTTCTTCCTATGAATGTGCTGTTCAGTACTTAGCTAATTATTCTGTAGATCTCTGAACTTTTCTCCCTGTGAAGGTTTCTTCTCCTTGGTCTCTGCCCTGGGAATCCGGTCACCTTGGGCTCCCAACTCCATCTCCTCAACTCAGGGAGCCCACGAACTCTCTGCCCAGGCTCCTGGTCCTGTGCCACCTCTGGAAACTCTTGTCAATCTGGGGTAACTGCAGGGCTCATATCATTTGCTTCTCAGCTCTCAGGGACCACGGACCTTCATTGCCTGCTATCCAATGTTTTGAAAACCATTATTTCATATACTTTACCCAGTTTTTTAGTTGTCTCAAATGGAAAGGTAAATTCAGTCCCTGCTACTCCATCTTGCCTCGGACAAAAAGAGTATATAAACCCAACTTACCTACGGATATCTGTGACATCCAGTGTTTACCCTTCATTTCACAGTATTTTCTTTTTCTACTTGTGTAGTATTTCCAAAGCTAGTTTATTTTGAATTTTTCATTTTGAAATAACTTAAAAATTATAAAATAATTGTAAATGTACTGAGAGTAATTGTAATAATTGTAAATGTGCTGAGAGTTCCAACACAAATTCTACATATCCCCTAATATGTGCATATTAGCATTTTTTATTTGAATTTTCTTTTTAGTACACAGTAATGATGCTCATGGTTAAAAAATAAAAATGTAAAGAACATATATTTAAAATATGTTGTTTTATATACAAAATAAATAAAACAATAATATCATATCAACGTATTAAAAATATCATTCTCGTGTTAATGAAAACATATTGGGGAAATGAGTGATATTATTCTCCCACTTTCCATATTCCGCAGCAGCCCATAGAGGAGGAAATTCTGCTCTACTCACTTTGGGACTATTGGAAGGAACACTTTTGTTTTCTCTTGCCACACTTACCTACTCTTTTCAAGTGGGCTAAAATAGCTATGAGCTTGTGAGGCCCGACATTGGGCCATATTTTGCTGGTGGACCGTGTTTAGAGTGTAAAAGGTCACCATGAGGGGCAGGCTCACTTGACCTTTCCTGGGCTTCCTGTCTCCATTTGGTAAACTCACCTAGGGAAAGGTCTAGTCCTTCCTTTTATTCTCTCCCTTCCACAGTAAACAGGCAAGTGAGATAGGCCAGTAGTCCATGAAGCCAGCCGGGGAAGTAGACTCAGTATCAGTTACAGGTCCAGCTTTACCCATAGTCAGGTGCTAAGGTCTACCCAAGGGAAGTAGCAGACTCTACTTTGGTTTCAACTCCAAGTCCTCTTCTTCCAGCCAGCTGACTCAAGAGAACCCTTTTGGAGGCAAAATAAACAGCCCGTTACATATATCGATCCCCAAGGGGATAGCATTAGGAAGTGGTGGTTTTAGCAGATAAGTAGGTAAAGAGAGCAGAGCCCTCATAAATGAATGTACTGCCCTTATAAAAGAGATCTTAGAGAGATTCCTGGCCCTTTCCACTATATGAGGTTATCTTGAAAAGACAGTTGTCTATGAGCAGGTCAGCCTTTACCAGACACATAATCTGCCTGTGCCTTGATCTTGGACTTCCCAGCCTTCAGAACTATGAGAAATAAATTTCTGTTGTTCATAAGCCACCCAAAATATGGTCTTTTGTTATAGTAGCTCAAATAGACTAAGGCCTGCATTGGGGATTATTGGTGCTTGCTTAGTTAGTAATATTTTGCCTAGTGATTTTCTCCTCCCTCTCTCCCTCTCTCCTTCCTTCCTTCCTTCTTTCCTTCCTCCCTTTCTCCCTCCTCCCTCCCTTCCTTTCTTATTTTCTTTCTTTCATGAGGCAGAGCCTCACTCTGTTGCCCTGGGTAGCGTGCCATGGTGTCAGAGCTCACAGCAACCTCCAACTCTTGGGCTTGAGCAATCCTCTTGCCTCAGCCTCCTGAGTAGCTGGGACTATAGGCGTGTGCCACTATGCCAGGCTAGTTTTTTCCATTTTTAGTAGAAACAGGATCTCACTCTTGCTGGTGTCAAACTCCTGAGCTCAAGCAATCCACCTTCCTCAGCCTCCCAGAATGCTAGGATTACAGGCGTGAGCCACCGCACCCGGTGTTGCCTAGTGATTTTTCTATTGACTAGAATCCTGGAAGGAAAGAAGAGCAAGTGGTAGAATTTGTATACACAACCTCACACCCAAACCCCCAGAAACACACTTTACATCATTATTTTTAATAGCAATGAGGTATTACTTTATATAGTTACACTCATGCTGAATTTGTTTAGTTTCCTATTATACATTTAGCTTGTTTTCAGTTTCTTACTATTATCAACAATATAGTGATAATCATTTTTATCCATATATGTTTTAACAGTTGCTTAATTATTTTCTTATTCTTGTCATTTAGACAGGCTTCCACCAGCCTATATCTAATCTTTAAATCTCGTAGGCATGTTTCCTTTAGGCATGGATCAATAATCCAAAGATCCTACTCAGTTATGCTTTTGTGTAATAGAAATACAATTTTTAAATATTGACATAACAGAATAAACAATTTGCAAATCAATTTTTACACTATTACATAAAATACGCCATTTTTTAAAACAGGACATAAATACATATGAACTTAACGCAAAATTTAAAGAAATACAAACACTTCAATGTGGTATATTTTGTGTTATCTTTTGATTTTTCTCCTTTACTGCAATATTTAACACAGGATGTCCTTCAAAGCCAAACAGAAAGCAAACTTCTGGTTTATCTTTTATTAGTGTAAAACAAAAGTCTTCCTGGATGTTCACATCTTTAAGGTGTAAAAATTAAAAATCTTAGGGAAGGTTGACATTCATACTTCTTTTATATGGTTTTGCTTTTGCTATATTTTGTTTCACTGTAATGGATTCACCCTCTGTTTACTTGGTCTTCTCCAAGATGAGCTACATTTGATTTTACAGACTCTAAGCCTCTTCCTGCCTTCTCCTTGGAGCAAACAGGAAGAGAATAGCCAGGTCACTCCCCATCCTCAGGGCCTCGCACCATGCCTGACACAGAGCAGGCAGCTGCAAACATTTGCCCGGATTCTAATACTGAATCTGGCCCACAGCCACAGCCTGAGACCTCAAGGATGTGCTATTTCAGCAAATACTGTTCTCTAAGGATGTGCTGTTGCAGCAAAGATGGCTCTCCGTTAACTAGTCCATCAGTATTATCCTTACTTTGCTCTGTGAGGAGCTTGGTCTTTCATTCAATACCATGTTATAGGAACAGTATGAAAATGTCTTCCCAAGTGTATTTTTGTTTGAACAGGTGAGAATGACAAAGCACTATTTTAAGAGAGGGATCTTACGAAAAACAACTACCCAAGTTGACTACTTCTAGACATTAGAAAACTACAGGCTCCCATGGGGAGATAATGAGGTTGTTTCTCTAAAACTGACTTTTTTTTTAAATTAATTAATTAATTAATTTTTTTTTTATTTCAATGGATTTAGGGAATTCAAGTGTTTTTTGTTACATAAATGAATAGCATCATGCTGAAGTCAGGCTTTTAGTGCACCCATCATCAGAATAGTGTATGTAGTACCCATAGGTAGATTTTTATCCTTTTTACCCACCTTCTTAGTTTTCAATGTCCATTATATCACTTTATGAATATATATATCACTCATTTAGCTCCCACTTATAAGTGAGAACATGTGGTGTTTGTTTTTCCATTCATGAGATGCTTCACTTATGATAATAATTCCAAGTTCCATTCAAGTTGATGCAAAAGATAGTATTTCATTCCTTTTGATGGGTGATTAGTGCTCCATGATGTGTGTGTGTGTGTGTCACATTTTGCTTATCCACTCATCAGTTGATGGGCCCTTAGGCTGATTCCATATCTTTACAATTGTGAATTGTGCTGTGATAAACATTTTGGGGCAGGTGTATTTTTTTAAAAAATTATTTCTCTTCCATTGAGTAGATACTCAGTAGTGGGATTGCTGGATTGAATGATAGGTCTACATTTAGTTCTTTGAGGAATCTCTGTTTTGTTTTCCATAGCAGTTAATATGAATTTACTTTCCCATCAGCAGTGTGTAAGTGTTCCCCTTTTTACCATTTTCACACCAGCATGTACTGTTTTTGATATTTTTATAATAGCTATTCTGACAATTAAAGTGGTATCTCACTGGGATTATAATTTTCATTTCCCTGATGATTAATGAAGTTGAGCATTTTTTTCATCTGTTTGTTGACCATTTGTCTATCTTCTTTTGAAAAATATCTGTTCATGTCTTTTGCCCACTTTTTGATGGGGTTGTCTTTTTCTTGATGATTGGTTTGAATTCTTTGTAGATTCTGCATGTTAGCCCTTTGTTGAATATATAGTTTGGTAATATTTTCTCCATTTCTGTAGGTTGCCCATATGTCCTGTTGATTATTTCCTTTGCTGCGCACAAACTTTTTAATCTGGGTCCCATCATTTGTTTTTATTGTTGCTGTGTTTGCTTTGGGGGTCTTAGCCATAAATTCTTTGCCTCGCCCTAGGTCCAGAAGTTTTTCCTACATTTTCCTCTAGAACTTTTGTGGTTTCTGTTTTTCCATGTAAGTCTTTCATTTAGGTCTTAGTTTAATGCTGCTTCCTCCAGGAAACCCCCTCTGGTCCACCCTGCCCTCAGGTTAAGTTGGGTCTGCCTGTGAGCAGTCTGTGTACATTTTCTTTATGTCACAGATGTAATCAGAGTTTTGTGTGATTATTTGCTTAATATCTCCCTCTCTGGAAAGATTAGAAGTCCTTGAGACAGGAACTGCATTCAGTCTTACTAATCATTGTATCTGCAGATGTGTTTTTATATGCTTAGGATTGCTTTGGCTGAGGCCTCTTTTTTGGTTTCATATGATGTTTAGGATTGTTTTCTCTGGATCTGTGAAAAATGACACTGGTATTTTGATGGGAACTTGGTTGGATCTATAAATCACTTTGGGCAGTATGGAATTTTAACAATGTTAATTCTTCCAACCCACGAGCATGGGATGTTTTTCCATTTGTTTGTCATTTGTGATTTCTTTTAGCAATATTTTGTAGTTCTCTTCATAGAGATCTTTCACCTCCTTGGTTAAGTACATTTCTAGGGTTTTGGGGTTTTTTTTACAGCTGTTGCAAATTGTATTGAGTTCTTGGTTTGATTCTCAGCTTAAGTGTGTAGAAATGCTACTGATTTGTATACATTAATTTTGTAACTTGACACTTTACTACATTTATTTATCAACTCCAGGAGTCTCTTAGTGGCATCTTTAGAGCTTTCTAGATATACCGTCATATTGTCAGCAAACGAGGATAGTCTGAACTCCTCTTTCCCAGTTTGGTTGCCCTTTACTTCTTTCTCTTGCCTGATTGCTTTGGTCATCATGTTGATTATTACCTAATTGCTTTGTTTTCTCCCTTGTGTTATTATTTTAAGAGTTGTGAGTGTTAACTTTTTATGTTTTTATACTGGTGCGTTTCAACTGTTCTTTTCCATATAGATAGCACTTCTAAGCATTTCTTGCAAGGCAGGTGTGGTGTTTGCTTATCTGGTAAAGACTTCATTTCTCCTTTGTTTATGAAATTTAGTCTTGCAGGATACAAAATTCTTAGCTGGAAGTTATCTAGTTTAGAAGATTAAAAATGGGACTCCAATCTCTTCTGGCTCATAAGATTTCTGCTGGGAAGTCTGCCATTAGTCTGATGCGTTTTCCTCTGTAAGTTACTTGATGCTTTTAGCTCGTGCCTTGTATGATTTTCTCCTTCGCTTTGACTTTGACCAGATGGATGACTATGTGCTTTGGTGATATTCTATTTTCCATGAATCTTCCAGCTGTTCAATGACCTTTTTACATCTCTGGATATCTAAATCTCTAATAGCACCAGGGAAATGCTCCTCCACTATTCCCTCAAATAAGTTTTTTGTGCTTTTTGCTTTTTATTCTCCCTTGGGGATAAACCTATGATTCTTACATGTGTTCACTTTACATAATCTGGTATTTCTCAGAGATTAATCATTCTTCTTGATTTCTTTTTTTTTTTTTTTTTTCTCCTTCAGTTTTTACTGTGTTAATTCAAAAGACGTGTCTTCAAGCTCTGGAATTCTTTCTTCTGCTTGGTGTAGTCTGTTGTTAAGGCTTTCTGCTGGTTTTTGTTTTTTTTTCCAGCATATTAGGGGGTACACGTGTTTTGCTCACATGCTTTGATTTTGTACAGATTGAGTCAAAGTTATAAATATGCCATTCACCCAGATAGAGTGCACTGTACCCCACAGGTGTGAATTGACCCTTCCTCTCCTCCCCCTCCCTCCAGCTTGACTTCCACTGAGATTTACGTCCATCCATTTACATTTACATGTGTTGATGGATTCATTCCTGTTTGATACTGAGTACATGTGTTTGTTTCTCCATTCTTGTGATGTTTCACTTAGAAGAATGGCTTTCAGTTCCCTCCAGGTTGTCACAAAAGATACTAGATCACCTTTTATTTATATGGCTGAGTATACTCCATGGTGTGCCTATACCACATTTTATTAACCCATTCTTGTATTGGTGGGCACTTGGGTTGTTTCCATGTCTTTGCAATTGTGAATTGTATTGCTATAAACATTCGAGTTTTGTGCTATATTTTGACATCCTTCAATGACGCTTTCGTTTTCAGAAGTTCTATTTATTTTTTCCTATATTATTTGTCTCTTTAGTGAACTTTTCATTTATGTCCTGAATAATTGTGGGTGGGTCATTTGTGTTGGTTTCCAACTTTCTCACCTATCCCATTGATCTTACCTGCAACCCATATTCTGAATTCTATATCTGGCACTTCAACAATTTCCTTTTGTTTGGAGTCCATTGCTGGAGTGCTAGGGTGATCCTTAGGAGCGTCAAACAGCCTGTTTTTTCATTTTGCCAGAGTTCTAATGCTGGTTTCTTCTCATCTGGAACCTCTTCTCTTAGCTCACAGCGGTAGCATTCCAGCACACCTGTTCTCTGCTGGGAACTCTGTTTCTCAATGAAGAGGGAGAGAGGTCTCTGGATGGTGTGCTTGAGTCCTGCTCCAGAAGAATGACCGAGCAGGAGAGGGGAGGATATGCTGTGAGCCTGCAACTCTGCTGCAGTCCTGCATCTCCCATTCCCCTGCAACTGTCACAGTCTAAGCAGTGCTGGAGGATATTCCTGTGGAGGGGTGGGCTGGTGCTCAGGCCACTGGTGAAAGCTCAGGTGGAGACGTTGAGGTGGGTGGCTATGAGGATTTGCTCCACCCAGGTCCCCCAACAGTGGTGGCAGTGATGGCTAGGCAGGGATACTTAGGCAGCAGTAGGGGTGCTGAGGCCGTGGGCCTCGCTTTGCTCAACTCAGTCAGTGGTGGCAGCATACAGTAGTTGATGACCCTGGCAGCATGGTGTTTGCTCCACCCAGCTCCCACGGTGGTGTGTGGCACCCACTCCTGGGCTCATGAGAGCACTTGGCCTCTCTGCACCTTCCCCTGCCTGATGAGATTGATGGGGAAGCATCAGCAATGGAGCTGACCCCCCAGGTAGACATACTGCTCTGGGACTGGAACCTCAGAATGGTGCCAGCAATGGCACCCAGGGTTTGGAAGCCAGCAGGACCCTGCTGTGCCTTCTCTCCAGAGCAAACATGCTGAACAATCTCTAATCAGCTTCCCGTGTCAGTCTGGAGGCCTGCAGCAGTGCAGGGTCCCTCCTCTGGCTTTGCAAGGGAAAGTGCAAAGCCCCAGGCTTCTCTCCTCTGTCCCTTGCCCTTCCCTGGTCACCTCTAATCCTGCCGTGTAGGTTATCCCACTTCCCTCTCCTTCACTCCAGGTGCCTCCCCTCCCCTCTCTGTTGATTGCCAGTGCTTTCTCTTGGGTGATTCATCCAAGATGAATATCTACTTGCCACATTTGGTTCTCTCAGTGAAAGCAGCGCTCACAGGCTGCATCTAGTCCACCATTTCAGCCTCTAACCCTACCACTGAATTGCTAAAGAAGCAGGGTAAGGTCCATTTTGGAGGCCATTGGGTCCACCCCCTTGAGCCATGAATCACTGCTGGATCGGGGCTATGTGTGCTGCAAGGGAAGAAGCCCCAGAGCTAATCTCCTCACCAGAACCAGGACTTTGCCATCAACCCCACTGCAGTGTGAGAAAGGACCCAGGGAAGTCAGTAATGCAGGAAGGGGGACGGATGAGAAGTGTTACAGGCAAAGGGATCAAGACACTGAGGCCCCCAGTACTGATGAATTGTTCTTATGGCCAAGATGGTAAGAAATATCAACCTTAAAATCTGACTTACCTCTCACAATTTTCCCTGCTGGCTTCCTCTTTCTCTGACCGCTCCTCAATGCTCTTTCTAACCCTAAGCTTTCTCTCTGAGGGATCCCTTTGACAGTCCCACAAGGACCCCAACATACCACATGTTAAATCCTGCCCCTAGCTTTAGCTGTCTACCACCCTGAACCCACCTTCCCTGGAATTGTGGTCCTATCTAGTTCTTCTCTATCACCCATGTGACACCAATGTTTGCTGGCTCTCCCCTTGCCAAGCTTCTCAGACTCACCATTCCCTCCACCCCACTCACCCCTGCTTTGATGCAGATTCATCATTTCTTTCTGTACTACTGGGATCTTCTCCCTGCCTCCAGTCTTCCTGGAACCTGGCATCCCAGTGCTGCCATGGTTATAAATACCCACCCTAGCTATTACTAAAGTCCAAACTCTTTAGGCAGGTATTCACTGCATACTCCTTAGTGCAGGGCTCACCATCATAACAGGAATGGCCTGTTACAGTTTTCCATATCTTTTTTCTTTCCTTTTTTTTTTTTTTTTTGTCCTGTAGCATTTAAGTTTTTCACTGCTAATAAATATATTCTTTTTTCGAAGTTCTTTGTCCATGTTCTTATCACAGGTTCAGCTCTTTCTGGCAGAGTTTTTCCCTGCAATGTTTAACTAATGTTTCCTCCGCGATTTCTCAACCCTCCTACACATAGCTGAGCTATTTTTACACTTCTCAAAACTTTCAAATCCATGATTAAACAAATAAGAGCTCAGAATGCATAAAATTCTTTGATTAAATAAATATACAGCCAAAAATGCCTACACTTCATACAAACACTTTTATATTCTGTTCAAAAAACTTAACACACAGAAGGTTAACTACATAAATGATCAGAAATCTGTCTGATTCTTACAAACAGCTTCCTACTTGCCTGTCATCTCTACATGTCAACATTTATAAATTAATAGAAGTGCTCCTGACGTGACCACTGGATGTTTTTGTGTTCCTTGGCAGAAGTGATCATATAAAGAAATGTGCCCAGCTAGATGAACTCTGAAAAGAAGACACAGGGTTTCATGTGGCCGCATCACAGCCTGGGGCCCACTGTGTCATAGTGACAGGTGGCTCAGTCTGGGTCCTACCACCCAAGCACAGAGTTTGGGGACAGAGGTGCTTCATAAATGCTATGGGGCTGTGGACAGGGGCATGCTGAGGTTCTTACAGCCAAGGATGCTGTTGCTAACAGCAAACGCCAAGCACAGCTCTCTGAGTAGAATAACTGCTCTTCCTGCTATCAAAACTTTAGGGAAGCCTTTAGAACCCTTATCTTGAGACTGATTAATCCCACCCTATCTTATCCTTCTTGAACAACACCCACACCAGTCTGGTCTGAAAAGCTAGACATTCCCTGCTGGACAACACTCCTGGTGCCTTGCACAGGGACACCCCCACCCGCCCCCCGTGCTCAGCACAGGCTTGTTGAATGAAAGAACAGACACCAAATGCATAGCCTTGAGACGTGACACAGACTATTTAATGTGTGAGTTCCAACTTCCTCTGAACCTTTCTTTGGGGCTTGACTATGGCTGGGTTAACGGGACCCAGGCTTAGTCAGACTCCAGATTCCAAGCCGGCGGAGGCAGCAAGGCAACACGAGACCACAACTTGCTCATGCAATGAAAGGCTGTCTAAGCCCTTGACCTCTTTCCTCCTGACCGTTCTGTCCCCTTCAGCCCATGCAGGAAAGGCAAGTCAGCAGCCGGAAGTTGTCACAAGCAGGCTGTTGTCATTGTTCAAAGCTTCTACAGGGACTTCTCTAGACAGGCGCTAGCTCCAGGTGGGCACATTTTCTTAAAAGCTCTTGCCAAAGACCATCTACTAAGGACCAGTACATTGAAGGTCCCAACTGGTGGAGCCAGATAATCATGAGGTTGTCGTCCAGCTGAGCTGTAATCTCCCTCCATGAACATGTCAAGGTGAGGCCTGGTAGATGGGACTGGCCAGTGGGTTCCATGCTCAGTCTCCGCTCAGTTCTTTATTTCCCTCTGGTCACAGTCCCCTCATAAAGGGGAGGGGGAACTGGTTAAGTTCTAATCTGTCATTCCTGGGCAAAAATCAAAGTTAGGCTGTAAGATCACATGCCTTTCCTAAGCTCGGGCTTAACTTCAAATAGTATCCGTGTGCTATTCCCTTACTGAGTGTTTATGGAGCACCTACTCAAGCTCAGAAAGGCTGTGAGCATAAAATTAAACACAGCAGGTGGTGGGTAGAGGGAGGGGGATCGGTGGGATCATACCTGTGGTGCATCTTACAGGGGTATTTGCGAAACTTGGTAAATGTAGAATGTAAATGTTTTGGCACAGTAACTGAGATAACGCCGGAAAGGCTATGTTAACCGTTGTGATAAAAATGTGTCAAATGGTCTATGAAGCGAGTGTATGATGCCCCATGATCATATCAATGTATACAGTTATGATTTAATAAAAAAAAGATGAATAAAAACAATTATATACAATAAAAAATAAATAAATAAAATAAAATAAAATAAAAAATTAAACACAGCCCAGGCCCCTCGCTTGCTGTGCACTGTAAATGGGATCCACCTATGGCTACATAAGCAGTTGTAAGCAGATGATAAATGCCCCGATGAGAGAAACGTAGAGCAGTATATGCCGTAGAAAACTCCATCTACCCTACAGACCAACACCTGATTATCAAGTCAGCACTGAGAAAACCATGACGGAGGTCTGGGCTGAGAATATTTGCCAGTTCCCCGGAAGTGCCTTATCTACTCTTCCCCGATCAAAAGCAAATCTCACCCCATCCCCTCCACGGTAACACTCTCATGCCTTTGTTTTACCTCCTACCTGTGATCCCTACCAAACACAGATGAATTTTGCCTGTTCTGGGAATAGAGTCATCCTCTAGTAGTATTCCTTAGCACTGGTCTTCTTTCATTCAAACTTTTGTTTGTAAGACTCCCTTGTTTTTGTAGCATGAGGGTTTGTTCATTTTAATTGTAGTATAGTATTTCACTAGTTAAGTATACTAAAATGTTTCTGTTCAACTAATTGGATGGAGGGCATTTTTCTCTTTTGGGAATAATGCTGCTGTGAAGTTCTTGTCCGAGGACCCTGGTGCACACGTGCGTGAGTCTCTCCAGCCCTGGAGTTGGAGTTGCTGGGTTGTGTGGTATGGGTGTGTCCTACTTTAGCTGCGAAGGCCATTTTTCCATAATGAATGGATACATTTTACACGCCTGTCACTCTATATCCCTGTCGGCATTTGATACTGCCTGATTTTTTAAAACTTTTGCTGATCTATTAAGTGTAAAATATGTCCCTGGGACTCTAGTTAACACATTCCTGATGATTAGGTTGAGTGAGGTTTTGTTGTTGTTGTTCACGTACTGTCTGGGCTGTTTGGAATTCCTTCTCTGCAAATGTCTGTTGTACATTTTGCCCCCTTTTCTGCTGGGTTGTTTTTCTTCTCCTTGATGATTCATAGTTATTTTTATGTTCTGGCCTGGTGATTATACATAGGGCACATGTCTTCTCTTGTGTTTGCGTCCTGTTTTTGGTATCATTTGAAGAAGAAATTTTAACTTTAGTATAATCGTATTTATCCATCTTTTTCTTTATGATTTCTGCATCTTATATTTAGGCTAAGAAAATCTTCTCTACCTTAAAGTAATAAACATATTCTATATTGTCTTCTAAATACTCTCCAGTTTTTCCTTTCACTTTTTAAATTTCGAAATAATTAGAGACTCACAATGTAAAAACCTGGAATTGACGTTGATAAACATTGTTAGCTAGACTACAGACCTTATTCGGTTTTTACATGCACTCCTGTGTGTGTGTGTTTATCATACAATTGGATGTCATGCATTGATTTTCCTTTCATTGTTCAGCACTTAATCTACAAGTTGCTTCTGTGCATGGTGTGAGATGGAGAGTCAGTTTATTTTTTTCCCCCGTTTGAATAACCAACTGTTCTAGCATCATACTTTTCCCCACTGATGTGCGATGTCCATTCTGACATTAATTGAATCTCCACATATGTGTAAGTCTATTTCTCGTCTCTCTGTTCTACTCAGTAGCTCTGTTTATCCATCCCTGCTCTAGCATACTATTCTTAATTACTTTAAATTAATACTAAGTCTTGCTGTAATGGCAGAATAGTTTCCTAGATTTTTTTTTTCTTCAAGAGTCTCCTGGTACTCTTGGTCTTTTCCTTTCCTGTATAAATTTTATTATTTATTTATTTATTTGTTTTTGAGACAGAGTATCATTTTGTCACCCTCAGTAGAGTGCTGTAACATCATAGCTCACAGCAACCTCAAACGCTTGGGCTCAAGCCATTCTCTTGCCTCAGCCTCCCAAGTAGCTGGGACTACAGGCGCCCACCACAATAACAACTTTTTTTTTTAGAGATGGGGTCTCACTCTTGCTCAGGCTGGACTTGAACTGAGCTCAAGCAATCCACCAGCCTTTTCCCAGAGTGCTAAGATTACAGGCATGAGCCACTGTGCCCAGCCTCCTGTATAAAGTTTAGAATTTTAGATTTTTCAAGTTTCACAAATAATCTTGTTAGGATTTTATTGGAACTGTATTAAACTACACTGTAGAAGACTGCTGTCTTTATAATAGTGAATCTATCCAAGAACAGGATTTATCTTCAGTTTATCTAAGTTTTCTTTAATGAATTTCAGTGAACTGTTGCAATTCTCTCTGTGAAGAAGTAGCACGTGTTTGGTTAGATTTATGCCCAAGTATTTCGCACTTTTTGTTTCTCTTATAAATGTCATTTCAATTATATTTTCAAACTGATTGTTGGGGTGTGACAAAATACAACTGAATTTTCTGTATTGATTTTTTATCTATCAACTTTTCTAAACTCTCTTACTGATGCTAATAATGTATTTATACATTCTTCTGGATTTTCTGAAAAAACAGCCATGCAGTCTGCAGACTACAGTGTTCTTTCCTCCTTTCTAATCCTGATTCTATTTCTTCTTGTTTGGCTACTGGCCTGGACAAAATTGAAAAGAAGCGACTACAGTCCACATCCTTGCTTGAACTTGTCCGTAAAGAGAAAACATCTGAGCATGTGCCATTAAATTAATTTTTGCTATAGGCTTTTGTAACTGCCTTGATTCAGATTAATAAGTTTCCTTTTCTTCCTAGATTGTTTGGTTTTTTGTCTTCATTTCTTCTAACATTTCCAACATTCCTTTTGACATTATTTGATTTATTTATATGTTTAGACACAGTCTCACTTATCACTCGTGGTAGAGTACCTTGGTGTCATAGCTCACCAGCAACCTCAAACTCTTGGGCTTGAATAATCCTCTTGCCTCAGCCTCCCCTGTAGCTGGGACTATAGGCGCCTGCTATAATACCCAGCTATTTTTAGAAATGGGGTCTTGCTCTTGCTCAGGCTGAGCTCAAGCAATCTAGTTTGTGTCAGCTCCCAGAGTGCTAGAATTATAAGCGTGAGCTACCATACCAGACCTTGACATTATTTTTATTCTTTCTAAAGTATGCGCCTTAGAAGTGCCTTTAATAAAAATTCTATTGATGACAATCTCTCTTGATTTTAGTTTTTCTGCAAATATTTTTATTTTGCTCCATTCCTGAAAGAAAGTTTTAATGATATAAATTTTTTGTGTCTTTTAACTTTATTGAGGTATAATTTGTATATTATAAAACTCACCCATCTGAATCACTCATGTGATTCAATGATACTTAGTGAGTTTGCCAAGTTGTATAACCATTTTGCCATAATCTAGTTTTAGAATTTTTGTACCATCTCAGCAATATCTCTTGTGTCCATTTAAAGTTAATTCCATCCCCACCTATAGGACCGGCCTCTACTTTCTGCCTCTAAAATTTTCCTTTTCTGGATATTTGATATAAATGAAATTAAATATGTGGCCTTTTATGTCTTATTTTTCACTTAGCATTCCACTTAGTATTCCATTGTATAAATATATTTCATTTTGCTAATCGATGCACTAACTTGTGGGCATTTGGGTTGTTTCCACTTTCAGGCTATTACGATTAATGATAAACATTGTGCAAGTCTTTGTATGGACGTGTGCTTTCATTTGTCTTGGTATCTACTGAAGAGTGAAATTGCTGGGTCATTAGTCACCCTTCCCAAATTTATTTCTAACTTTTTATGAAACTGTCAAACCATTTCTCAGAGTACCTTCCTCCCAGTAGCAATATTTGAGGAATGTGTTTATTCTACATCCTTGCCATTAGTTTGTCTGTCTTTGATTATAGCCATTATAGTGGGTCATTGTGATTTTATTTATTTATTTATTTTGAGATGGAATATCACCATGTCACCCTCGGTAGAGTGCCATGGCGCCACAGTCCACAGCAATCTCCAACTCTTGGGTTTAAGTGATTCTCTTGCCTCAGCCTCCCAAGTAGCTACAGGTGCCCACCACAATGTCCAACTATTTTTTTGTTGCAGTTGTTTAGCTGGCCCGGGCTGGGTTCGAACCCGCCACCCTCGGTGTATGTGGCTGGAGCCGTAACCGCTGTGCTATGGGCGCCCAGCCTCACTGTGGTTTTAATTTGTATTTCCTGAATGATTTTGAGCATCTTTCATGTTCTTTTTAGCCATTTGGGTATTTTCTTTGGTGAAATGTCTATTCAAATCTTTTGTTTATTCTGTAATTGAGATGTTTACCTTCTTATTATTGAGTTATAAGAGCTCTTTGTAAATTCTTTGTTACATATATGATTTGCAAATATTTTCTCCAGTCTTGTTCTGTCTTTTACTGTGAATTTATACACCTTGGAACTTCATCTGTGGAATTCTTTAAGGGCTGGTTTAAAATTTCATTGCTCCAGAGATGAGTTGTATTTACTACTGCCAGTCACCTAGGAACAACTGTACGATCTAAGATGATTCCCCCAAGTTTGCATTCCGGACAACAGGCTAGAAAGAGAAGGGCAGGGCATCCTCCTGCACCATCTCTGCGAAGGAGGAAGTTGCACATTTTCTCCCACTCACAATCCCACAATTTAGTCCTGTGGTTAAATCTAGCCATAAGGTAGACTGGAAAATGTAGCTTTAAGCTTGGCTGCTTTGTGCCTAGCTAAAAATCCTATGGGGAAAAAAAAAAAAAAAACAAACGAAAAAAAACCGGTGTCACACATTTTAGTGTGACCCACATTTGAACTCAGGTCTGTATGAACCCAAAGCCATGCCCCCTTTCCTGGGAAGAAGCCAATAGGATTTTACTTTTTTAACAAAGTCCTAAGAATCCTCAAGTCTCCAAGCAGTAAGTGGCAGAGCCCCTCATTGCCCACTTGAACTTCAATCTTCTCAAGGAATCGGCTTCTCCCTGTACCCCTCTGCCTCTCTGAACTATTCTTGGAAAGGTCTCTTGGATGGTGATCTAGGTGACATGATAATACATTATATTCGTCCTGTATTCCTCCATGAGGCCAGTAATCACCCTTCTCCCTTCATCCCCTCTCCTCTTTCCAGAGAACTAACTTTGTCCCATGGCCCAGCATCTGGAATTTCTCCAGCCTATTTTGTGATACTTATCTCAGGTCTGGGCATTCTGAGCATCCTCTGAGCCATGGGAAGGAAGGCTGGGTGTCGGCCTGGAGCTGCTCTGCCAGGGACAATATTTGGAGGGCAATGCCCTTAACAAAATGCTCGCTGCAGTGGCAGGTCAGGAAATGCCACTGGCCTCGGGCTGCACACAGAAGCATCTATTTTGGCTGGGAGGGTGCCCGAGAATGAAAATTCTTGAGGTTTTTTTTTTTTCTTTCCCTTGAAGATTTCTGCAGGTGTTTGAGAACCAGCTAGTAGGTAGGAGGATAGTCCAGTCATTTTAAAAGCGAATTTCTTCTCTTGCCCAGCTTCTCCTTAGCTGTATTGGGTATGTCACTTCAGGTTCACGCCATTCCATGCTCCGTCTTATGGATTGAAGATTGAAGTTCAAGTGAGTGGGCAAGGACAGGCTCTGCCACTTACCGCTTGGACACTTGAGGATTCTTAGGAATTTGTTTAAAAAGTAACATCCAGACGATTGCAAGAGTGTAACCTGGTCTATTGTACCCTCAATGAATCCCCAACAACAACAACAAAAAAGTAACATCCAATTGGTTTCTTCCCAGGAAGGGGGCGTGGCTTTAGTCTTGTACAGACCAGTAACATCCTATTGGCTTCTTCCCAGGAAGGGGGCGTGGCTTTGGTCTCGTACAGACCTGAGTTCAAATGTGGGTCTTTTTCTTACATGTGCTCTGTTTGGTCTGTTTCAATGGTAGTTAACGTCTCCCTAACGAGAGGTGGCAAGTCCCATTCAGAGCTGAGCAGAAAGTGGAGCAAGGTTGACTTCAAGGAGGATAGATGGACGCCACGGAGAAAATGAAACAATGGAAAGGCTTAAAACTGCCCAAAAAAGGAGACACCCTGCGATCAGAGACGTCTCCCCAGCCCCAGAGACGTCTGAGCAAAGACGCAAGGTGCAAAAAAGGTGCAAGGCAGGAAGAGAGAAAGAGCGTGGCAGGCTGGGGTACCAGCAGTAAAGAGGCGAGAGGATGTCCAAGTTCCTTGTATGTGAAAAGACTCTGAGACCTGGGGCTGACCAAGCGCACAGTACTGGGGGAGAGGAGGGAAAGGCTGGTGCACATTGGGGGATGTGGGTTTGTGGCTTGTCTCCATTGACCTCCTTTTGTTGTTGTTGTTGCAGTTTGGCCGGGCCAGGTTCAAACCCACCACCCTCAGTGTATGGGGCTGGTGCCCTACCCACTGAGCCACAGACACTGCCCCCTCTTTTTTTTTTTTTTTTTAACATCATCTCTCTCTGTTGCCCTGGATAGAGTGCCATGGCATGATAGCTCACAGCGACCTCAAATTCTTGGGCTCAAGCAATCTTCTTGCCTCAGCCTCCCAAGTAGCTGAGACTACAGGCACCTGCCACATGCTTGGCTAGATTTTCTATTTTTAGTAGAGATGGAGTCGCACTCTTGCTCAGCCTGGTCTTGAACTCCTGAGCTCAGGCGATCCACCTGCTTTGGCCTCCCAGAGTGCTAGAATCACAAGCATGAGCCACCGTGCCCAGCCCACTGGCTTCTCTTGACCCATTCTAGGCCTTTGTCTGCCCAGCTCTTGCCCTGGAGTCTAATCTCTGCAGACTGTCACCTGTGCTCCCTACCACAGCCTTCCAGTTCAGTCCAGCAAATAAAGATAGCAGCAGAAGATCAGATGGAGGACAGAGTGAGGTTGAGGGGTCTATTCTTCACTCCACCCAGCACCCTCTGCCCAGTGATAGTGTTGGACATAGCTGTCTTCTCTGCCAGGCCACAGCCCCCACCAGGAGGCCCAAACTTTGTGGCTACAGCGCTATAGCAACACTGCTCTTCCCTCTGGCCTCTTAAGGCCTGGGGTCAGAGGCGTTTCTCACTGCACCATCAGCTCCTCTATTCTTCATTAAATAGTCCCTCATTAAACTCCTCCTCTGTTTCCTGATAAGACTCCAGCTAATGCCTTTAGGTTGGGGGAAAATGTAAAGAGCAATCATGTCAAGGAGTTGCTTTGAGTTTTGCTTTTGTTTTTGTTTTACAAGCACAGTGCAAACTATGTTTCTGAACTCCTAAAAAATATAAGCTGAAATAAGCCAGACATGGAAGGCCATATAGCCTATGGTCCCATTTATATGAAATATCCAGAAACAGTAAATCTGTAGAGACAGAAAGCAGATTAGTGGCTGCCTTGGGCTGGCTGGAGCATCAACAAGGACTGATTACCCATAGGCATGAGGGATCTTTTTAGGGTGATGGATTGCAGTGATGGTTGTATAACTCTGCAAACAGATTAAACATTATTGAATTGTACCCTTAGAACAGATAAATTGTATGATTTGGAAAGTATGCCTCAATAAAGCTGTTAAGATTATAAACAAGCTGTATCAACAATAAAGAAAGTTTGGAAAAGAAAAAAAAGATCACCTATATTCCCAACACCTTAACACAGCTCTTATTATGTTTTCATATTCCATACTTGCTATTTATCTTCATCTGACAGTTACAAAACAGTAACATTAGCTAACATTTGTTGCATGGTTACCATAGTCCACACAAGTGCTGGGCTACCCTGTTTCCCCGAAAATAAGACATCCTCCGAAAATAAGACCTACTTACAGGAAAGATAAGACGTCCCCTGAAAATAAGACCTAGCGCATCTTTGGGAGCACACCTTAAAATAAGACACTGTCTTATTTACAGGGAAACAGGGTACACACGTGTGTGAGGCATGATCTCAGTTAGTCCCAAAACAATCAGATGAGGAAGGCACCATTATTATCCTGAAGCTCAGGCAGATTAATTGACTTACTCTGGAAATTTAATTTTCTACCTTGCTGCAAAATAGTTTATTGGGTCAGTTTACCCCACAATGCTTAACTCTTCCCTCATTTATAACATATATAATGCTTCCCTTAAAAATGTGATAAACAGGGCAGCGCCTGTTGCTCAAAGGAGTAGGGCACCAGCCCCATATGCCGGAGGTGGTGGGTTCAAACCCAGCCCTGGCCAAAAACTGCAAAAAAAAAAAAAAAAGTGACAAACATCTTCATTAGAAATAGCTTTATCCACATCTAATATTATTTTATTAGGATGTTTTCCTAGAAGCTAGGTCAAAAGGAACAAGGCAATTTTACAACTTCTTGAAGTAAAATTAGTCTCCAAAGAGTTAGGATTTATTTTCCCACCTAGACATTTTGTCCTATCCTCACCAGTACTAAATATGCCAAGGTTTTTTAATGTTATGCTTAATTTAGAGGATTCTTAATTCTTATTTTAATTTTCATTCATTGAACTACTAGAAAAGTTGTGGGGTTTTTTCCATACTAGCTGAGAATTGCATCTTTAGTAATTTATTTGTTTTTTGATTTCCTTATTAATGTATGTGAGTCATTTAAAAACCATATCAGACTCTCTCCCATTTGCCTATTTATTTTATAACCTTATTTTTTGTTTTTTTTTACATAATGAAATCAGCTACTCTTTTCCTTTGTGAATTCTCCGTTGCTTCTAGACTTTCAAAGGCATCCCTTTCCAAGACTTTGATAACATACAGTTATAGTATTTTTCTGAAGTAGAGTTTGTTTTTATATTTAAGAAAAAAAATTCCATCATTTATTTTTGTGTATAGTTTGAAATGTGAGTCTAAACTATTTTTTCCCCAAACTATTTTTTACCAGCTTTTTGAATATCGAACATTACCTCTTTTTCCTACTGTTTTGTGACACTTCCTTTTTCTATATTACATTTTCATAAGAGGGCCCATTTTGTCCCAGAGCCATATTGTCTTACCAGTCATTGTTCCATAATATGTGTTTGTATTTGGTGGGTCTAAAATGTCTCACCTGGTCCTTCATGGAAGGTCAGGTCATTCTACCTAAAGGCACCTGGGTAAACACTGGGAAACATGACGCCCTCCCAACCTTCGACACAGGACCCAGGCGAGGCCACTGACAGAGTATGAGGTGGGGAGTGTTCTAGGACCACGGGGGTGACTGAGACCCCCAAGGAGAAGAGCAAGGTAAGAAACGTGGCTCAGCAATGGCCAAAACTAACAGAGTTGGTTAATGAGTTACTTAATTCCATTAGTGTTTGGACAGGGAAATCCTGGCTGATGAGTTTAAGTCTGCTCAAAGCCATAGAGGTGGTTAGTGGCAGAGGTGGACTAGATCTGGCTCTCCTGGCCACTGGTCAGGGGCTCTCTTATGTTCTCTGGGGAAGAAGATTCATGGCAGGAAAGGCCTGTGTAGGCCTCAGCAGCAGGGAAGGCTTCGTAATCGTGACGACAGCTTGTCTGTGAACACCACTGTACTAAAAGCCTTTCACAACTACTACCCACATTCAATCTTCACCCAACCCTTCTGTCAGGTCCCACTCAAAGCCTCTTATCCAAATCCCGCTTAACTCATGGGTCAGGCTAACCAACCCCCTTCCCTGTCCCCTGGACACCGGCTGATCCTCCCAGCTAGGAGCTTACCTATAACACATCTCCATAGTTCTGCCCTCCCCAAATGAGAAGAACATTTCCCCAGAATCAATTATTCGTGTTCCCAAATCTCTGATGTCACACCTCTTACACGTGACACTGTAATTGTGTGATGCAGCCAACAGGGGAGAGTGTGGAGTGAAAGGGAACTGTTGCTGTTGTACGTCAGAGGCGTGGCTTTGGAAAGACTTGGTGAAGATGAATCCCTAAAAAAACTTGTGGAATGAGGTGCCGGCGAGAAAACGGTAAAATACAGGAGCAGCTTTGTATGAATTTAGAGGGTTCTGCACTCAGATTGCTTCACAGATATCTGGAAATTATGAGTGTTGCTTATATGAGACAGACATGGAGAATGTTTATCACAAGGGCCTTTTTAAAGAAAGGGCTTTGAATTCACCGCAGAATAAGATGATACGTGTTCTGTTTTACCGTTTCCCACCTTGACCAGTTGTTTTGACTAATCAGCCACGTAGAAAGAGCCTGTCCGTTGAGATAGTATAAAATAATCTCTACTTTCAGATGAGTTTTCCAGGCTCCGAGCAGCACGGCCAGACCCTGAGAGAGGTGCATAGACCTAGCACAGGAGACGATACCACAGTCTCGGACAAATCATTGATCTGCTTTGAGCTCAGCCTCTCTCCAGTTAAGCAGTGTCTATCTTTGTTATTGTCTAGATAAATGGGAATGATGTGGCCTCCACGCAACATGGTGCCAGACCCATTTGAAAATGTGGGCTTTCTTCCCTGACTCTAAATGAAAGGAAAGAGATGAAATGAACTTCAGTGGGTGGATTGGATGTGAATACGTGGGAGGATGTGAATACCACAGCCTCCCTCCTCACTGGCAAATTCCAGCTTATAGAATGGGACAGTCTTTGGAGAGAGCCACCTGGGAAGTTGTTCTATTAGGTGCATGTCAGTAGAACCCTGTGCCCAAGGGCTAAGCCAAGAGGACCCAGAAGCAGAATGCCCAGGACCATACTGGAGCCAAGGAAAGGGGAGGCTTCAGGAGTCTGCAGGAGTTGGGTCACGTGGGAGGAGTCCATGTGCAGGGGACACCACCTGGGCGGTGTGCTCTGTATCCCTTGAGAGCATTCTGAGTCCTAGGACCTGTAAGCTTTTCCCCAGGCAGTTGAACCTGTGACTTCCCCAGCTGCTGAGCCAAGAACTAAATGGTGCCCTTGCCAGAGTGTGAGAGGAGGGGAGGCGCCTGTGGCTCAAGGAGTAGGGCGCTGGTCCCATATGCTGGAGGTAGCGGGTTCAAACCCAGCCCTGGCCAAAAACCACAAAAAATAAAACAGTGTGAGAGGAAGCCCACGCAGCTCCTCAGAACACGTCTCGTGTGTGTGTGTCTGCCTGTCTCGGTTTCTATCTCTCTTTTCTCTCTCCATCACTCTGTCTCTCTGAGGCTGAGTCAGATGGAGTTGTCCTCGCGTTTCACTGGTTAGCAGTTTTCACCCTTCCCGCTATATCCATTCTCAGCCCACAAGATGCAGAAAGAGCTGCCACTGACATGAGTTATTTTTGTCAGCTGATTTGTCAGGCCAGAAAGCAAGATATGACCCCACCCTGTGTCTGCTCTGAGGAGCTCACATCCGTTAGGACCTTGGGACCCAAGAAAGCTCTAACCAGAACATCTCCCAATGGAGCCCAACATTTAGCCCTAGCTGGAGGAGCAGCTAACTCATTCACCTTGGGACACAGAGAGGCCTGGCCGGCCCCTGCCATCTTGCCTGGCCTGGGAATGAGGACTTGTAGGGGTCCCTGGCTCCCATCCCTCTAGCCTCTCTGCAGCCCCCAGATGCTCCCTCTGGCCTACATCACAGTTACTGATGCCCTGGCACTCCGCTGCCTGGCCCGCTAGATTCTGTTCCCTTAGCAAGGGATCACCCCTGCTTCCTGCCTTTGGCACATATCACAGTGGCTAGAACATAGTAGGTATTAGCATTAGCTTCCTTCCCTTCATGGTGGCTCCAGACTGGCCACCTGCCTCTCAGCTCCTTTATCTTTAGGCCTCTCTGCTGCCTAGGAGGGCCTCTCCTGTTCCTTCTGTGGCCACGTCGACCCAGGACGCTTTCCCTCTGAGCCCCCGTGCTGGCTGCCCTTCACTCCCGTTCATCCCCTGAAATCCTAGGTAAGAATGGCCTGCATGTCGGCAAAAGCATATTCTTCTAGGAAATCCCAAAGGAGTCCTTGACCCCTAAGAGGTTTAGAACTACTAGGAGTTCTAGAACTACTGGAAAGGTTTTGAGCAAAGCAGCCCTTTAACAAGATGGGCCTGGCATGGTACAGGTTGGATTCTCCTCTCTTTCTTTTCTTTCCTTTTTCCTTTCCTTCCTGTCCTTCCTTCCTTCCTTCCTTCCTTCCTTCCTTCCTTCCTTCCTTCCTTCCTTCCTTCCTTCCTTCCTTCCTTCCTTCCTTCCTTCCTTCCTTTCTTTTCCCCTTCCCTTCCCTCCCCTCCCCTCCTCTCCCCTTTCCTTCCCTTTCTTGACAGGGTCTCTCTCTCCAGGTAGGAGTGCAGCAGGGTGGTCATAACTCATTTTAACCTCAAACTGCTATGCTCAAGTGACCTTCCTGCCTCAGCCTCCTGAGTAGTTGGGGCTACAGGTGCTTGCTACAATGCCTGGTTAATTTTCTGTAGAAACTGGTGAGGTGGGGGGTGGGGGTCTCACTACATTGCTCAGCCTGGTCTCCAACTCCTGCCTCAAACAGTTCTCCTATCTCCCAAAGTGCTGGTATTACAGGCATGAGTCACTGCTCCCAGCCTCACCTCCACTTCTTTTGTGAGATTCTCTTTTGGGGTAGGAAAACTTTGAGAGGTCCCTCATGTCACAGCATTCAGCGTGTGCTTTGCCTGTGATGGCATTCTGATACGATGACTAGTCCCCATCTCTGTCTGAATGTCTGTCTGAAAAACAAGGCTGTTGTCTACAGTTTTTCATTTTTTCACATTCTGAACATTTTTTAAGTAGAAATCATTTTAGCTGAACAGGAATTGAAACTAGAGATGGAGTGAATCACCTTGGTCTCATTGAAAATAGATAACGAGGCTGAGTCTGGTGAGCGCTGGAGGCAGCCATTCGCTTGGACACCGTGCACAGCTGCAAGAGGTGATACCCCTTGTAAATAAATCACCCGCTGGCAGTGTCCACTTGGAATATTTATAAGGAAACAGACCTGGGAAGGAAGAGCTGTTAAGCCAAGGTTGCAAAGACTATTAGAAGAAGGACTTTACAGTGTATACAGAAAGTTTGATTTTTGGTGGGCTACAGGGAAAAAAGAAAGGAAAACTGCCAATTAGGGTGGGAACAGTGTGCAAAATTTTACTTCATTTTCAACCGTGGTGTGGCCTTGTGTACATCTGTGAATCTTTCTCACTGCAGGAGAGGGAAGTCTGTCTATCCTCCTTCCCAACTTCCGAGCTTTGGCAAGTAGTCCCCACGTTTGCTCCCAAATTATGCCAAACCCTGTCTGCACCACAAGCCACAGCGATGCCCAGCCCGGCCCCCTCCTCTGGTTGTAATGTTGATGAGGCACTTTGGGTGAAAGGGGATCTGGCACAGAGAAGAGATACGGCTTGGCCTGGTATAGTATCAGTGTACATTTATCTCCGTGTGGAGCCAGATGCTGCAAGTGGATTCCCAAGTTCAGCGAGCGCAATGTAACCTTAGGCAAGCTGCCTCCTCTCTGGGCACCTTCCCCACCTCCGCCCTCCCACTACTCAGTTGGTCCAATCTATTAAATTCCTCTAGGGACAATGTGGAGTCACACTCCTCCCCGCAGGAGCGCCTCAGAGAACCCCAGGCCAGTCACGTCACAGTGTGATAGCAAGGTGTGGAGAACACTGGGCTGTGTGGCCGTGGGACCCCAACTGAGACCTTGCTGCGTGTTCATCAGTGACAGTTCATTCAGCAATGCCCAGGAAGAAGGGGTGCCAAGGGAGTACACCACTGATGGAGATGTAGAGATGATGTTGGGGGATCTCACAGCCTAGGGGGAGGAGTTGTAATAGGAAGTGGCAGCTGAGCTGGTGCTGAAGGATTAGTAGAGGTGAGCCAGGCCAATGAGAGAGACAGAAGGAGTGGCCTTCCAGTCACAGGAGTGGCAGAGCCAAAGGGGCAGAGGCAGGAAGCTTCATTGTGCACTGAGAAAGGAAGGGCATTTTGATGCTGCTGATGGAAATGGCAAGAAATGAGTCTGGGTCGGTAGACAGGAGACATATATAATGGGCCTCCAACCTTAGTTTAAGGAGTTCGATGATCCTATAGATATGCCTTATAAAATGTAAACCAGAGCACATCACTCCTCTACTCAAAGCTCTGCAAGGGTTCTCATTTCCCCTACAGTGAAAGCCAAAGTCCTCACAGTGACCCACACACCCAACATTGCCTGGCTCTTGGGTGACTCTCTCAGGCCATCTTCCTATATCCCCCCTTCATATACTCACAACATTCTTCCTGTCTCTCAAACAAGCCAGGTGCTGCCTGCCCCAGGGCCTTTGCACTGCTTGCTCTCTCTGCCATGAATGGTATTTTCCCAGCTATCTGCATGGCTCACTCCCTCACCCCTGCTAGGTCTTATTGAAACATTACTTTCTGGCTCAGCACCTGTAGCACAGTGGTTACAGCACCAGCCACATACACCCAGGCTGGCAGGTTTGAACCTGGCCCAGGCCAGCTAAACAACAATGACAACTGCAGCAAAAAAATAGCTGGGTGTTGTGGTGGGCACCTGTAATCCCAGCTACTTGAGAGGCTGAGGCAAGAGAATTGCTTAAGCCCAAGAGTTTGAGGTTGCTGTGAGCTGTGACGCCACAGCACTCAAAAAAAAAAAAAAAGGAAAGAAAAGAAATATTACTTCCTGATGAGGCCTGCCCTGACTATCCTTTTCAAAATTCCAGCCCCCTGCTTTCCTCATTCCACACTCCTAAATCTCCTTATTCTATTTAGTTTTTCATCTTCAGAGAACTTACCACCTTTCAACAGACTCTGTGTTTCCTTATCTATATATTTTCTTATTTATCTCTCTATTTATATTTACTCAACCAGAATATACACTCAACCAGGGCAGGTATTTTTGTTGACCCTGTTAGCTGTTATATCCCCAGTACCTACAGCAGTGACCAGGGCGTGGTAGGTGCTCAACAAATATTTCCTAACTCAGGAATGACTAAGCTAGGGGGCCACTGACAGGCATTAGGTGGGAGAGTGACACTCTCAGATTTACAAATTAAAATCTCTCTAGCTGAATAGTGTAGACTCACAATGGTTCTTCTACTCCACTTTCTCATCATTATCCACAGTAATAAATTCATTTAAATTACGACTCAGTACCCATACTATGAAGACACAAATATGCTTAAACAGCTAACTGAAATAAAAGTCTCCTGAAACAATAGTTTCCCTTTCCCCCTGTTGCAATGCTCTGCATTCTACTTTTCTTCATCCTATTCTAATCTATGGCTACTTTATTTTTAAAAATACATAATTGTTGCTAAAACAATTCCACAACTCTCCGACAAATCAAGGCTTGTAGTTCATATAATACCCGTATAATGTGGGATTAGATAGAGATGGTGGTTGTACATTATGAATACACTAAAAATCACTGAATTATACACTTTTAACGATTAAAATGGTGAATCTTAAGTCTTATAAATTTTATCTCAGTAAAAAATTTTTTATTGGTAGAGAAAATTGATTTAAAAGAAGCCAACCTGGAGATAGGAAGACTAATTGGAAAATTATTGTAATCCAGGTGAGAGGTGGGGGTGGGCAGTGGTGATTGAAATAAAGAAGGACAATTCCACAACTATTCAGGTTAAATTGGAAAATGTGAGAGCCAAGGTTAATTCTCAACTTCTGAACACAGCCATTGTATGTAGGATACCGTTTTTACTTTGAAAAATAACCTGAATGCATGCACCCTTCCGTTGGTCAATGCACAGAGGAGTTCTGAGGCCATAAACGCCGCACCGCTGACCAGACAGGGACGCCTACAGTGTGAGACCAGGGGTCCACCAGCACCCAAGGGGAGGGCAGCAGGCAGGAGAGCCCAGGAGGGCTCTGAGGGAAGGGGGACCTGGGGCCTGGGAGTGTGCAGTGTTGTGGGAGCCAGAACAGTGAATAGGCTTTCAAGAAGTAAGGTGACCAGCCAAGACCTCCAGAGATACGGGCCCTGGGCAGTGTCTGAGGAAGCAGCAAAGGCAGAAGGGCAGGAGGTTGGAGGGCCAAGACTCAGCTGGCCAGTCTCAGAGCAAGGAGCAGCTCCCCTGGGGGGCTCACAGCCTCAGAAGCAGCCAAGCCTTTGGGCCCTAAAGGGCCAACTTGCTCCCATTTTCTTCCCTGCTCTGCTTCCTTCTCAACAGTCAGCAAGTATCAGTCTGCAGGAGCCAGAGCTCTCGCCCCCTGGAGGGACTTTCCAACCTGGGGTCCAAGTGGCCTCTGGATGCCCTGAAGGATATTTCCTATTAACCAGATTGCTCTGCGCGGACTAGACAAAGGGTGGGAGCTGTGACAACACGGGAGCTGTGACAACACCCGAGCTGGACCGGGTGGCAATAGGAAAATGGGCATTTTCACTTTGGGAGAAAACGCACAATTATTTACTCAGCTTGACACTGTCCTCATAGGATTCTAGTATTAAAGAGTCTTTCAGCAGAAGCCCGGAGATGTGACTCAGCTCTGGACCCCACCTGAGGAGAGAGAGAGGCAAACTGCTGTCTGTGGGGATTGTGGGTGGAGATGAGATCACTCTAGACGGGTGGTATGATCTTGGGCAGATTTTTTTTTTTTAATTCTTTCAGTTCGGGTGCCGTGGGTCACGCCTGTAATCCTAGCACTCTGGGAGGCCCAGGCAGTGGATCCCTTGAGTTCAGGAGTTTGAGACCAGTCAGAGCAAGAGACCTCATCTCTACTAAAAATAGAAAAATGAACCAGGCATGGTGGCGGGCACTTTTAGTTGCAGCTAATTGGGAGGCGAGGCAGGAGGATCACTAGAGCTCAAAGAAGTTGCTTTGAGCTAGGCTGCCTGCATGGCACACTAGCTTGGGGACAGAGTAAGAGTCTGTCTCAAAAAAAAAAAATTCTTTCAGGGAGGTATGTAGCCTCTTCGGAATAACAAAGTAACTCACTCAAGGGGCCTTCAGACATAGAAAAGACAGCACAAGGGTAAGGTCAGCTGATTGTCTATGGAGAGTGACCTTCGATTGCAATTCATCAGTTCCACAAACATTCATGAAGGATCAGGGCTGCAAGGGAGACAGACCGGGTACCCTGTCGCCAGTGATTTTCAACCTTCACGTCATGGCACCCTGGTGCACTATGAGAGGATCTTAGGTGTGCTGTGAAAAATTTTAAAGATCATTAATTAAATTACTTTCAAAAGAAGTTCAAAGCACAGTAAGTATGCTCCTTTTTTCACTCTTTTTTTGATCAGCGTTGTTTAAGTGTGCCATGGAAGTTTAACTATAGGTTCAAGTGTGCCATGAGATAAAAAAAAGTTGAAAAACACTGCTGTAGGCTGAACCCGGCATCTTTGTGTGGAACAGAAAAATCCACCTCTTCCTCAGGGCCAGCCCAGACCCTTGCCAGAGAGCAGCACTTGGGCTACCTCTGCTCCCAGCAACTTCCCCTCCTCCGGTGCTCTTTGTGCAGTGTGCAGCCTGAACAACCATCTGTGACAGCCCCAGTACAAAGATAAATATGGCAGAAGCCTGTAAAAAGCAAATGCACACACAAAATCAGCCAAGTAACAAAAGCACCATGGAAAGGGTTAAAACACAAGTGCAAATGGTGGTCCTCGCTCACGCTTAACACCTAAATTCATTCTGCTGCGAGTCCTATGGGCAGGGGAGATTCACTCTGACAGGGAAATCTGGGAAGGCTTCCCAAGGAGGTGGAATCGTAGCAGGACATTGAAATGTTGGCAGACGTGGGAGTGGAGAAATGAGGCACAAGATTTCAAGGTGCCTTCCAGGAAGAGATGTAGATTGTTGTGGCTGGGAATGGCGAAGGAGCCTGGGGAAGGCATGGGAGCTAAGAATGAGGCCCAGTGTGGAGGCTCTGAGTGACTTGCTGAGGAAGGTGCATGTGGGGCCAGCCAGAGAAGGGTGGGGCGTGGAGAGCACCCTTTAGCCGAGCAATCTGGGTCTTTCTCAGAGTGAGGTTGTGTTGCTAGAGGAATTCACTCTGTGGCCTTCCAAAGGTACCCCTGGCTGATGTGTACAGCAGCCAAGGAAGTCCCTCAGTCGGGTGTCTGCAGGACTGCATCATGCCAGGGACAGCTTAAAACATTCATGAGGACTCATCAACAGATAGGGAGAGTCAGGGGGTACACGCTTATCTCCATTTATTAAAAGTCAGCTCAGACAGCCCCGGCCCCAGACATGCCTGCTCTGCTGAAATCCCCCGGGACATGCGCATTCCACCAAAGGCCAAGAGGAGAAAGCCAGCCTTTCACCGGCCACAGAACAGAGCCCCGTTCCATGGCATCGTCTGGCCCACTTTTTCTAGGACAAGTTTGTGAACTTAATTGTCAGGCCTCACAATCTGGTCCCTGTGAGCACTTTCTGCCCTGGAGTTTCTCAGTCCAGGATGGCTCAGTCCTCCCCAGTCTCTGCTCAAGTATTGTGGAGAAGAACCTTGGCAATCCCTTTACCCTTCTGAAAAGTCTCTTCTTGATCTCTCCTATGTCCTTGCTATTCAAAGTGTGGTCTGCAGATTAGTAGCACCAGTGTCACCCACCAGCCTTGCAGAAATGCAGAATCTCATGCTCCACCCAGACCTGAGATAGAATCTGCGTTTTCACAACCCCCCAGGTGCCCTGTGTGTGTGCTGCAGTCTGAGAAGCCCATGGTATGGCATCCTTCACTGCCCTTCACATGACACCGTGCCGACTCTTTCTCGGTCTTCCTGGCAGACACCTTTCCCTTCGTTGCCCTTATTAATGCTGGACCCTCTGGCCCTTCCTTCTCCCTCCACCTTCTCTCTAGGTGATCTCAGCTACTCCCCTTGCTTCAAATGCCATCAGCCTGTCATGGGCTCTCCAGTCCGTATAACCAACATAGACCCCCTTTCTGGGTGTCTGACCCGTAGATCCAAATACCTAAGAAACAGCTGCAGCAGAAACTACGAATTCCACATGCTCCATGCTGAATTTGTCATCTCTCCCCCAGCCTTGCAGTCTCACCTCCTTGTTCCCTGGGTCACCCAGACACCCATCCGAGGACTCATCCCAGCCTCCTCTCTGACCCTGAACGCCTAAATTCATTCTGCTGTGAGTCCTACTTCCTGAACAGTCTCTGACCCTGGGCCCCCCACCCCGTCCATCTTTACTGCCACTGCCCCCATTCAAGTCTTTATCACGTCTCCCCTAAGTGCTGCTGCAGGTCTGGCCAACTCGCCAGCGCAACTGTCCTCCGAGTGGCAACAGCCATCCATGCTGACAGAGGCTCTGCCACCCTGCAGCTCCTGAACTGGAGCACATGGCCCCCTGGGTTGATACTGCAGGGGAAGGGAGTGAGGGAAGATCTTGCACCAACAAACACATTAGCCCCAAACTAACACATGACTCATGACCCATTGGTCAGCCAGGGGTGAGGGAGGAGAGGAGGGTGATGCCCCTGTATCACAGCATGGAAGGAGAGGACAACTGAGAATGGGTGAGCACTAGACGCCTCCTCCACCGTCCTCCTCTTGTCTGTTCTCTCCATTTTCCTAATCTCATCTGACATGTGATGTATTTGCCTGTTCACATATTTTCGTTCTATTTCCCCCATCCTCTATAATATGAGCAGATCTTTTTGTTGTTCATTGCTATATTCCTTGTGCCTGAACAGGGTCTGGCACATAGTAAGCACTCAATCAATCCTTGATGAGTGAGTTACTGATGAAATGAATAAGTGAGTGGTCTGGATGGTATGAGTTTATGGGGGTGGTGAGGCAATAGAGAAAGAGGAGCCTGGAGAGTAAGAAGGGGTCATATAACAAAAGGCATTATGAGGCCTATGGAGGAGATTTCATTTTAATCTATAAAATGGAGAGAATGACTAGAGGGATCTTAATCCCTGTAGACCCCGCTGACCCATACCGATTTAACCCCATCCCTGAATTCCTCAGAAATTTTCACATTATTTATTGTTATCTCAGAATATCTCTTTTCAACAATTCTCAGTGTCAGCAATTAACAAGTAAGTGAACTGGTTTGCAGGGCTCTCAGGATTTGGCCACTGCTAATGGATTTCGGGTTTCTAAAAATACAGGAAAAGACAGCCAAACCAGTTTTCCAGGTTCTTGGGTCCATATAAAAAGGCAATGCTGTGTTCTGAAGATCACTTAGCATGCAGGTTGGAGGGTAGGTTGGAAGGAGGCTACTGGAGGGAGGGAGACCACAGGAAGATGGCTGGCGGCTTAGAGCCAAAGGAAGATTCATGAAGGAGCAACCAGACTGTCTGAGAGACTGTGGGGTTTGAGATGAGCTGAGGATCAGAATCACTTAAGGGTTTGTCTTAAGTCACAGGAAGTCTGGAAGGCTGGAATCCATTTACACCCCCCCCCCCATGTGTGGGGGACGGAGGGGTGGAGCAGACCTGGGGAAGTCCTCCTGGTAAGGAGAATCTGTCTGGGACATGTGAACAAACTATTCAACAAGCTCCTTGTTAAACTACACTTTACACCCTGCATACGTGATGTTTTCATCACTGCTGAAACTTTGCACACCTGTCTTCTGCCTCTGGACTAGCTCTCTCCTCCCTCCCTGCCGCTCCCTCCTAGCTTTGACCTCAGAAAACAAACCAGAACTAGAAGAACCCTGGGAAGAGGGGGCTCTCTCTCCCGTTCCCACCTGTCTTGACAGCTGAGACCCACCCTGCCCCTGCCCCTAGGGCCTAGGTGGATAGACATGTTGAGAGAGCGGTGGATGCATGGGTGCATGAGTGGAGGTGGGTGGATGGGTGGCCGCCCTGCTGAAGGTGGTCACTGCGGCCAGCTCTGCTTAGCATATTCCTTGGTGAAATGCAGCTCTCCCTGAGGCAGCTGCTGTCTTTCCACCTTCCCTGGGTTCCAGACCCCAACCTTGGCCTAAACGTGTGCCTGCCCAGTCTAGTTCTTGTCCTGGCCCTGCTCCCCGTGCCTGACTTCCCCCATATGCCTGCCTTTGCTAGTGCAGGACTGAAAGTGACACCCACTGTGCCATCTCTCAGCACGAGAGAGAAGCCAGCATCCCTGACACTGAGTCGTCTGCATGAGGGGAGAATGCCAGCTAAGTCCAGTCCAGTCCCTAGGAAATCATCTGTGGCCATGATTGGAAATAATCAACTGGGAACCAGTCCAGGCCCAGTACCCTAGCAGTCCTCAGGGGTGCAGCTGGGAGTGTAGCTAGCGGCCCTTCTGTTCCAGCCACTGTGCTGGAAGGTGATTGAATGTCACCTCATGCATTAACCATGCACAAGAGAGAGCTGCGGGAGCTTCATTACCCACCCGTCCACCTGTGGCCCCCATCCCTCTGTCACAGGCCATCTGGATTGACACCTTGATTGATTTCCAAGCGTCCCACCCTGTGCGGAGCTGCCGCAGCACTGCCCAGGGGAAGGGAGAAGGGCTGCATTGAATCCAACTGTCAGTCTCTACTGGTGTCCTCTCTTGTGGGGCGTGGGCACCTCACACTGGCATGTTCAGTGGGGGTCCGCGTTTCATGGACGGATGTCTCCAGCTGGGACAGCGTCTGCCAGCCCACAAACCCACTCCAAATCCTGTACGAGGAGCTTTGGCAAAAAGAAGTAGAAGTCAGCAATTTTGGTAAACTCCCAGAGAAGGTCATTCTGTACTGTTCCCAAGGTTGGAAAATGCCCACATCAACCGGGTAAATTATAAAACTCAACCACAAAATAAAGGGTTGATGGTTTGCAGAAAAATTGGCACAGTTGGGAAAGAAAAGAGAACTGCAGATGATAAAGCCTCCGCTTCCCAAGTGTCAGCAGGTAAGGAAAAAAGGGCAGCTGCCTTCACAGCCTCTTGAGAAAGAAGAAAATAACTCACCATTTTGATTTTGGGGCAGAGGGCTGTAGCCGTAAGTGTAGCAGGAGAGTAAGAGGAGGGAGGCTTGTGGAGTTCATGTTACATGTCAGAGGTTTTGTGTACATGCCCTCGCTGAGTCTTTACCACACGAAGGAGGTATTTCTACACTTGTTTGTTAAGTGAGGTAGCTCAGAGAGGTGGCGCAGCTTACCCACCGTCTCCCAGCTTGCACATGGCAAACTCGAGCTAATTCTGAAATCTGTCCTTTCTCTACTGTTATTACATGTTCTTTTCCAGGTAATAACAGGAAAGTGGAAAACCCCAGCTTTGTTTCAAAAGATCTTAATTCATAGTTAAACGAAATCAGAACAAGTAACTTGACAGCAAGTGTCATTGAATAAAATTAGTTAGAATAATCTATACTTAATGAAGGACTCCCCGGGTGTCCATCCAGGAAGGGCACAGTAATTACGCCTAAATGCACTTTATGTAGAATAAACTAATATCGTTCAGCGATTTCATTTTAAATCTAGAACTACCCTCAGAGATCTCTATTCAACTCACTCACTGGGCAGATGAGGAAAATCAACCCCCAAAGAGACAACGGTTGGGGAAAGAACTGGATAGGCTTTTTACTAGATAGACCTGTTTGTGTTCTGGTGGTATCTGAAGTCCTTATTTAGCAAACTGCATTTCCTTACCAAAAAGAGAACCAGATGGACTCTGCCCTAGTGGCCCTTCTGGGCTTCGGTCCTGCTTTTTATTCATAAATCACACAACTGACAGTGTGTTGTAACATCCTGAGGAACTGTATAGAATTGTGATTGCTTTGGCACAGTGGGAAAATGGGAGATAGTATGACACATTTGGAGAATTAGATGACCATATGATTCATTATATTCATCAGAAATAGTTCTGTGCATTGATCTTTCTCGGTTTAAGTAATGTTGATTCAGCACTTGCTACCTACCCAACTCTGGCCTGGATGCTTTTTTATATATTACACAGTAATTTAATCTTTACAACACCACTACAAAATAAATGGTATAATTCCCAGTGCCACAGAAAGATGAAGCTCAGCAGGTATGAGTAACTTGCCCCAAACCACACAACCAGAAAGTTCCGGTACCGTCACTTGAACTGTATCAGTTGATGCTGGATGAAGGGGGTACATGTTGGCGCCACATTAAGCCAGATGGCTTGCCTTGGGCGAGCTGCAACCTCTAGGACTCTCCTCACATCTATGACAGGACAATTACACCAGCTCAATGAAATGGACTGGGGCATTATGAGAATTAAATGGGAGCCCATGTGGAATTGTACAAGGTCAGATAATTACGTTCATGAACTCGTCCTGGAGAAAACGCTTTGAAGGGTGGACTAGGCACCAGCATCAGTGCATAGCTTCCCCGGGGGAGGACTTCAAAGGTGACCACAGTGACATTCAGCAATGAGGAGTGTAGCACTTTTTCTAGGCTGAGTTTGTCAACTTAATTGTTTGACCTCGAATGTGAAAGTTGGAGGTGCACACGCTCCAGGACTCCAAGGGTGCTCACCGCAACGTTGTTTGTAACAGTGAAAACTTGGAAGCAACCTACGTGACCATTAGGAGGAGAAGGATAAATTGTGACTCATTCATGGTGGAATATTATGCAGCAGATAAAATGAATGAACTAGGTCTTATAAGTTATCAACATGACTAAATCTTGAATACACAACGCTGAGTAAAAAAGTGGTGGAATGTATGAAGTCATGGGTGTGCATTTTGAACACATAGAAATACTATGAATTGTTTATTGGATACACATAAACCAGTAAAAGTATTAAGCATGGATGAAAAGTGTATCCCTACCTCTGGGGAGGAGGACAGGGAAGGGAATGGGAAGAGGTACAAAGGACGCTGCACCTGTTCATATAATTTTTTTTTAATCTAAAACTAATACGTTAAATGTTAACATTTGTTAAATCTGGGTAATGGATGGCCAGATGGATTGCCCAGTGGGTAAAGAACAGAAACAGTAAACAACAGCATTTTTCTTTTTTTTTTTTTTTTTAATTTCAGGTTAATGTGAGGGTACAAACAACTACATTACAATATTTGCATTTGATAGGTAGATTTCCTCTTTTTTTTTTTTTTGAGGCAGAGTCTCACTTTATCCTCTTCAGTAGAGTGCTGTGGCGTCACAGCTCACAGCAACCTCAAATTCTTGAACTTAAGTGATTCTCTTGTCTCAGCTTCCTAAGTAGCTGGCATTATAGGTGCCCACCACAACGCCTGGCTACTTTTAGAGATGGGGTCTTACTCTTGCTGGTCTCGAACTGTGAGCTCAGGCAATCCACCCACCTTGGCCTACCAGAGTGCTGGGATTACAGGCGTGAGCCACCGTGCCTGGCCAGTAGAGTCCCTCTTGTAGTTGTGTCCCAAACCCAGGAAGTGTGCCATATACCTTTACATTGTGCCCATTAAATGGAAGCACACCAATCTCCCTCCCTCCTCCTCTCTCCCCTCTTTAGAATAGCCTTTTTCAATAGAACTTTCTACTAGGATGGAAAAATGCTTTATCTGTGCAGTCCAAAGCCATGTACAGTAGCCACATGTGGGTGTTGAGTGCTTGAAAGGTGGCTAGTGTGATCAAGAAACTGGATTTTATATTTCATTTTAATTAATTAAAATTTAAAATTTAAATGACCACATGTGACTACCCTGGCTCCCAGATCGGATGGCATGGGAGAATATACTAAACCTAAAAGTTTGAGGGAAGGAGAAGGGTTGGAAAAGTTCTGGAACCCAAGCCACTATCTATAGGGTGTCATTTTTGATCAGGCACCGCCTTGGAGGGCTTCCTAACAGCTTGGGGGCATCTGAGGCAAGGAAGGGAAGATTCCACCAGCCCATTTGTCCAGAAGCAATTGTCTTCATTTAACTTTTGGGATTTGGCCAGGCAGACGTGCCTGCAGGCTATGCAACTGACCTCCAAGCTTTACGCAGGCTCTGGGAGGCACTATCTGCATTGTGCCTTGACACATTGTGACTTGACAGGTAGCATTCTTCAATTTCGGGCCCATCCTGCCCGTGCTATTTGGTCCCACAAGCTGAGATAATTTCTGTCCACTCCATTGTTTCCCTTGGTCCCTGCATGTACCTTTTAGAGAGCACTTACTTTGTGATTTCAACCACCCTTCCTTCCTTTCTTTTCTTCTCTCTTTAAAATGAAAAGTTTGGATGCAACGAAAGGGAATTTATTCACAGGCCCTC
Organism: Nycticebus coucang; assembly: GCF_027406575.1. Taxonomy (NCBI): domain Eukaryota; kingdom Metazoa; phylum Chordata; class Mammalia; order Primates; family Lorisidae; genus Nycticebus; species Nycticebus coucang. The sequence goes on from NC_069785.1 coordinate 65,339,834, forward strand.
AACTTTGTCCTGTGGAATCTATTATCCCAGCGGTGGCCTCTCTCTGTCAATGTTGTCTGTCTTCTTTGTCTGACATTTGCAATTGAAGTTACAGGGACCATGTTTGTTTGTTTGTTTTCAGAGCCATAGGAGAGGGTGCAGTCTGAGAGGCACCTTTGAAATCGACTTGTCCAAATGCCCTGTGTTATTTATGGAAAGACAGAAAACTCAGAGAGCTGAGAGACTCACCCCAGGCCAGCCCTTGAATTAATGGAAGGGGAAGAATTAAAACTGCACGTGGCAGACCCAGATGCCCCCTAGTCCCCTATCCAAGAGCTACTTGTCCTCCACTTTTGTCAGCTCCTCACATGTCCCTTCCAAAAGGGGTTCTTCACCCTGTCTCAGGGATGCAGTTCAAACCCTTAGCACCCCTATCACAGCCTTCCCTCTTTATTCAACCACCCTGAGCTCCAGTAGAAATTAAGCCAGTGGTTCTCAACCTTCCTAGTGCTGTGACCCTTTAATACAGTTCCTCATATTGTGGTGACCTCCAACTATCAAATTATTTTCACTGCTACTTCATAACTGTCATTTTGCTACTGTTATGAATTGTAATGTAAATATCTGATATGCAGGATGGTCTTAGGCAACCCCTGTGAAAGGTTGAGACCCACAGGTTGAGCACAGCTGAGTTTGGCCAAAGAAGAACTCCCCTACTGTGCCCTACCCTAGAGCTCACTCTTTCATGCGCTACTGATGATCTAGGATCATCCTCTCAAACTTTACTGTGCATGTGAATCTCCTTGGGGTCTTGTTAAATTGCAGATGCATACTTGGTAGGTCTGGCCTGAGGCATGAGTCCCTGCATTGCTACCAAGATCTCAGATGATGCTGAGGATGCTGGTTTACAGACCATGCCAAGCATCAAGGCTCTTGACTCACGCTTTAGTCCTAAAGGGCTAACAGTGAAAGGAGCTGGCAGAGGTCAGGTGCTCTAGAAGCAGAGCCTGGGCCAGAAATTCCTAGAGAAGCCCAGAGAAACTACTAACACAGTCAAAAAGCTAAGAGGAGGCCGAAACGTGGCTAAGCAAAGAGCTGGTTTTGCCTGAAATCTAACCTCAGCCTGGTCCATGAGAAGCTCTGGAACATAAGTGACAAATCAGAGTTGTTCCACCCTGAGGGAAGGGAGCCAGGTTTTTTGCACTCAGTGTTGGTCAGTCATTGGTTATGAGCTGCCCCTGGGAGACAGGTGTCACCTCCCTGGATAAACTCCCACCCATCTTCAGGGTTGGCGGTTCCCACTTGGTAAAGGGCAAGTCTCCAGAGGTAAGCCAACAGCATCCAACCCTCACAGCAGCTGGGGGGTTCCAGGGAACCTCACAGTGTGGGAGATCCAAGTAAGCCCCCCAAAGTGTCTAACACAAAGGCCCAAATCTCCTACAGGCCAGCTGCTCCATCACCACTTATTTTTATAGCAGAGATTTTAACTTTGAAAGCTATGCATATACATATAATATATACAAAAAAAGAGAACTAGAAATATAAACACAAAACTGTTCATGACAGTGATCTCAAGTTTACTTCTTTATGTTTTTCTCCATCTTTCAAACTTGCCACAATGAATGTGTATTAATATAAAGCTATGATCAAAGTAAACCATGGACACCCAAGCTCAGATCTTAGAGACCTTTTCATTTACCTAATAACCATTACTATTTATTGAGTGCCTGCTATTGCCATTTACAGTGCTATGTGATCTAATCAATGTTCATAGTGCCATGCTAATGACAGGGTACAAGTCTGAAATACAATCTGTAGCAAAGAAAAATCATAGATGGTTCAGTCTGGTTTTAAGTTTGGATCTATTTTCTTTTTCTCAATTCTTTGAAATTACTCAGATCCATAGCAAATGCCTGCAACTGGAACAGCCCATTCATCAACCTCTGGTTTAGTGATGTGAAATCTTGTGTCCAATTACCCAGGCCTTGGCAAAAGGGCAAACAGAACTCAGACGCCCTGACTTCTGCTGGTTCACAAAGACCACACAGCCTATCTGGGCCCCATGAGCAATTTTCATTTTAATGAGTTTCCTTCTTTTTGCACTGCCTAATTAAGTAATCAAGTTAATAGAGATTAATGGCTTACTTAATAGGGATTAATAACTTGCCAAAAATCCCCTTGGTTTGGGAACCCAGCTCAGCACAGCAGAAATGCTCCTTATGAAAGCTGAGGATACAATGACCCAGCCAAGACTTAGCCCTGGGCCCCTTCTGACAAGTCCCAGGGGTTCAGGCCTCCAGTCCAGGAGTGGGTGGTGGGAGAGGGTGGGAGAAGGGTCAGGTAAAGCTGCAGGTTAGTTCAACCTTCAAAGCTGCTGTCTGGGCTTCAAGGCTTTGCACCCGCTGCCCATGTTATGGCTGGCCAAAGCCCTAGGGTGCCCCCCAACACCAGCAGTCTCTGGGTCTCTTGGCTGTCGGTCCTGACTTCCTTTTAGATTCTCCTCCAGGGAGTTTTTAAAAATGTGGATGCCCCAGCCCTTCCCCAGAGATTCTGACTTAACTGGTCTAGAGAGAGTAGTATTCTTGTCATAAAAGTTCTCCAGGTGACGTCATGTGTAGATACTATGAGATCAAGGCATGGTTTTTTTTTGTTTATTTGTTTGTTTTTTTTTAGACAGAATCTCAAGCTTTCACCCTGGGTAGAGTGCTCTGGCATCACAGCTCACAGCAACCTCAAACTCTTGGGCTTAAGCGATTCTCTTGCCTCAGCCTCCCAGGTAGCTGGGACTACAGGCGCCCACTACAATGCCCAGCTATTTTTTGGTTGTAGTTGTCATTGATTGTTTGGCAGGCCCAGGCTGGATTTGAACCTGCCAGCTCCAGAGTATGTGGCTGGCACCCTAGCCACTGAACTACAGGTGCTGAACCACAAGGAGTATTACTTTTCAGCCCAGGCATCTTGGTGAAAAAGGATGAAAGAAAGTAGAGAAGGGAGGAAGGGAAAGAAGGGAACTGGAATCACTGGCACCAAGGGGTCCTCAGATGGAGGGGCAAACTGAGGGGAGACAGGATGGTTGAGCAGGGAGGAGACAGTCCACACCAAAGGGCAGCTGCCCCTCCCTTGCTGGCGTAGGTTGCAGGAAGTCATAAGTTGTTCTTCCCATCCTCAGTGGAAAAAGAACCAATGACTTGATTTTCTGCCCAGGGAGTCCTATTTATGTTTCCCGATGCCCTTGAGTCTCAGCAGAGCCTCACAAGGGTAGGCACATTTGTCTCCTGTGGGTGGCAGCAGCCTGCACACCCTGATGGGAAGAAGGCTGCCAGCTGCTCCCCTCTCCTGCCCCGGTGGAGGGCTCTGTCCTTCCCTCAGTCACTCAGCCCGCAGGTATGAGGTGGGCACAAGAGTCAGACTGCAGCAGGTGGCGGGTGATGATTCTGGTTTTATAAGACCCTGGTCGCTTCCTCCTCTTCCCTCCTCCCAAACATCAAAGGCTTCACAAAACCTAGTCACATGGCTCTGGGGGCAGAGAGAGGTTCTGGGTCCCCTCTAGGTTGGGGGCTGTGCCTAAAGAACTGAGCAGAATGGGGACAGCTAGACTGATGGCCAAGCCAGCAGCAAGAGCAAAGAACTAGGCAGAGGGGAAAGGTTAGAGGAGAGAGAAGCTCCCTGAGCGCTTGGGGCCCTCAGAGAAGGGGCAATGAGAGAGCTGATGAAGGAGCTACGTGGTGGCCCAGAATTCTGGATGATTTGCTATGCTTGGTGGATATATAATCCATTTAGATTTTTTCAAGGATGACAGAAACTAAGTTGCTTCTCAGTTATGTATGTATGTAGGACCATTATTACCTCTGAGTGCAACCCTGCGAATGAAAGCTAAAGTTCGAAACAAGAGGCCCTTCTTACCTACTGCACAAGGCTATCTGTCCCCCAGGTACAGGTGAGGGTGGATGAATGACATATCTGCAAATGTCCAGCAGCTCAGTGCCCAACACAGACCTGCAGATGTTTGCTAACTGTAGGATCTTGTCAGGTCCATCCTTCCACCACGGATCCCAGTGCTGTAGCCTGACTGAATGCCCCAAGATGCCTTTCTTTAAGGGTGGCTTTGACAGTGGGCCTTTCAGGTTCTGGACGTTGCTGCAGGTTTTGTGGGCAGCTGCCTGCTCCTAGAAAATAGCTTTGCAGGCAGCACCCGGGGAGTACACTCACACAGCTCCATTTTAGCAGAGGCTTAGCAGCTATGCTAAACTCTGCACCAACATTCCCTGGCAACGTCCAATTACTGATACTCCTTCTGAGGTGTGGTCACTCCAGTGACCTCTGTGGCTGTCCATCTTTCAGCCAACCTGTCCTTGACTTGGTCGGACTTTCCTAACAGGACCAGCTCTGGCTGAGCCCCTGGGTCGGTGTGTAGGGAGGAAGTAGTGAATTGCTGTCGGACATTCCAAGAACAGTGTCTATAATTGGCCTGGATAGAGTAGCTGTCCAGATGCAGGCAATTTTGACTCTGATGTGAGCAGAAACATAAAAAGAGCCTGTGATTTGGGCTGACACCCTGCCAAGGCAGTCTAGCCCCAGCTCTGCACACGGCACTCACTCTGCCAGGAAGTCGCCTCTCCCAGCAGTGGTCCTCCATTAGACCAGCCAGGCTCCTGGTCACAGTTCCCCTTAAATGCCACTTCTCCAAGGAAGCCCCCCACCTTCCCAGAACTGGGGACCCTACTGTCCTTGCTCACCATGCCCACCCCTCCTCCAGGGCACTTGCCACTTAGTTATATCACTATTTGGGTGACATCTCCCACCACCCCATCCATAAAGGCAGGACCAGAGCTATGGTGCTTACCCCATTCAGGAGTTGGCCAGGGCAGGCATGTGACACGCCCTCAGAGCACATTTGCTAGAAGGATGAATGAATGAATGAAAACCAGCTGGTCTTTTTTGTGTTACATGAAGGGTGTGGTTGCACAGTTCCAGACAGGGCTCTAGATGGGGTAAACCTCATTCCCAGAGGAGGATCCAGTTTCTGTAAGCCCTGAAGCTTCTATAAGTTTAGGGCCCTTTTGAAGAAAAAACGATAATTATACAATATATTTTACCAAAACCTACATCATAGGAGCACATGTCTAAACCACTCCCAGGACTTAGAGTGAGAGACTCTATAGCATGAGCTTCTTTAATCCATCCCCAGCTCTAAGTGAGGGCACCCCAGGGCCACCCTCAGGACACTTCTGCAGATGGCATGGCTGTAGGGTGTAAGATGCAAGCTGAGAGGGCCCCTTCCTCTGTGAGCCCTCTCCCCTCACCCCTCCCTTTCCTGAGCCACAGCCCAGTTGGTTAATTTGGGAGGTGACAGGTTCAGGGGTGAAGGGCAAAAGCCGACAGCGAGCCATGGGACTCTAAGTGCTCCCCCGCAAAAGCTCATCTGCCTACAGTCACTGCTGCAGTTACATCCTTTAACGGGGACAGAGATTTCTGCACGGGCCTCTGGGTCTCCCTCAGTGCTCAGCTGAAGAGCTCTCCAGAGGGCTCCTTCTCTCTCTGGGAGCTCCCTCCTCTCCGGGGCTCTGCCCTGTGGGTTCGAGCACCTTGGCCTCCCTGAATTCTCACTGTTGTCTCAGTTCGTTGGGTTCCCTGGCTCTGTCTGGGCTCCCCTGTCTGCACTGCAGGCTGGACACTCTCAAATGATGGTAGCTGGATGTCTGCTTTGTGTCTCTTCTCGTTGGGATGACTGTTCTGAGCTGCCTATTGTTCTAGTTGGAGGACCATTGCTTCCTGTATTTTTTCTGGCTTTTTTTTTTTTTTTAAGTTGCTTAAGATAGGAAAGTAATTCAGTTCCCATTGCTCCATTTTGGCTGATAGTGGACATCCACTTCCACATCATCTATAGCCAGAAAATTATCTGCCAAATCCAAGGCAAAAGAACCAGAGTTTGTATGTCAATCTTTTGATTAAGAAATGGTCTTCCATTAAAAAGCGGCCTATTCAAAGCCGGCTCACGCCTGTAATCCTAGCCCTCTGGGAGCCCAGGATGGGTAGATTGCTTGAGCTCAGAAGTTCCAGACCAGCCTGAGCAAGAATGAGACCCCTGCCTCCACTAAAAGGAGAAAAACTAGCCAAGTGTGGCGGGCACCTGTAGTCCCAGCTACTTGGGAAGCTGAGGCAAGAGGATCACTTGAGCCCAAGAGTTTGAGGTTGCTGTGAGCTATGATGCCACGGCACTCTACCAAAGGTGACAAAGTGAAACTGTCTAAAAAAAAAAAAAAAGCAGCTATTTCAGATTAAACTTGAACAACTGCACAAGTGCTTTTCTTCAAGGTGACCAAGGTGACTGAGATGACCACTGCAGCCAATGGACATTCCCTTGGACAGCCCCTTCCATCACACAGAATGCTGAGGGGACTCCTGCTCGCTCCTAAGATTTGAAGGGATTCATCATTTCACCATTTCATCAAGGGCATTCTTGACTGACACTGACACTCTCTCTCCCTCTTTTGTCTGGTCAGTACACAGCAGTGAAGACAGCCAGGACGAGGCTACTCTGCCACTGGCACCGTCCAGGGCCCCCGCCTGATTCATGCTGTGGCACCGGTGGTTTTATACCCACTTATGCTCTTGCAGAGGCAGTGCAAATGTCCACACAGACACAGTGTAGTTATGAAAATAGACGTGACCTCTCAGCCCCCTGAAAGAGCCTCAGGACCACCCAAGGGTCTGTGGAGCAAACTGTCAGCACCACACCAAGAGTTGTGCATCCCTGAGCTACCCTCCAACTGCTCTTATCGGACATGAGATCCCCTAAGAAAGAGCCTCACATGGATGTGGTACAGCTTTCTTAGTCTGTTTCTCATTTTAAAAAATGAGCTTTCCCGACGCTATTCTCCCCCACCCGCCCCAGCCCACATGTGCTTGGTGGTGTCTAGGCCCTGTTCTGTGTTTCCTGCCCTAGAGCCAGAACTTGGGCCCAGTCAGCTATTTCCACCATCCTGCAGAGGAAGCCCCAGCTGTTGTTCACGACTTCAGCTCATTCCAACTGAATGAATTTATGGAGATAACAGCAACACCCAACAGCTCTTAACTCCTCACTCTGTGCTCAGGGACTGCAAACATCTCCTCACGTGCTCTACATCACACTTGCAGGCAAGGGCTGTCTCTCTGCAGCCTCTACCCACGCAGGGCCTATCTTTGGGAAAACAATCCAGAAATTAGCCACTTTCTTTCATGTGTGTGTTTTCGTTTGCTGTTTTTTTTTTTTTTAATACCAAGTAATTCATTCTAGGAAATAATAAATGTTTTTTTTTTCTTCTCTGCATGTTCATTTTCCTTTGAAAATGGTGCAAAGAGCTATTTTCCCACTGTTTTTGAAAAAAGAATAATTGTACGCCTTTTTTTTACACATACGAGATTCTTGTCGGAATGGAGCCATACGTATATCATATGAATAAATACATCCAGACTACTATTTAACTAAGGGCCTCAGAAGTTCCTAAGAGTACCTGAAAAGGGCCCTCGGTCATAGCTGGGGGTGGGGGCAGGGGAGATGATGATTTACAAAGGGAAGTCCCTGGAAAGCCAAGATTGGTGCCTATCAAAGGTCTCTTCTCCTCACTTCCGGCTCCTTCTGCATTTTTCAGTAATTTATGTGGAAGTTTCCTGGTGCCCCAGGAAGGAAAAGCACTGTCCCAGCCTCCTTGTGCCTCACAAGGCAGCGCAGAGGGTGGCATGATGCTGGCTGAGAAAGTAGCTGCTAGAATCAGATAGACCTGGATTCAAATCCAGCCTCCACCACTTCCCAGCCGAGTGCCTCGAGAAAGTCACTTGACCTCTCTGAGTTTCAAGTGCCCACCTATAAAAGATGCAGTAATTGTACCTCCCTCTCGGGGTGCTTGTGAGACGTATATATGATAATGCAGGCAAAGTGCCTAGCGCATGGCGTGGTGCCTGCACTCTAAACCAGAGGCTAAGTTAGTGTTCAGAATTACGATTCTAGGCTTCTGGTAATTCTCTAGAACAGTAGCTGGAAAATGGCCCCTGCAGGCCAAATGCAGCGCTTGGCCTGCTTTTGTACAGCCTGTGAGCTAAGAGTGGTTTGTACATTTTTAAAGGCTATAAAAAGAAGGAGGAAGATGACCAGGATGAGGAAAGAGCATTTTTACTGTCTAGCCTTTTATAGAAAAAGTTCTCCAACCCTTGCCCTAGAAGCCCAAACTAGCGAGCTCATTTACAGACTATTCATATGCCACGGCCACCACCACCAATATCCTGCCAGTTCATCCCAAGCGTGACGTTGCTATTAAAGTATGAAGAATTAAATCAACCTGGGGACCTCCCCTGGGAAACTTCCCCTAAATCCCCAGGTCCAGGCATCCTTTCCTCCTGCAAGATTCTCCAGCTTATGCCATTCTGGGTACCGTCTCCCACCATTCCACAACCTCCCTCCAAAACCCCCCTGATTTATACTCCCTGAGGACAGGAACTATCTGTAGAGCTCGGGGCCTGTGCAACCCTGTGGCATACTACCCTGAGCATAGTAGGTGCTTGATACAAGTTTGCAGAATGGTCGAGTTAATAATTTAGCAGACACCAATAGTCGGCCCACTTTTCTGATTCTCTTGAATGTTTAAAATCTCTGTGTGTGGCAGGCAGTTAGGTCCAAATGTTGACTCCTGGGGTCTTGAAGGCAGCATGTCAGTAACAGATGCTTCATTGGTCTCTAACAGATGCTTGTGACCTACCCCCACACAACAGCTGATGTCCTGAAATGACTTTTCCCCGGGGCACCCCCATGGCCCAGCCTGCCTCTGAGCCCCTTCTCTGGTCATCAGAATCAGACGTGGGAGGCAGCTCTTCCTAAATGTAGGGGACAGGCTGGGCTGTCCTTAAGAGGAAATGACCAAGGGAAATCTGGGCCCTGAGCAGCAGCAAGCATGCAAGCATCTGCTGTCCCAGGTTGCACTATGAATGAAGACCATGGATTGAGAGCCTTCAACAGAGTACCACCAAGTCTGCAAACACAGCAAAAACTTGAGGAATGATTTATTCATACTGTATTATAACACGGGACAAAGTGATATGACCTGTTTGCAGACTTGGTGGCCATCACGCATGTCTGGCACTGGGCTACACCTTCCATGTGCTACTTCATTCCATCCTCACAGCTAAGAGGCGTTTGTCACCAGCTTACAGTTGAGCAAACGGAGGCTCCGAGAATGCCTCTGACCCATGGCCATACAGCTGATTGGCACAGATGTGGGGTTTGTCCACAAGTCTGTCTGACCCCAAAGCTGGTTCTCAAACCTTCCCTGAGGTCCCACCTATGTAAGAGACACCTTGCTACATGCTGGGGATGCCAAAAATGGGATGGATGTCAGGCTCTATCCAGAAGCAGCTTATACTGGGTCACAAAGGCAGATACACAGGAAGCCATAGGTCAGGGGGAGCCCAGAAGGCATCTTGGTCAGATGGGCCTGACCTCTATAGGTCTGGAGGCCATTCAGCCCTGCTGAAACCCACCCTGATCCTATGCTACTGACCTGTGCTGGAATGGCCATGAACCCATTTCCCCAGGCCAGCTTCGAGAGGGGTTGGAAGGACTTGGGCCAAGACTGGGGGCTCGGGCTCGGCCTGCTTCTCTGGTTCTGCAGTAGTGAACTACTCTGCTGCCCAGCCTCCCCTAAACCTTCTCTCCCGTGCTCCTTCCTAGCTGGCTGGACAAGGCCACCTGCCTTGTGTCTTCAGGGCCTTTCCACCTGTTCTATCCAACTAATCTCCTATTGAGAGACATAGCAGCCCAGGCACGGTAGCCCAGAACCAGGGTGACAGCATGTGGCATTGTCCTAATGATTCCTTCCTGCCATTCCTGGTCCTGAGCACCTGAAAATAAAGGGCAACCCATAAACATCCCCTGCAGAACAAGAAGGGAAATGATTCACCCTCCAAGTCCTTCCCCAGTGGCAGTCATCATGTTATTACTGTTGCCGTTATCACTGGCTGTCTTTGAGGTCTCCTGAATTGCTTTGAATGGCTTGCCTTCTCCTTTCCTGGCTCTATCCCCTCCACTCTTCATTGTGCCAGGGCTTCTTTGGATCCATCTCTTTGGCCCACTGCCCCGGCCTCCAAAAGGTATCTGCCCTTGTCTCATTCGGGTAGGCCCTCAGGAGTCTGAGAACTGAAGTGGGCCTTTTCTGACAGATGGGCAGTACCCGGAGTTCACTGCATAACCGAGCCCCACTAACACAACCGAGGCAAGCGAGCTCATGCGCGGCTTCCCACATGCACTGTGGGGGAAGACAAAATCATGTGTTTATTGAACAACTACGTAGTGCAAGGCACTAAGGGAGACTTCATCCACGTCCCCCAAGGCTAGGAAGGCTACTTGAGAAGGAGATTAGAAAGGCACGCCTTTGGGCCTAGTTCTCATGCCTGTCTTTGAAATTTTTCATGTTTCATCCACAGACCTAACTTTTTCCTGGAGAGAGGAACAGAGCCGACAAAGATACAAGAAAAGGGATAACAGACGGGAGAAGAAAGAGGACTCAAGCCTTGTCTAAGACGCCAAGCTCTGCACGAAAACTGAGCTGCAACATGGAGCTGTGGCTTTGAGATTCTTTCCCTTCCAGAATCAATGGTCATGGGAAGAAAGATGGTTTAAGGATGTGCTGGACCCTGAGTTGCAGAGCTGGGGGAGGGTTATAGAAAGCCTTGCCGGAGACCTGACCCTGCAGAGATCCAGATGAGAGCCTGTGCTGTGTTTGGGGTATTAATCACCTGGAAACAGGGTCCTAGGCCCATCTCATCTCAGTGCCATGGGCCTCCCTGGAAAGCCACGTGCACCAGAGCACTTTGGGATCTGCCCAGAAAAAAGCCTGCGGAATCACATCAGTGTAACTGGAGAGTCTTCATGTCCGTCAGCATGGGAATATGTTCCCTCCCTCAGGAGGAACTTGACAGTTTTCCCTTTCATTTTTGTGGGTGCCACAGCCGGGCTTGGTTTTCTGCCTTGGGAGGAGACTCTATTTCACCTACACTCCTCTGTTTCTTTCTCTTTCTCTCCCTCTCTCTCTTTCCTGCTTCTGAAATTTTGGGGAAGAGGCTGAGAGCAGAAGCCAATTCTTCTTAGGCATTTTATTTGGGCTGCTGAATTTTATTGGATCATTTGTCAACTATTGATCTGATTTTTCTCCTTTCATCTGTTTCTCCTTTAATGTGTTATGAATACAGAAGAAGTCTAAATAAGATATTAGCACATTATCAGGTTTTGTATGTAGGGTCACTGTACTGATGGATTCGAGTTTTTCCTTTCCTATTGCATCTCTTTATGCTTCACCACTTTGTCTGAGTTTTCAGCTTTGTTGCTGTAGAGTTACACCTGCATCTGCCTACAGTTACTTCACTTTTCATCTACATATACGCCCGCATCTCCTTTCCTCCTCGCTGACCTTCTCTACTCTTGCTCTATTTTCTTTTCTCCTCGGTCACATCTTTTCTTTTTTCTTTTTTTTTTTTCCCCAATACATATGCCTTTTAGTTATTTTCTTGCTATATTGCAATGGTTAGAATTTCTACTTTAAATGTCAAATGGAAATAGTATGATCTTAGGGAAAGTAGTCAGTCTCCTACCTTTAATTATTATAATGTTTACTGTAAGTTTACAGTAGTTACTCTTTAAGTTGAGGAATTTCTCTGTAGTCCTTATTATTAGAGAGATTTTTTTTTTTTTTTATGGTTGGGGATTCATTGAGGGTACAATAAGCCAGGTTACACTGATTGCATTTGTTAGGTAAAGTCCCTCTTGCAATCATGTCTTGCCCCCCGAAGGTGTTGCACGCACCAAGGCCCCACCCCTCTCCCTCCTTCCCTCTCTCTGCTTTTCCTTCCCTCCGCCCATGACCTTAATTGTCATTAATTGTCCTCATATCAAAATTGAGTATATAGGATTCATGCTTCTCCAGGAGGTGGTGAGTTCAAAGGTCACATCTTTTCTATGTCAAATGGGCTTTCCATAAATGGGAATGATATCTAACACTGAACTCCAGGTCTTTTATTTATTTATTTATATATTATATATATTATTATATATATATATTTTTTTGAGACAGAGTTTCACTTTGTCACCCTTGGTAGAGTGCCATAGTGTCATAGTTCACAGCAACTTCAAACTCTTGGGCTTAAGTAATCCTCTTGCCTCAGCGTCCCAAGTAGCAATGACTACAGGCGCCCACCTGGCTCTTTTCAGAGGTCTCACCCTGGCTCAGGCTGGTGTCAAACCTGTGAGCTCAGGCGATCCACCTGCCTCGGCCTCCCAGAGTGCTAGGATTACAGTGAGCCACCACACCCAGCAAGTCCAGCGCTTTTAAATCTTATGTATATATTCTGAGTAACTCGGCCACTCTCCGAGCTTGACTTGCCTTGCTCATCACAATTCCTTAGGGGTCCTGACTCTCATCTGAAAAGGTGACATCACCATTGTGAAGGAAGCTGCAGGAGAAGCTGAGCCAGTTCTCAGAATGGTTCTGAAGGAATGGGAAAAGGTGGAGACATTTCCATCGTGCACTCTCTCCTTAATTCAAAATTTAGAAAATCTGGATAAAGAAGAAAAAATTGAGCCACCCAACATTCCTTCACCCACAGAGTAAAAGTCTCCCAATATCTTGGTGGAGGAGGTTCTGTGTGGCAGCCTGGGCCAGAGTCAATGTCCAAGCTCATTCCCTACAACTGTATCTCAGGCAAGCAGCAAAATGAGGCCTCATTTTGTCCATCTATAAAATGGGGAGAATACTTAGCCACATAGGTCTGTTATGAGGATTAAATGAAATAATAGTTACAAAGTACTTCATCCATATACTATTCAGCCATAGAAAAAGACGATGACTTCACACCTTTTTTATTAACCTGGGTGGAGCCGAAACACGTTCTTCTTAGTAAAATATCACAATTATGGAAAAGCAAGTATCTAATGTCCTCAGTACTAATGTGAAGCCAGCAGACGATCTAATGCACGCCCACATAGGAGAAAAGCTCATTTCATTTCAAGTTGGGGGGAGAGGGAATGAGGAAGAGGGAGAGGAGAGGGAGGGTGGGGTGCTCCCCCTGAATGGGCATGGTGTTTGGCACACATTTTGAGTGCAGGTTCTTAACTACAAGAGGGACTCTACCCAACAAATTCAAATATTTTGACCTGTTTGGTTGTACCCTCACATTAACTTGAAATAAAAAAATAAAGCGCTTGACCCATAGTAAGGATTCAGCGGCCAGCTAGCATTGACATTTTGACATGCGTCTTTTTAGTCTTTTCCTCTAGGAAGATGCACATTATACAAAGCCATTCACACACACGATGAACAGGGAGGCTGAGTCCCAGGGCACTTGTGGAATAAGGAGCAGGTGCTGGTATTTCAGGCACAGCAGAGCTGAAAGAAGTGGAGCGCAGCCTGCTTCCTGCACCCTCAGTCCCACACACACCCTGCATGTCCCAACTCAGCAGTGGGGAGCCTTCCCCCCACATAGGGGTATGAGCGCCTCCTGAACTCACCTGGAGGCTATTACGTGGATGGGATCAAAGAAAACGTAGCTTGTGTATTTTCGTTTGCAACGCTGCTTTTCCGGACGAGGCAGAGTTCACTATTTCTAGTACCATAGAGTAGAAGCGACTTAAATGTGCTCCATGGATGTTGTTTTCAATTAGACTGCCCAGACAGGCTGAGCACAGGGATGTTGAGACAATTGTCACATCCTCTCTGATCCCAAACAGTTGGTGAGGGCTCTCTGAGCATCTCTCTATTCTGAAACTTATTCAGTTATATTCTCTAAAGTGTATAAAATTAGTTCACCAATTGGGTTTGTTTCTGTCCCAAGACTTGAGCTCACTCTTCAACTTTCATTACCAAGGTCAGACACTGGGTGAATATTTTCAATGCTCTTTGAACAAATTAACGGGTGAGTGACTTCCTGCTTAGCTTGTAGGTAAAAGAGAGAAGTAAACCCGGATCTCATGACTCCCAGCCTGGCTCTTAGGTCTTCCCATGCATTCCCTAAGATGACTTTCATCCTGCACAAAACCTGAATGATTCAGCAGCCCGTGGTCAGTCCTCTTCAACACCTCATTCACTTATTTAGCAAAGGGACACTGACACCTACTATGTGGCAGGTGCCTCCTCTAATAGTCACACACAGACAGTTGGGGGTATTTACCCTGGATGTCACTATTATCAAAGAGTCCAAGAGATACAAGTCATGCTGTTCAGGAGAGGCGCCTGCTTCCCTTGTCACCTCGGCCCACCCCAGACTGACATGAGAGTCAGGATCTGAAGGTGTGGGAAGAGAAGGTGAAATGTTGATTCCTAAGGACATCCTATGCCCTAATCCGTCCTTTGGGACTGTTCCCCGGGCTCTCAGGTCCTTCCTGACACTCCCTTCTCTCCCCTTGCACTTCACCCAGGTTGCCCTGCCTCAGACTTCAGACAAAAGGTCCCTTCCGGAAATCTCTTCTGTACCTCGTTCACCTGGTCACCTACAGCATGGCCTCTCTTCCTACCTGCTTACATTCCTACGTAGCACAGTCTGCCTTATGTTCTGCTTATCTGGCACATATTATACCTTCCTTCCTTGATTATTGGCTCCATGGGCTCAGGATCCACGCTAATTCACCTATTTCTTCAGCACTTGGCATGGTACCCCATGGATGTTGCTTCATGAATCCTTGTTGAATGAATGAAGGCACACAGGAAGGAGGAAGTGCTGTCTGGAGAGGTGGGGTTGCTTGGTGTAAGAAATGAACTAGAATTTGGGAATGAAGGAGAGAAAAGGGAAAGGTAGAGAGACAACGAATATGGCAGACCCTGCATAAGCAGAAATGCCAAGGGACTGTTTTAAGAATGGGGAGGTTGTGTTAATATTTATGTCTGTGGTTTATGGAATGTGGTAGAACCATGGCTCCTGTTATCCTCCGTCTTCAGTGAAGTCTGCATCATCTTCAGATACCCTGTATGGGTGATGGTGTCTGAAGAAAATTGAAGACATGCAGCTCTTTTGCATCTGGAGTGAAGGCGGAAACAATTGGGGTGGGGAGTTGGTCCACACACAGAGAACTAACTCAGCAGAAGCCCTAGGTGATGAGGCAAAACTCAACCCCATCCCCCTGACCATAATCAGGAAAACGAAGAATGGAGAGAAGGGGAGGAGTTTCCCACCACACATGGGATGGGATGGAGGCTATTTCACGTGAATCCCAGTAGCCAGGGAATTTGATAACTGGGGTACAGACAAATAAATGAATGGTAAGTTAATTAATGCTGAGACGTTAATGAGCTATGGTAGTTTAGTGTCCTAGTGTCCAAAAAAACATTTTCAATGACCATCAGTGTCTCACAGAGTGGCCTCGGGGTCCTTCAGAGAGATGAGTCTGAGCTGAGACAGTTATTGGGGCTCTTACAATTTAGGGACACTAATTCCAAGGACGTTTTCAACACGATCTTCCCTGACAGGTCCCACTGAAGCCAAAAGTTTGAGTGACTGCAAGTGTCTGACCATTGTCACAATGATGCAAACTGATTCAGTGAGAATGGCAGGAAGCTTCGTAATAAAAAGTCCCCAATTTCAAATTCCATGAGTTCATGTGAGTCTAACCCAGACAACTGTGGAAATGTCATCGTCTCGACCTCCAACACAGGGAGGGCTGTGAGGAGGACAGTGGGAAGCCCAGTGTAAGGAGCTATCTCAGAGCTTACGCATGTTGTTCCTCCCCGGGCACAGATCCTATCTTATTTTATTTTACACACAATCCTTGGTTCTTGGGCAATCTTTATTTGGGTCCACCCTAAATTCCGAACAGAGAGTGGGAAATGCTGGTTTGAAAGTGAGAGGTCATGGAAACAGATGCATAGGCAGCTGTCTCAAAGAAGTGGTGATGGAGAACAAAGAAGGTCACAAGGTAGGGATCTGAAAAAACAACAGCTCCGAGGACAGGGCAGACTGCGCTATTTATAGGGCTATAAAACTCCTTTACCTCGTAAAACTTAATAATCCCCAAGAGTATCTCCGGGGAAGTAGAGAACAGCAGCGCAGTTTGGGCCAAGTCAATGGTGGCTCCCATGATTACAAGGTCCTTTTTTAGTTCACACACTAGAGACAACGGCTGTGCTTTTGGTCAACAAGAAAGTGTTAAATTGTGTTGGGCTATGTTTACTAAGAAAGGTATGGATTAGGCGTATTTCAGAAAGATCCTTTAAGCCTGTAGTCCCAGCTACTCGGGAGGCTGAGGCAAGAGAATTGCCTAAGCCCAGGAGTTGGAGGTTGCTGTGAGCTGTGTGATGCCACGGCACTCTACCGAGGGTGACAAAGTGAGACTCTGTCTCTGCAAAAAAAAAAAGAAAGATCCTTTAAAATGGTAACAGGTGAAGTGGGACAGTCACTCGGACCTGCATTCAAATGTAGCTCCATCCTAACCTTGCCAGGGAAGTGTGCAAGTCACCTGACACCTCTGAGCCTCAGTTTCCTCATCTGCACAGTGGGAATAGTAAAAGGAGCCCCACAAAATTGCTGGGTGCCTTAAAAGACACAGACTGAAGCCAACACATATGTTGCCCTTAAAAGCTTAGGCTTCAATTATCGGGGAAACTTGCAGATCTAAAGCTCCGGATCCCACCATAGTGTTGGGCACACTGAGTCCTGCGTGGTCATTGGCTGCTGTTGTTATCACGACTGCAATCTTTTTTGTTACTCTATTCTCATGGACAGACTCAGAAGCAATCATTGATTAGTTCCCAGGCTACTTGCTCAGGGAAAACTCACCATTGTTCTCGCCCAGGCAGACAGCCCTGCCTGCTGCACCTCCCAGGTATTTCTTCATGCCTCTGTGAGTCAGGCTGCTGTCTGTGTGGAGATGATATTCTGTGATGGGTGAAAATACTCCACTGCATTCAGGCAGACTGAGGTCAATCCTGAAGGTAGCCTCAGCCAAGCTAATTTCTCTCTTTGAGCCTTGTTTTTTAATCTATAAACAGGGGATCATAAAAATACCTACCTCATAGGGATAATATAAGGATATGGTGAGCTATAATGTAAATTGCTTGGAACAATGCATGAGTGTCATCAAATATTAGCTATTATTATTATTTGTATATAATACGTATAATGGATATATATCACACGTATGTATGTATGAATGTACATGTGTACGTAACATGGCATCTCATACAAACGAATGCTTAGTAAATGTTTCACGAATGCATGAATGAAAGTAGATGAGCTGGGAGAAATTCTTTGACCATTTCAATGAATTGGTGGCAGTTTCACTGGAGAGACTAAGACTTTCCTTTTTAATTATCAGGCTCCTGGAAAAGGTTGGAGGATGGGGAGTTGGCAGTGGACACTGAAGCCCTCCCTTGATTTTACAAGACACCCTTATCTTGTGATAGCACAGAGGAGGAATTCAGAGGATCAGACACTCTTGCCCACGCTTTCAGGAGAGGAATTCCATCTGCCATCCGGTATAAATAAACGACACAGCAGGGACTAGTACCTTTCTCGGAGCAGGAAATCACTCGTTCCCATATTTCGTTTTCGCCTTCCTCTGCCTTTATAGGATGATAAATTACTAAAAGGCAATGTGGCTTTAAAAAGTCAAAGGTGCATTATTTACATTTTTTCCAGCCAATTCAGCAGATCTTCACATCGTGGGAACTCACAGTGCTATGGAAATTTAGGAAATTCCCCATGAGCTCCCCATCAACTCTTCCCCAAGAGCTGCAGGCCAAGGAGCAGGTGGTCTCATGTGGCATTCCCACATACCTCAGTTCAAAAGCAGACAGGGGACTAGGGAGTCTCTGAATGACTCACTAAGAGCAAAAAGCATCAACTAAGAGCTAGAGAGATCTAGGTTAAAATCTCACTACTGCCACTTTCTGGACAAGAAATTGGATAGTTGCTTAAAGTCCTTGAGCACCCATGCCTGCGTCTGTGAGTGGGGGTGCTGCCCCTAGCTTGGAGGACCGGGGAATGGGCTAAGTGGTATTCAGATGTGAAGTACTTGGTATATGGCAGAGAGGAAGTGGGTGGAGCTGTCTCTGATGTACACTGGAAGGTTTGGTCCCCAGAAAGACCTTTGTGCCTGAGCCAGAGCCCTTCATGTCAACAGCAGCTCATTAATTCCTCATGGAGCTTATGCAAATCCTTTATGTTCTCTGCCTCAGTTTCCTTCCTGCAGGACAGAGATAAAATATTAATCCAGAATACTTCTCAAAGTTACAAGGTTAAAAAGTTAATGTATTTTAAAGGTTCTTTGAAAAGGTAAAGACTGTTTAAAATACCAAGACTAGAATTTCTTTTAATTAAGCAAATGTGTACTGTAGTCCTGCATTAATCAAAATAGATAGATTTCAAGTCTTAGAGCCACACTTAGAGAAAAGGTTTAAATGGCATTAATTCTGACTATGGTGTACAAGACTAATAGCACATCCTATACTGAAAGAAAATTTTAATAGAGCAGATAAGAGAATAAGCACAGGGGCATCTGTAAAATGTGTTCCACACAGGGGCATTTGTGAGATCCAGAAACACACTTTGCCAACTCACCCATAGCCTTTGGGCTAGTCTGGACATACAAATTGTTTTAATTTCCGTGCAGTGTTGTCCTC
The DNA here is from genome assembly GCF_027406575.1 of Nycticebus coucang. Taxonomy (NCBI): domain Eukaryota; kingdom Metazoa; phylum Chordata; class Mammalia; order Primates; family Lorisidae; genus Nycticebus; species Nycticebus coucang. Next base: position 65,358,442 of record NC_069785.1, read on the forward strand.
TCCCAAGTCTAGCTGCCTCCGTCATTTGTAAAGGACAGGCAAGAGTTAGTTATTATAAGATATCTGGTTTCAGAAACAAATGTCCCTGCTACGAGTATTCCAGCAACAGGCAGCCTGGTGTTCCTGCTCTACCCAAATCCAGGACAAGTGTTCCTGCCAATCTCCAGCCATCCATCTCTCCAGGCTTATCCACAAGTCATCATGGAAGTTAAGAGCTGCTGGTGGCTACCGCAGCCTGTCTGTTAGCATGACCTCAATCTTCTTTCTGACCCATCAAAGCTCCCCGGCCCACGAGTACCCCAGCAACAATTCCTGTCTCTTGTCATCAGGTCCAAATGATGAGCTTAGAGAATGCCCCAGAATGAGCCAGAAATGTCTTTGTCTGGCTTGGCAAGTGCCTTTCCTACACAGCAGTGGCCAGAATGTAGGGCTAGAAAATTATTTTTGTTTCCTTCTGGAAATGCCCACATTAGCCAAGCCAGGCACAAATCCACTGACTTCCCTGAAGGGAGATTCACCTCCCTTCAGAGGACAGAGGGAGACTCAGCCAAGCTTATTTGGGAAACCAATGTGTCTCCCAGCTGCCATATTCTACTCCTGAGCCACAAAACAAAATTGGAAGGGCCTAGTTAGATGGGAATGGGTCTCACTCTTGTGTCTTCACTTCTGTCTGCAAGACCTTTCCTCAGATATTCCAGCAACCACCAATGTTGTTGGTCACACAGCACAGAGGCCAAATTTCCTGTCCTCCAGATCCACCACCCCAGGGAATGGGGATGGGGAGAATAGAAGGGAGATAGTCACTGTCACATTGACTTCAGGGAAATGCTTGAACACTCCCTCCCCCGTGAAACATTTTTTTCTTCAATTCCCCTCTGCAGAGGTGAAACAGGCTGAACATCCCAAGGGTTTTTATTAAACTCTACAAGTAGAGTGAGAGGAAGAGGAACGGAATTGCTATTTATCCAACAATTGCTTTTGACTTGACAAATATTTCATTGCATACCCAGCAATAGGACCACAGATGTGAAAGGCTAACCTTTGACTGACTTTAGGTGATTTAATACACTCAAGTACTGACTTCATATTCCAGTGGTTTCCAGGCAACAACACCCACCCCACTCCTTCCTTTCAACCCCAGTCATTTTACAATTAAAAAAAAAATGGTAGTCTAACATAATTTGCTCTCCCATGTGAGCCAGGAGGACCTAAACTCCCACAAGCTAAAAGTTTATGGTAACAGGCATGATTAATTAGTAGTTGTCATGGAAATGGAATGTCATAAATTATGCAATTGAAACTGTTCAAGTTCACTTCCACCAAAATTAAATCCTGAAACTATAGCATCAGAAAACCTCCACACATACCTGACTCATACTTGAGTCACACACAACACTCACATACTAAATATTCTCTACAAAACAACCAGTGTTATCAATTTGTTTGATGCTCCTCACACAGAAGGGTGTCTGGGCACTCGGCCCATTGTATAAACCTGGCTCATAATTGGCACATCTATTTTTAAATGCTGTTGTACCCAGACTGTCGCCCAGTGGATGAAGCCTCCCATGGGCCTCACAACAGATGTCAGGTGCCTGCAATAGTTTATTTCTACATAATGAATCACCCCAAAATGTAGCAGCTTAAAACAATAATGATCATTTAAAATTTGCTTAATTTCTGTGGGGCAGGAAGTTGGGAGCAGCTCAGCTGGGGGGTCCAGCTCAGAATCTCTCAGGAAGTTTCTGTCCAGTCTTTGCTGGGCCAGAGGACCCACTTCCAAGACAGCCCCCTGCACATGAATGGCAAGATGGTGCTGAGTATTGGCCGAGGCCTCAGTTTCTCTCCATGTGGGTCTTTTTGCAGAGCTCCTTGAGTGTCTTTAAGATATGGTGCTGGCTTCTTCCAGAGTGCGCAGTACAGGAGACCAAGGCAATAGTGGTGATGGCTTTTATAATCTAGCCTTGGCCCTAATTGTCCTTGCTACCATAGTCTACTGGTTGCACAGACGGCCTTGATTCAGGGTAGGAAGGGCTTTTATACAAAGGCTGACAACCAGGAAGTGTGGCCCCCCAGGGACTATCTGGGATGCTGGGTACCACCAGGATGCATCACCCCGCTGCTTCAGGCTAAGCTGTCTGCTGTCCAATACAGGCAGACAGTAGAATGTTCTCTTTTATCCAAGCTCTGCATATTTGAGAGATGCTATCTGTAAATGGAAACATTTTAGAAAAAAATATAGCAATAAAACAGATAATACTAGAACTCCATCGAATGTCACTTAGGCTGTTTTGAACCATTCAGAGACTCTTGGTTACTCTACCCACTGTCAACATTTGGGTTTATGTCCTTGCAGGTCTTTTATATGTCCTTTCCATTGGCTCCTCTTTTAACAGCATTGAATATGTTTACATCATTCTCATCTTTAACAAACTCTTCCCTTGGGCGGCGCCTGTGGCTCAAAGGAGTAGGGCGCCGGTCCCATATGCCGGAGGTGGTGGGTTCAAACCCAGCCCTGGCCAAAAAAAAAAAAAACAAACTCTTCCCTTAGCCTCTGTTCCCCTTCAGCTGGTATCCTCCTCCTCCTCTGCCCTTCACAGCCTAACTTCTTAAACAACTTGGCTAGACACCTCACCTCACAGTTGTTCCTTAAGCCACTTGATCTGGCTGCATTCCCCACTATCCCATGGAAATGGTTCCTGCAAGGTCATGAAGGACTTTCTTGTTGCTGAATCCAATGCTCATCCTAAGCCCTCGTCTTACCTGACCTCTCAGCGCTGTCTGCGGCTGGTGACAACAGTCCCCCTTCCCTGGTTTTACTTCCCTAGTCACTCCTTCTCAGCCTCCTTTCTGGGCCCCTATTCTTCCACCCGCTCCTTAAATGCTGGGGTTCCTCCAGCCTCTGTCCTAGCTCCGCTTCCCCCACACACGCACACATTTCCAGGGCAATCCCATTTGCCCCACACCTTCATTTCCCAGCCATCAGCTGGTGCTTTGTAAATCTGTTTCTAGCTCAGATCTCTCTCCTGAACTTCAGACCTACACAGTCAGCTGCTGAGTGCACATCTCCAAACTCAACCTGTTGAAAACCAGGTTTACCATTTTCTCCCCCACAGACCAGCTCCTAAGTGGTCTCCCCTCTTGGGATAAGGCACCTTTATGTAGTCAGTTGCCCAAGCCAGAAACGGAGGCATTAATTACTGCTCACACCTGCCCCTCCCTGTCTCCCCCTCCATCGGTCACCATGTCCAGTAGATTCTTCCTCCACCACCTCTATGGAGTCCATCTCCCTCTCCCCACTCCGACTGCCAGCTCTCTACCACCATTCACTACCGTGACCTCAAGAATCTCCTAACAGTCTCCCCATCTCCAGCCTGGCCTCATACCTTACATAACCACTCCTGTACCATGGTATGTTTAGGGTTTTTGTACATGATTACACTTTTTAAAGATGTTTGGTTTGCTTGCCTTCTTTGTTAGCTTAGATTTTGATTCCATGATGTTAACATATTTGACTCTAAGGTATGCTTTACAAATAAGCAGGAAGAATTATCTGATTCCCTTCTCTGCAGACCAAATCTCCAGAGTGTGGTCTAGATTCACGTAGTTGTCCTTCTTCAGCCGGACAGTCAAAGCCCTCTGACAGTCTGACCACATCCAGCCAGCTTCGTTCCCACCTCCACACAAGCATCCTTTCTCTCACTCTTTTCATTCTCTGATGCATCTGGTTGTGCCTTCACCTGAGGGCTCATGTTAAGGAACATCTCACACCTATAGGTGTGTGCCCTCACGGTGCTCTACCTCACCTCCCAAAGTACCTTTGATTTCTGATTCTAGCCTTTGCTCACCAGGATTTCCTCTTTCATCCCTTTCCCAATGTTCATCCTTTAATATAAGCCCACCTTTACTAACCATCTCCATCCACAATGATCCCTGATCTTTCTTATCTCTCCTCTCATTTCCAAATGTCTTCATCCATCTTGCATTGCTATGTAATTATTTCTCATCCTGTAGTTCTAGCTTCCTTAGCTATAGCAATACTGTAAACATGTGGACTGTAAACTCCTGGAGAGTCACAATCATAGTATACATTTTTCCCTTTCTAGAGAATCACTTAAGTAATTAATAACTTGTTGATAGGTCATTAATTGTCTGGGTACAGTGGCTACCTATAATCCTAGCACTCTGGTAGGCTGAAGCAAGAGGATAACTTGAATCTAGGTATTTGGGACCAGCTTGAGCAAAAGTGAGACCCCCATCTCTACAAAAAACCAAAAAATTAGCCAGGCATTGTGGCGGATGCCTGTAGTTCCAGTTACTTGGGAGGCTAAGGCAGGAGGATCACTTGAACCAAGAAGTCGGAGGTTGCCATGAGCTAGGCTGTCACCAGCGCACTCTAGACATAGCAGGACAGTCAGATCCTGTCTCAAAAATAAAAAAAAATAGCTAGTTAATAAACGAATTACTTCTATGATCCCTGAGCTCTTTGTGCTAAGCCTGGGGGATAATAATTCCAACATCACAGGGTGGTTGTGAGAATTAAATGGGTAAGGGATGAATGAATGAGTAAATGGACTCACAGGACTCAAAGAATGAAATGATTCATTCTGACTACGCAAGAGTGGCCCTGGCAGACTATGCAAGTGTCCTGGCTGGCAGGGGCAAGACTGGAGAGCTGTGTGTTGCTTGGCTCAAGATAGCGAAATGTTGATTAACGAGAAATCAAGTTTGATTCGGGTGTTGCTGCTGCAGCCAGCTGATTGTTGAATGTTTGACTGAGTTAGTGATCTGCCAAGAGTCCCAGAAGAAAATGGCAGGCACATGTTTCTTATAAATGGAAAAGAAATTCTTGTGTAAATCAGTTTTCACTGTCATAAGCTTGGCTCTAGGCTCTATAAGAAATGAGAATATGTTGGTCTCAAACTCCAGGCTATAAATACTTATTCCTACACAGTCACCAGGGTTTGTAGGAAGTCTTTTTTCACTAACAGGCATTTTATTTGTTTTGAACAAGACATAAAACTGTGCAAAAAGCAGTGATGGCCACAACATAAAAGGTCTTTGGAGGGTGCTCAGTGGAGGGAGTGTCATTTCGAGTTGCTGAACATTTGGTTTTCTGGCTTCATCTGTGAAGTTCATGGCACTAACCTTGAGTTTTTTGTGATGGGAATGACTCTGTGGTCAGCTGCAGTCAGCAGTGGCATCTAACCCTGCTCCTCCTTATCTTCACCCCAGCAAGTGAAGGGGTGACAGACTTCTCCAGCAGCGGGCCTCTTTCTTCCTTCTCCACTTCCCTCTGCCCTCCCCATTCCCACCCCTCCATCACCCTCCAGGTCTTCTCAGCTACAGGGGATGCTCTTGAAGGAGGATCAAGGTTAGGAACCTCATCCCAGGCACGCCGATACTCCATAAATGCACAAACAATCCAGAGAAATTTATTTTAGATGGCCACAAAATGGCAAACCTGGAAGGGATTTCACAGATCATCTAATTCAGGGATTTCTCACCAAGGCCCATGGAACGCTAAGTGACCTGTCAATAAAACTCAATGAGTCCATGAATTTGAATGGCAAGGAGGGAATCTTTATTTTTACAACTACAAATGGAAATTTTGCATTTTCTTCAGTTCTGAATGAAAACAACACTTCACAATAGTGTTGGCAGTACCTGTGACTTTTCCACCAAAGGAATCATAATCATTTTTATATCTCACTTATAAATAGCTATTGCAAAATCCTCAACATATTATTTACTTTCAATACACTTCAAAATTACAATAAAACTATAGGTAAAAATTATCTGCCACCAGATATTATTACTTGCTGCATTAATTAAAAAGCACACCTCCTATTATGTCAAGAGTTTATTCTTTTAATATTTTAATAAGCTACATCTCAACGAAAGATTTCTTTTATAACCATTTATATTTTGGTTTTTGTATTTAAAAACATTTTTCTGGGAGAAAAGTTTATAAATTTCACCTGATTGCCAAAGGGGTCACAGCACAAAAAGGTTAAGAATGCAGACGTGGTCCTTAGAAACATGTGGTTTATCTCACACACATATTCCAGGTCAACCAAGCACAGCTAGATCTCTGAGAAAGATGGCGAAGACATACCAAGGGATAGCAGGAAAGAATTCTGGAATTGATTAACAATGTCTGTCATGGGCACAATGTTGAGAGGAGAGATAGAATGGTATACCATACTTACCAATGAAGGTCAGTGCTGCAAATAAAACTTTCTACAATGTGGAAATGTTTTATCTGTGTTATCCAATATGGTAGCCTTTAGCCCCACATGACTTTTGAGCACTTAAATGGGGCTGGTACAATTAAAATTTAGAATTTTTAATTCTATTTTACATTAATGGATGTGCATTTAAATGTAAATAGCCACCTGTGGCTAGTAGCAACCAAATTGAACATAACTCTAAATTAATTCTGTCCACACCCACCCCATTATCACCTGTCACCCCACACTACCACCATCACAGAGGAAGAGCCCAGACTCTGAGATGGCCAATTCCAGAAGCCATTGGACCTATGTATGACAAAGGCACATGAACATCCCAGATCTCTCTGTCCCCCCATTCAGAGTTTTCCTGTTTATGTGGCATTCCTAAATTATTTTTCAGCAAAATGCTATCCCCTGAACAGCACAAAATGTGCCATGAAAGAAGAAATAATTTAAAGTTACATATGTCTTCTTAGTAAAACAAGATAAGACACTATCCCTTCATTGCAGGGAAGCCTGATTTAATGACTTCCTTTCTGCATTTGTTTAGATATGTCAGTTTGAAAGGGAAGGAAGGATAGAAGCATGAATTATTTTGCTTTTTTGCTCTGATGGTTTGAGAAAATGTCACAGGCCAGGAGCGGTGGCTTACACCTGTAATCCTAGCTAGCACTCTGAGAGGCTAGACAGGAGGATCATTTGAGGTCAGGAGTTTGACACCAGCCTAAACAAGGGTGAGACCCCCATCTCTATTAAAAGTAGCAAAACTTATCCAGGTGTGGTGGCACGTGTGTGTAATCACAGCTACTTGGGAGACTGAAGCAGGAGGATCGCTTCCGTGCAGGAGTTTGACTTTGCAGTGAGCTGTGATGGTACCACTGTTCTATAGCTGGGAATGACAGAGTAAGACTCCATCTCAAAAAAAGAAAAGAAAGGAAGGGAGAGAGAGGAGAGGGGAGGGGAGGGGAGAAGGAAAAAGAAAAAGAAAAGAAAATGTTCGCAGATGTTCTGGATAAAATGAATTGATTGCTGTCCTGCAGTCTCTAAGCATTTAAGAAAGCTGCTCTGGGCCAGATTGCTTCTGGGGGACGCTTCCCACCCGGAAGCAAGGTCTCTGTTTTGACTCAGAGAGCACCTCCTGGAACACACAGCTGCTATCAGTTTGCTGGAGGGGCCTCTGCAGATGAAGAGAGGGCAGTTGGGACAGCAGCCAGGAGCTCGGTGGGGGCGGCACAGACCCTCAGGCGGATGGAAGGACAGAGAAAAAGGAATTTTGCACTTGCCTTGTAGATTAGAACTCTTTGGGGATCTCACCAAATTGCCTGTATTTCACCCTCCTATGGGCTCGAGTCCTAAGAAAACTACAAAGAATGGGATTTTTTCCTCTAGTGACTAGGAGGCCTAACCTTGCATTAACTTTGACAATCTGACCACAGCCAAGCCTGCCACAGCTCAAAACGTTCGTACACAGCAAAAGTGCTCAACACACTGATTATAATGTTTTCTAAAGTTTCAGTGGTATTTAAACAATTTCCAGAGACTTCTTATTGCAGACCAGCAGGCCCTACTCCAGACAAGCTGAATCAGACTTTTGGAGGATGTGTTCTGGGAATCTAGGTTTTAAACAAAGCTAAGAGAAGATTTTGATGTGCAGTCAACTTTTGGAACTACTGACCTAAAGGATGACATCTATGCCCTTCATCCCAGCACTCAAGGCCTCTGGAAACAGGCCCTACTCTGTACAGGTGAGCCTCATAGCGAGAAACCCACATATTATGTAGTGATGATATAAATAACAGCAGCCAACATGTATTGAGTGGATGTCAGGTGTCAGGCTAAGAGCTTGAACTGAATCTCCATGTAATCTGCATGTTGGCTATGTTATTACCATTTTGCAGATAAGAAAATGAAGGCACGGGATAGTATAGAAGTGAAATTCAAACTGAGATCTAGCAAATTCCAAAGTTCCTGCACCCATCTACGGCGGCCAACTATCCTGGTTTACCAGGGACTAAGAGGTTGCTCAAGACACAGAACTTTCAGTGCTAAAATCAGGAAAGTCCCAAGAAAATAGGGACAAGTTGGTCACCGTATCTTGACTTGGAGATTTCTACCTGAGATGGAAACTCGGCTCTACCATTCATAACGGCGTGCAAGCCTCTCTATCCACAGGCTTCCCATGTTCCTCATCCAAAAACAGGGATTATCACACTATCCCAGAAGGTGGCTATGACCTTTCTGTGAGACAGCACACATAACAGCCGCCTGCTGTATACCTGTCATGGACGAAAAAGCTGTTTCCCCACAGGCCCATGGGGGAAATAAAGCTTGGCTTTGCCCAGCTTGTGTTGACTTCAAATCCAGAAAAATCTCAGCTGTTATCTCTTCGAGTAGGCCTCCACCATTCCTTCTATTCTCGTCTTCTGAAACTCTTGTTCGATTTAAATAGTCTCTCCATCAAGCTTTTCTCGTTAAGTTCTCTCACACATTTTTAAAACTTGTGTATGTACTCTGGGTAAAGTTCCTGATGCCCTTCCGTCTCATGCTTTTTTTTTTATTGTGGGGGATTCATTGAAGTACAAAGAACCAGGTTACATTGATTGTATTTGTTAGGTAAAGTCCCTCTTAGAATTGTGTCCTGCCCTCAAAAGGTGTGTCATACACTGTGACCCCCCCCTTCATTCCCTCTCTCTGCTCTTCCCTTCCCCACCCCCCCTTCATTCCCTCTCTCTGCTCTTCCCTCCCCCACCCCCTCCTCCTTTCCTCTCTCTGCTCTTCCCTCCCCCACCCCCTCCTCCTGTCCTCTCTCTGCTCTTCCCTCACCCACCCCCTCCCTCCTTTCCTCTCTCTGCTCTTCCCTCCCCCACCCCCTCCTCCTTTCCTCTCTCTGCTCTTCCCTCCCCCACCCCCTCCTCCTTTCCTCTCTCTGCTCTTCCCTCCCCCACCCCCTCCTCCTTTCCTCTCTCTGCTCTTCCTTCCCCCACCCCCTCCTCCTTTCCTCTCTCTGCTCTTCCCTCCCCCACCCCTCCCTCCTTTCCTCTCTCTGCTCTTCCCTCCCCCACCCCCTCCCTCCTTTCCTCTCTCTGCTCTTCCCTCCCCCACCCCCTCCTCCTTTCCTCTCTCTGCTCTTCCCTCCCCCACCCCCTCCCTCCTTTCCTCTCTCTGCTCTTCCCTCCCCCACCCCTCCCTCCTTTCCTCTCTCTGCTCTTCCCTCCCCCACCCCCTCCCTCCTTTCCTCTCTCTGCTCTTCCCTCCCCCACCCCTCCCTCCTTTCCTCTCTCTGCTCTTCCCTCCCCCACCCCCTCCCTCCTTTCCTCTCTCTGCTCTTCACTCCCCCACCCCCTCCCTCCTTTCCTCTCTCTGCTCTTCACTCCCCCACCCCCTCCCTCCTTTCCTCTCTCTGCTCTTCACTCCCCCACCCCCTCCCTCCTTTCCTCTCTCTGCTCTTCACTCCCCCACCCCTCCCTCCTTTCCTCTCTCTGCTCTTCACTCCCCCACCCCCTCCCTCCTTTCCTCTCTCTGCTCTTCACTCCCCCACCCCCTCCCTCCTTTCCTCTCTCTGCTCTTCCCTCCCCCACCCCCTCCCTCCTTTCCTCTCTCTGCTCTTCCCTCCCCCACCCCCTCCCTCCTTTCCTCTCTCTGCTCTTCCCTCCCCCACCCCCTCCCTCCTTTCCTCTCTCTGCTCTCCCCTTCCCCCACCCCCTCCCTCCTTTCCTCTCTCTGCTCTCCCCTTCCCCCACTCCCATCATACATTTCTTTATTCAGCTGTGCCTAAACTAAACACTATTCTGATTATTGAGTTTATACAGTAATTCACAACTTTAAATCATTTAAAAATTGTTAACAAATAATTTTTTAAGTGAGAGTTTATTAGACGATAGGAAAGCTTCCCTTCCACAATGGAAGGGGTCCCAGACGGGTTGCCTTTTTTTTTAACAAATAATTTGTTCTTGCCAGGATTTGTTGTTTCCTCATCACATCCATCTGATCTTGCTTCACATCTGCTTAATTTTGGTCTTACAGGCTCAGCGCCCGTAGCACAGTGGTTACGGGCCAGCTACATACAGCAGGGGTGAAGGGTTCCAACCCAGACTGGTTTGAACCCTTCACCCGCAACAAAAAAATAGCTGGGCATTGTGGTGGGTGTCTGTAGTCCCAGCTACTTGGGATGCTGAGGCAAGACAATCGCTTAAGCCCAAGAGTCTGAGGTTGCTGTGAGCTGTGACGCTACAGCACTCTACTGAGGGTGACATATGAAACTCTGTCTCAAAAAAACAAAAACTTTGTCCTATACATTTCTCAGATTTCTCCCTGCAGATTGAGTTCTGCTTGTACGTCTTTGAAATGTGTCCTCCCAATTGTTGGTTTTGTTGGTCTCTCTTAGCATCCCTTCTCTTCCTGAGCTGGAGATTTGGGTGAGCAGGTGCCTCTGGAGCTGGAGCTTGCTGTGTTTTGCTCCCTCCCTCCCTCCCAGCTTCCTTATGGCCTCCCCTCTGACCCAGCAACTCCAGCTCACAACCAAGTCTAATACTGTGGCTCAAGGTTCTACCTGGGATACTTGGAGATGACTTTAGCAATATGGCAGAGTCGCGGGCCAGCAGTGCCCAGGAAAGAATTCAACTTTCGGAAATGCCAGTGCAGGCAGCTGTCTTCAATTTCCTTTCACGGGCAGGGGAGGCCTGTCCCACTTGACATGGGGTACCTCCACTCCGCACTGTGTCAAGAGGAGCTGAAATGGCCCATCTTCCCTGCCTGCTTCCAGACTCAGAGCCTTTTCTTCTCCACCCATCCTGTGTTGCTTATTGAACACTGACATGTTGTCTGGTGTCTAAATGTTCTTGCAGCTCTGTTTTTTCTCTTATTTTTAGTCTTTCCCCAGCATTTTAGAGAACAGAAGATTGCCAAAGCATCATCCTATTAAGCCCTCTAGACTTAGATATTTCCCCTGCCACCGTTTTAAAAGAAAGTTAAAACCAAGAAAGATTCACAGTTCTCACAAACATTTCCTTTGGCACTTAAAATAATTGCCACAGGTAACCAAGACAAAGAACGAGGGAGCCACACTGTGCTGACATCTCCATTAACTGGTTGTCCCCAGACCAACTCAGTTGCACAGTGGGGCAGGGAAATTAAATCACTGCACAATCTTGGGTGCCATTTGGCTCCTCGTCCATCACTATTAATTTGCGACTGCCTCAATTCTAGAAGCCTGTGATTCTCTAATCAAAGGTCAGTGTAACTCAGTGTCCTGTGAGCTAAAGCAGCATCCCCAGTACTTCCTGCTGACTGGCCTGGCCACGACCTCCGGGGCTGCCGTTCCAGAAATTATAGAATGTGACGAAGCCTGTTTGGGTTGGACGGGGGAAATTATTGCTCAGATGCTACTTATGTTATTCCTTTTTCTTCTCCCTTTTTCTCTAACCCAAACTTGAATTCCTCACCAGTGATTTGGAAAGTCCCAATTAAGGAGCAACAGGAGTTTCTTTTTTTTTTTGGCTGGGGCTGGGTTTGAACCCACCACCTCCAGCATATGGGGCTGGTGCCTTACTTCTTTGAGCCACAGGCGCCACTGCAACAGGAGTTTCTAAAGGAAAACAGGATTATCATCACTGTTTCACAGACAAAGACATTGCAGCCAGTAAAAACTAAGTAATTTGCACAAGGTCACTTGGAAGTGGAGAGTCAGGGTGGGATGCAGACCCTCTGCCTTCCCCGCCTCCATGCCTACACACAGCTGCCTGGGCAGGCTGAGGCCTGGGGGAGCTGGTCCTGGGCAGAATCTCTCCAGGCCCGTCCCCTTGCTCTGCGGCAATTCTTCCCACAGGGAGCTGCCGCAGCCCAGTCATGTTCACCAACAACTGCGGCTCACCTCCCAGGTTGAGAGCCAACTTCTACAAACATCCCCTAAATCCTGCCAACCAGGGGTTTTACTAAAGTCACAGAGGGCAAACTTTGCAGATTGAGTCTGATAATCTGTCATCTCTCTCCACCCACCATCACTTAACCCTCGGGGCAGCGTTATAACCTCAGAACAAAGCTCCTTTGCCAAGGAAAATAGCTTTCGACTTTCTGTTGTTTTCTTGGCTTCAAAACTCCCAGCTCAGGGCAAAATTACAAAGCTGGCAACATTCCTCCTTCCCACCCCAGATGCCTCTCTGCTCTTGCACCCCTTTCTCCTGTCTGTGGCCCTGTGGCCCTATCACCCCTGGACCCGCCTTGCCACCAATCCTGCACTCACAGCAGCCCCCTGTGGGTGGGGGGAGGCAGATAAAGGGCACTCTTTCCTAGGGGACCTTCCTGTTTCAGAGAGCACTTTCTTTAAGCACATGCACACACATGCTCACTGCTTTTCTGATTAGCTGGCTAATACGTGTCCACCACAGAAAATTCGAAAAGTACAAAAAAATACCAAGAAGAGAGTCAGAACTCATACTCCCACCACCTAGACAAATCTCATTAAGTCTAATGTGTTTTCTTTTGGTTCTTTGCTTGTGTGTCTTAGTGTGTGTGTGTCTGGTTCTTTGTCTCGTTGTGTATGTGCGTCCAAAATCTGTTTTACGACTGTGCTGTTTCATTGCTCTGCCTGCTAATTCTTGCCCCGGTACCACAGTGCTTACATCATCGCTGCTTTATAATGGACTTCACTGCCTGATGGGCCAATCCTTCAGCATCACCTTTCTCAACATTTAAAAACTTCTCAACTATTTCTTTTTCCTGATGAATTTTAGATTCAACGTGATAAACAACTAGCCCATTTTGGATTGCAAATCTATTAAATTTAATTTATCAGATAAAATTGGCATGCTTTACAATATTCAAAATTTCTACCCAGAAATAATGTACGGCCATCCATTTAGGGAGACCTTCTTTAATATCTTTCAATCAAATTCAAAGATTTCCTTCAAATAGGTTCTGCATTTTTATTGAGGTTTCCATACGCTTTTTGTTGATCTATAGAGAATTGGATCATTTTTTTCTAAATGTTTCTGATGTGAACTATTGATTTGGAGAACATATCCCGCATCTAGCTAGTATCTTACTCCCTGAATAATTTTAAGACTTTTTCGTGAGTTACGTCAAGAATATGTTAAAAATGATAATGGTAATATCAGTGATTGTATCTTAATTTACTGTGGATTATTTTGATGCTATTAAGGAGCATTTTTCTTTGGGGGGGCAAATATCTACATTCTTACTATTGCTTTTGTTAGTATTGTTATTTTCATTAGCTTCAGAATGATTCCACCTCCCAAATAACTGGGACTACAGTTGTATGCCATGACTCACAGCTAATTTTTGTATTTTTAGCAGAGACAGGGTTCTTACCCTTGCTCAGGTTGGTCTCAAACTCCTGAGCTCCAGTGATCTTAAGAGCATTTTTCTAATCTTAGTTTTTAAACTCCAAAATCACAAATGGGTGTTGAAATTTACCAGATACATTTTCATTTATCTGTTTATATGTAGTATTATATTTTTTTCTTATTTTACCTGTTGATGTTAGGTGGTGACTCATAATTTCCTAACAGTAAAATATCTTTATATTCCCGGAATCGAAACTTTTTTCTGGTGAAATTTTTAGATGTACTATTAAATTTTGTTCATTCACTTTATATAGTTAGGATTTTACAACTGCGATATATACATGCGAGATTACTTGACAGCATGTCCCAAAGTGTATTCTGTGAAACACTATTGCTGTGATTGCTGTGAGTTGTGCTACCAAAAGTGGGAAGAGAAGAAAAGACAATAAAAGGGGGCTAGGAGGAAGGAAATAAAAAGAAAGGGAAAGAAACATGTTCTGTGTTGAAGGGTTTGGACGACACTATTTATAAATATTCCTCTTGGAGAATCACAAGGTACATTCTCATTTTAAAGATTCTGAGACTTGCTAGAGTTGAGAGGCAGAGAGGAGCTGTGTTTGAATTTATATAATCCAGCATTCTCCAGCACGACTGACCACAGATTCCCTATTTTACATCATTCCTATTAACTTCCTGCAGAACTCATACCCTTTGGAAACACTTCGTCAGTTTTGTTATCGGAATTACACTGTTTTCACTAGAAAGATTCTCCCGTCTCTCAAGTTAATAAGGGGCTTATAAATCAGTTTAACTCTATTGCTGCGACCCTGTGCCATGAGGCACTTACTGTTTTCTTTCAATCAGACTTTCTGCCTCTCAGCTTTACGATTCTGAGATACTGTCTCACTTCGTTGGATCTCTTTGGGAATCTCAAGATGCAGAAAAACACTGAACCTTCAGATGCATCAAGTTTGGGGTAGTCTTTATTTAACCTTTTCACCATACTTGAGTGGATCTTCCTCTACCTTCTCCCCAGTTCATGGGGCTATATGGCCTTCTCCCTCCACCTGTGAAGTCTTTATCCAAACCAGCCTGCCTCTTCAACTCAGCATGCCATGGTGGGGCCCAGGTGACTTTTACACCATCCTTGCCCTGCATTCTAAAGCCATGTGCTCCCATTCACCATCCCTTTTGCTCACTGTTTTTCTTCCAACTCCAATATCCCATTTTTCCTATAAATACCCAATAGTTAATCAAGACTCAGCAACACAAGTGCTGACAGGCTCTTAGTTGCCCATAAAACCTTTCCAGGCATTGTGGAAGATATATGATTTACCTTACAGCCTCTGTCCTTAAGGATTTCCAATTCTTTTTTTTTTGTTTTTTTTTTTTTTTTTGTAGAGACAGAGTCTCACTGTACCGCCCTTGGGTAGAGTGCCGTGGCATCACACAGCTCACAGCAACCTCCAACTCCTGGGCTTAAGCGATTCTCTTGCCTCAGCCTCCCGAGTAGCTGGGACTACAGGCGCCCGCCACAACGCCCGGCTATTTTTTTTTTTTTTTTTGGTTGCAGTTTGGCCGGGGCTGGGTTTGAACCCGCCACCCTCGGCATATGGGGCCAGCGCCCTACTCACTGAGCCACAGACGCCGCCCAAGGATTTCCAATTCTTGTGGAGGTAGATAAGTAAGTATCAAATCACTGTATTAAATTTTGGCCCAGTGCTTGACAGAGAGAAAGCTCAGTAGCTATTGACTAACATCGCGTTGGATACAGAGTGAAAAGTGCCATGCTGGAGTTATCTGGAAAGTGTGTGGTTCATCTTCTGAAGAATTCATAGAGTAGCGACATTTGAACTGGGTTTTAAAGGATGAATAGGAGCTCATTCTGCGGAGCAAAGGAGGGATGTAACAATTCACAGCTGAATCAGACTTCTTGGGCCAGCCCAACTTCATCTTCACAACACTGTGAGGGAGACCTCATAGCTGCTAAACCTATTTTTCTATTGAGGAAGCTAAGGATCACTTACTTAGAGCAGCAGGTATTTTCAGCTCAAAGGATTTCAGACAAACTTAAGCCGTTGTCTCAGCACTCTGATAGCAAACATTCATCCTTACTGGGTTCCAGGGAACAAGGCAGGTATGGTGCCTGATAGCAAACATTCATCCTTACTGGGTTCCAGGGAACAAGGCAGGTATGGTGCCTGATAGCAAACATTCATCCTTACTGGGTTCCGGGGAACAAGGCAGGTATGGTGCCTGCACTCCTGCAGCTTATAGAATTGCAAGGCTGCAAATTCTCCCTGCATAGAGATTTTTTGCTCAGCAATTAATGACGAAGCTCAAGAAATTGCTTTTTCTACAGACTGAGGCTGGTCCCACCTTTAGCATAGGCATAAACAATCCCTGCCAGCCAGAGTGGAAGAGTCGCAGATGCTCTTACCGTGGTGGTGCTTGGCCTTGGCTTACCTCTGAACCACTCAGGGAATCATAAAAGCACTGGTGCCAGGCCTACCCCAGACCACTAAAATCAGAATCTGGGTTTGGGCAGGGGGGCAGTACTTTTTTTAAAAGTGCCCCCGCCTGATTCTAAGTGCAGTGAAAGTTATAAAGCAATATTCTAAGGGCAAGTTTGGGGCAGTACAGGGACATGGTCGGGAAGTTCTGTTCCTTTAACTCTCCTTCCCTTGCCCCCACCTCTACCCTAAAAGCTCCCCTCTCCTGGTCCCATTCTCTCTCACATCTGCTTCATCCCGGGTACCCCCAGTTGAACTGAGATGGGTTCCTGGGTTCATTGTCAAGGGCTTGACTTCTTACTCTCAGATCACACAGTTACATTCAAAATGGCCTTCTAAGGGATAACTTGATGACAATAATAGTGGACATCGTGGGCACAAGAGAGCCAAGGTGCTGTGGGCCACTAGGGACTTCTGTTGAGCCATGCCAGTCTTCCAGGTTGAATGGTCGGGCCGGCACTGGTTTACAGAGGCAGCCAGCTCTCACTGGTGGGACTGCTCCCCTGTCACTGCCTCAGAGGTCTCAGAGAAGTGAAGAGAGACTCCGCCTGCATCCCACTCATAGCTAGGCTGGTCCCAGGTGCACCATCCAAGGGAGGCCAGGGCCTGGAGTAGGGCAGAGGCCAGCCCTGCTGGGGAGCTTGTTTACCCACAAGCCAATGCCCTCCCTTGGGCTCAGGCATTTTCTCAGTGACCTAGAGAAGGAACGGTGATGCCCAAAGTCCCTCAAAACTCTGCCCAGACATATGGTGTTATGGAGTTTACCTATCCTTTGTGGAGTTCAGACTGCTCTGCCCGGAGTCCTTGATGCTTTCCTAGGGAGGAGGCAGTTCCCTGCAGCCAGCAGCCACATGTTCTGGAATTCATCTGTATTCACCAAGAGCAAGAGAGAAGGTGGACAGGGACATTGACCCAAGGTTCCAGGGCAGTGCAGTCCAGCTAATTTGATGCCATCTGATTAAGCCATTGAGGTTGAGGTGTTATGGGAACAGAGCCAGCTTTAGGCTGGCAGCTTATGAGTTGGTCATTACTCACATTTTACATATTTCCATAAATGTTTCATTGCCCTTGATCCCTGTAGCCTTAATACAATGGTACAGCGTGAAAGGGGACCCAGGAAGGAAAGTCCTGCCTCGGAGGCTAGAGCCTTAGGTTGTGAGCTCCCCCAGCATCAGGGGGATGGAGGTGGGTGTTCCTACTGAAGTCTGACAATTGCTCCCTCCTGGCTTCATTTCCTCATCTGTGGAACCAAGAGCGCTGCCGACCCGGGAGCTGCTCCCCTGAGGTGCTGTGAAGGTTAATAACATCAATGGCAGCAGAGAACTGGCGTGTTCTGCATGAGGAGGCTAGAAAGTCAAACATTCCCACTCTGCCTGTTTCCAGTTTCTCCTTTCAGTGAATATTCACTCATCATCCCCAGCATGGAGCAGTGTTCTGCTGCTCTGGGAACGCTACCCTTTTGTGTGCCAGAGGTTAAAAGCGCAGACTCAGAATCCACACTGCTTAGATTTTAATCCTAGCTCTCTGCTTTCTAGCCGGGTGACCTTGGGTACCTTACATCACTTCTCTGTGCCTCAGTTTCCTCACCTGTTAAGTGACAATAATAATAAAGTACCTACTTCTAGGGTTGTTCCAGAGAACAAATGAGTTAGTACATAAAAGTGGCTTGAAACCACACATGGTTGGCGTGCACCTGTAGTCCCAGCTGCTCAGGAGGCTCAGACAGAAGAATTGCTTGAGCCCTGGAGTTTGAAACAAGCCTGGTCAATATCGTGAGACCTCATCTCTTAAAAAAAAAAAAAAAACAAGGGCGGCGCCTGTGGCTCAGTCGGTAAGGCGCCGGCCCCGTATACCGAGGGTGGCAGGTTCAAACCCTGCCCTGGCTGAACTGCAACCAAAAAAATAGCCGGGCGTTGTGGCGGGCGCCTTTAGTCCCAGCTACTCGGGAGGCTGAGGCAAGAGAATCGCTTAAGCCCAGGAGTTGAAGGTTGCTGTGAGCTGTGTGATGCCACGGCACTCTACCGAGGGCCATAAAGTGAGACTCTGTCTCTACAAAAAAAAAAAACAACAACTTTGAGTCAAGAACATAGTATGTGTGTTCTCAATACATTTTTGCTATGTGGATGATGATCATTACATAGCACTTTCACATCATCAGCTCACAGAAACTAATTTATTTGGTTCCTAAATGCTAACACATTTCCCAAACTTGACTGTTGGATTTTAAAAACGACCTAAAGCTCTTGTTAAACATACAGATTCCAGGCTCCTACCCTGAAGACTCTAGTCCAGTCGGTCCAGAAGGGAGCCGGGAGCTGGGTGCTTAGCAAGTGACCTGGGGGTCCTGATGCTGCTCTAAAGCATCTGTGAGTCTAATGGGACTAAACCTGTCCCCATTGTGCTTCTTGTCCTCACTCTCTCCATCAGTCTGAAATGCCAGAGAGGGGAAGGATGATTGACTTTGGAGCTTTACAGAGCTCGTTTGTCTCTCATTGAATCAGAGTCTTCCTACCAGATTCAAGATTTCCAGAACTGGAACAAAGGGAGAGTCCTGGGCTTAGAGAGCAAAAGGTGATGAGTTGTTACAATATTTGAGACAGTAGGAAAGGGAGCATGGGCCAGGGACTCCCAGGGGTCACGCAGGACCTGAGCCTGCCATTTCACTGAGAGTCACACACAGGTGGTGTCCTGGGCAACGTGGCATCTGGCCAGTCTCTACAGGCATCTGTGTACCGTGGTACCAGGTATAGGTGTCCTTCCCTGTACCATGATTTTTTTTTTCTTTGAGATAGAGTCTAAAGCTATCTCCCTGGGTAGAGTGCTGTGGTGTCACAATTCACAACAACCTCAAACTCTTAGGCTTAAGCGATTCTCTTGCCTCAGCCTCCTGAGTAGCTGGGACTACAGGTGCCCACCACAACACCTGGCTAGTTTTTTTGTTTTTTTTTAGAGACAGTCTCACTTTGTCGCCCTCACTAGAGAGCTATGGTGTCACAGCTCACAGCAACCTACAGCTCTAGGGCTTAGGCAATTCTCTTGCCTCAGCCTCCTGAGTAGCTGGGACTACAGGCACCCGCCACTACACCCAGCTATTTTGTTGTTGTTGTTGTTGCATTTTGGCTGGGGCCGGGTTTGAACCCACCACTCTCAGTATATGGGGCCAGTGCCCTACTCACTGAGCCACAGGCACCGCCCCTCTGGCTAGTGTTTTTGTTGCAGTGTCATTGTTTTTTAGCTGGGTGTGAACCTCCAGCCTTGGTGTATGTGGCTGGCGCCCTACCCACTGATTTACGGGCACTGCCCCTATACCATGGTTTTAATTTGGATTAAATCTCAAGGTCCCATAAACTACAGGCTCATTCTCCCAAAATTATGACCTATTTATTAAATTGCATCTTCGTTTACTATATTTCCTGAGCATTTTCCAGGCATTGGGAACACAAAATCAAGTCTATGATAGACAGCTTCTGTTCACAGAGAAGCTCAAAAGCTTTGTGTGCAGCAGAAAGGACATGTGAACAGATAATAGCCATGCAGAGTGAAAAATGTGCCCTAGTGACACACAAAAAGGACCATGGGAGCCCTAAAGAGAGAGGCAGTTTCCTGGGAGGGAGTAGAAGGGTTGCAGTCATACAAGAGTTCTCTAACACATTGTGCCAGATCTGGAAGGACCAGATAGAGCCATCAGATTTCCAGAGAAAGACAAGATCTTCTATGCAGATAATCAGGTGGAGGAAAGACACCAATGTATAAAAGGGCACAGGTGTGGCTGGAATGCAAAGATCTGTGCATGGGGCTGGAACAGTGGGTGGTTCTGGAAATCACTGAAGAACTTGGTGAACACTGGTTTTATTAGCAAGAGAGAGCAAAAGAGGGCAAGCATACTGGTAACTACACTGAAATTGGTTTGGGATGAGCTGAATGTGAGTCACCAGTGGGGCCTCCATCTGTCACCAATAAGGTTCTTCACTTGCATGAGAGATACAGCCCCTTGCTAGTCCAGGGACAGGAGGCAATTTTGCCTTCTGCAGGGACTAGCCTTATCCACTCTCAGCTGTGGCCCAGTCTCTGCCTGACACCAGATTAGACCCTGGGGTCATTTGGACACGTCTCCATGGGGAAGGTGGTAGCTTTGTGGTTGCTTTTTATCTTCCTGAATGTGTCGTAAAAGCTCTGGAATAAGCAGGGATCTATTTCTGCCCCCTGATCTCTATACAGGAGAGAGTATCATTACAGCCATTATTCCTACAGCATGGTGGGCACGTGGGAGTAGGGTAGTCTGAAGTGTCCCCTTCCCCTCCCCCCAAGATTTCCACACCCACCTGCTTTAAATTGCCTTCATCTGAGTCATATTTTTACCACCATATAGAAGTGGGTAGGGCTGTGTAACCTTGGGTTGGTAAGACAACAGATACTCATTGGTGCTGTAGCTCTCTACACTTTTCTTTCTTTCCACCTGTCACCTCTATTTTGATCACTGCCATGTTTGCCTGTTGATCAAGCCTCTTAGTCGCATCTAATATTTCCAATTGCCTGCAGGACATTTATGGCTGAGAGAGAGAATATGGTTCTTGTAAGAACAAGGACCTTGGAGTTTAATTATCTGAGTTTAGGACTTTGCTCCACCTGTTACTAGCTATGACTTTAACCTTTCTTTGCCTCAAGTCCTTTATCTGTAAACTGAGACTATGAAAGTGCAACCTCATAGGTCTGAGAAGAAAAGAAAATGAACTCATTCATATGCCTCTGCAGCCGTGCCTGGCACACAGCAAGTACACCATAAAAATCAGCTGTAATTCTTATTTCCATTCAGAACTGCTACACTCCCTTCAAACTTATAGACCTGAGTTCTTATAGACTTAGAGACCTGAGTTCTTAATTCTGGTCCTGTTCCTCTGTTAAGAAGCTCTGGGTGGTTTATGCCAGACAAGAATGAGGGTCAGGTGGGAAAGTGACTTGCTCAAAGTCACACAGCAGGTCAAAGGGCATGCCAGGGCTCAGGACTCCTCATCCTTCCACCACTTCCCTTGTGCTTCCCCGTGCCAGCCTGGCCACCCCCAGGAGCTGCAGGCACCTACAGAATGAGCCCTTGAAGAACAATTTTGACTTGGTACCAAAATCTGGGCCACTTACTGAAAAGGTAGATTCCCGGAATCCTCCTGGCTGAGATTCTGATTCAGTAAATCTAGAGTAGATCCCTGACTCAGCATTGTAACAGGCGCCACCAGCCCCAGACTCCCACCAGGTGATTCAGATTCAGGTGATCCCCGCTTTGAAAAATGCCTCTCAAGGGCCAGTGCACCCCATGTGTACCCAGTAGAGATGAGGTCCTGAGAAGGTGCAGTGAGGCATCTGACCGGCCACCGCTACGCTCGTCCCGGACACCCAGGCCGGTGCAGTGACCGGGTGTGGCTGCCGTCCCTGAGCAGCCTTTCAGGAAATTGGTCACATTCTTTCATACTCTTCCTAAAAATGAACGCTACTCTTTCAGACAAAGACACCTGTACCCTTGCAAAGTCAGCGGGACGTACGACACCAGGATTATCATGCCGCCTGTGTTCCCCGCAATGGGGACTCATCGGGAGCCCATGGGATTGTGGGTAATCATGCTCACAGCTCCCGCCTGCTCCACGGGTGACCTCATCAAAGGCTCCCGGAGCTCATCCTCTCCCCGGGCCATCCTGTGACTAGCAATGAATGTTCATATGGCTTCAGATGCCTCTGTCCTTGCTTTCCTACAATCAGGGTCTGTGTGGTCCTGTGTTCCTAATCTGGGTCCTCAGATCCCTTCCAGAGACAGAAAATCAAAGCAGAGTGGAACCTGTTTAAAGAAAGAACAAATATTTGAAGAATAGTCTGTAGAAATGGTGGCAAGAATTACCGTTCTTTATGTCTCCTTATTAACAGACTCTGGCTGAGAATAATATCTGCTGGGAAAGAGAACCTAGTCCTGAATACCGTATGTGGCCAATTTGGAGATGTCATTAAAGAGTTGACAGGCGCCATCCAGCTTGTGCCAAATTTAATTTCAGAGGATTTTCTGAGTTCTATTGACTTCTCGGCCTGTGGCTCTTTCCTGCCTAGAACTTGTACCCAGGCCTATGTTCATTCATTTCCACTTCTGAGTTACCACTCGGGAGCAGAGGTAACAAGGTCTGCTAATCAGAATATGGCTGCAGGAACTGAGAAACACGGTGATAACTGTCCTTCAGCAATCTGAACTTGCCCTTTGTGTCAGCAGCATGGCATGCAGTAGCAAGTTCATAATATTTGAAATCATACAGAACGGTTTCTAATCCCAGACCTGCTGGTCACTGGCAAGGGGCTCTCATAGAGGTTACTTAGAGTCTCAATTTTCTTGTCTGTAAAATGGGGACACTAATATTGAATTGAATTTACAAGGTTACTGTGCTGATCCGAGGATATAGTGAATGTCCTTTATTCCAAGTATTAGCAAAGATGCTAAATAAATAACTATTATTACTTCTTTTCTCTATTTTTTTTTTCTCAGTAACACAAAGATAGGAAGTGAATATGTCACTGTTTAACTAAAGAACAGAAAAGGAATCATTTTCAATATGGTAGAAGGAGGAATTAATAAAGGGAATAATTCACCCCCCCACCAAATTTTTCCTAAACCTGTATGCATCTTACATAGCTTCAAAATCTATAAAGCAAAAACTAACAAAATTATTAAAAGATATTATTGACAATCAAAATGGTAGATTTTAATCACTTTTTTCAGAAAGCGTTCAAACAGATAAAACTGTGGCGTATATAGAAAATCTTGCATCTCAAAAATAAAGAATAAACAGCTTTTCATGTACAGACAAGAATTAACCATGTACCTGAAGCCACAAAGGAAATATCAAAATATTTGCATCTCAAAATGCAATTCACGTACAGACAAGAATTAACCATGTACCTGAGGCCACAAGGGAACTATCAAATGACATCAAAGAATTGATACTGTACAGATCACATTCTCAAACCTCAGGACTTTCCACACCAAGCCCCTGGGTTCAGAAAATGTCTTAAATGCACTTCCAAACAATGAATGAGTCAAAGAATAATCATAGAAATTATAAACGATTTATAATTTAATGACAACAAAATATGAATGGTATAGCAAAATAGCAAACAGCAACATAAATGTGGTTACTGTACCTGGGCATCCCAAGAGAGTGGGGTCTAGCTAGTAGATGAGAATCCTTAACACTAGAGCAACCGAACAGAAGGAAGAGTTTTGGAAACACTGGACAAGACGGCCTTTCAAACAGCTTGTATTCTTCATGCATTTGCTTATGCTGTTAGCCCTGGCTAGAACGCTCTCACTCCCCTTCTGGTCTCCTAGCCCAGTTCCCCACGTGGACCCATTCAAATGCTATAGAGTCAGTTCCTTCCTCGCACTGCTTGGCTCCCAAAGGGCTTTAAGCACCTCTTTTTTAGAGCACTTTTGGATCACACATAATTCTCAATTTATGTCTTTCCCCTAGAGCGGTGATTTTCAACCAGTGTGCCACAGCACATTGGGGTGCCGGAAGAGGACCTTAGGTATGCCTCGAAAATTTTTAAGGATCATTAAACATTTTCAAAAGAAGTTCAAAGCACAGTAACTATATTCTTTTTTTAAATCGACATAATTTGCTGCAAAACTTTGACTACAGGTTCAAATGTGATGTGATATTAAAATGTTGAAAAACACTGCCTAGAGAGTAGAGGCTATATCTTTGTCATCTTCACCTGCATAGAGGCACACATCGCAGGCATCTAGTAAGTCTTTGTTGAGGTACCTTTGGGACCTGCATCCCAACTCTCTTTCTTTAATTGCCTGGAGCCTAGCAGATTGTAGCCTGCCTGCCAGGGCTGGAGGGAAGGTTCTGACCCTGGTTTCCAGAGGTGTTGTAGAAAAGCCACCCAACATTGCTGTGCCAGAGAGAGCAAGAGAGCCACATTCCTGCCACGTCATGGCCACTACCACCCCCCAAGACATATCTAAAATACAATGTTACCCCGCAGGAGATCACTTTAAAATCAGAGCCCAGGATTCTTAACAGATTTCATTTTCCAATCTGCTCCCTGGAAGTCTAGAAATTTAGAAATTTGGCTCAAATCCTGTCTGGAAATTGGAGTTCACAGCTTTTGAGAAAGGAGTTAAGATTTTACTCTGGACAAGGAAAAACCTCATTAAAGTCTGTCATTTATCTTCCTGGGGAGCTATTTGCCTGTTATGAACTGAATCTTAAAATGCTAATTCCTTCTTAGGGAATGAGTATGGTGGCTGATGTTGCAGCATCTCTTGGAATAACTTGAGAGCAATTTTTTTTTTTTTTTAAGACAGAGCCTCAAGCTGTCACCCTGGGTAGAGTGCTGTGGCTTCACAGCTCACAGCAACTTCCAACTCCTGGGCTCAAGCGATTTTCCTGCCTCCGCCTCCCAAGTAGCTAGGACTACAGGCACCCACCACAACACCCGGCTATTTTTTGGTTGCAGCTGTCATTGTTGTTTGGCGGGCCCGGGCTGGATTCGAACCCACTAGCTCAGGTGTATGTGGCTGGTGCCTTAGCCGCTTGAGCCACAGGCGCCAAGCCAAGAGCAATTTTTTTGCTATTGCTATCATCATCATTATCATTATTTCAACGTAGCAATTAAATTAACACTATTAAGTCGGCACTTTCAGCAAATTGTTATGGCATGAAGGAGCGTGTGTGTGTGTGTGTGTGTGTGTGTGTGTGTGTGTGTGTGTGTGTGTGTATAAGGATTACAGCTGTCATCATTTCTATCTTCTTGTAGGGCGTTAATAATTTAGACACAAGTATGTGCTCCAGGCTAAAAACTGATGAGTGAGAAGGAGCCAGGGAGGAAGGGAGCACTCCAGCAAGCTTTTCCTATTAATACAAAGGTAATCAACATGACTATTGAATAAAGTATAGCCTGGCCCATGAGGCCACAATAGATTGCATGTGTACAGATCAGCATCTCAGCACCCCCAGAGATCCTGACTCTCCGTGGCTGGTCTTTGGTGATAGCCCAAGAAAGTTAAGATGAACCTGACATGAGAAAGCTGAAACAGCATGTGTGGTTTGCATCTCCCAGGAGCCAGACATGGCTTGATTTCCATCCCCAACTACCCAACACTTGAACAGAACTTGTTGAGTTGGGGAGGGAGCAAATAGTGTTAGTTCCTGTTGGGGGCTTAACACAGCCTTATACAAATCCCCCACTCCTGCCCACCCTTCCTCTCCTCCGAAGACAAAGGACCTAGTTAGCCCTCCATCCCTAAGCTCAGGCCAAAGGACCCTAACCCACCAAAGCCTTCTGGGCAAGCTGAGAAATTTGCCCACCCCCTATGGCCCCATATAAAAAGGGTCTCTAACTTCCCTCCGGCAGAGATGCCACCTTTGCACTGTCCAGGCTGATCATCGTCCCCTTTCAATCAACCTGGAGTGAAGGGCCAGGCGCAGTGACTTATACCTATAATACTGGCACTCTGGGAGGCAGAGTCTAGTGGATCACCTGAGCTCACAGGTTCAAAACCAGCCACAGCAAGAGCAAGAGCAAGACCCCATCTCCAAAAATAGCCAGGCATTATGGGGGTGCCTGTAGTCCCAGCTACTCAGGAGGCTGAGGCAAGAGAAATGCTTGAGCCCAGGAGTCTGAGGTTGCTGTGAGCTGTGACACCACATCTACCAAGAGTAGCAGCAAGTCTCTGTCTCCTTTAAAAAAAAAAAAAAAAGAAAGAATGGAGTATTGGAATCAGCCAAACCTGAGCGTGAATCCCAACTGTGTGACCTTGCACAGGTGAAAACCTCTCTGAGTCTGTTTACTAGAACTCTTTCCTCCAGTGTGGTCATGAGTGTTAAATGGTTATCACTATTCTGTTCTCACAAATGCCTGTCACCTCCAGGCTTCTGTCCTAGCTCCTGCAGGGACCAGCTCAACACCGACCTCAGGGCTGGAAACAGGGGTCTCAGTGGCCAAAGGGACTGTCCTGAAGACATCCAGGAGGAGGCACCCCACTCCTGGGGAATCTCTCCACTCTCTCCCCCTGGTTCTGGGCAGTAATCTGAGACTGCAGGCTGGGCATTTCTCTTAGAGGACAATGTGTCTTCAAGCACTGCTCGGGCAGTGGTGAGCAGGCTGTGCCTGGAATCCTCAGAGACTGTGTTTGGGTTAGAGGGAGAAAACTATCTACCGACCCACTCTATAAAAACTTTTGCTAACAGTTAGCAATATCTCTCACAATTCCTTATGCATATTCCATTTTCCGTAGTAATGATCATCCTGAATATTTGATATTCATTTATGTGTGTCCTGCTTCTTTGACCTAATTTTATAGAGGAAGTATCATTTTAGAAGTTGCAAAATATTGTGGAAGCAAGGGTATCACATGTGCAGCCATCCTGGGACCTTAGATTGCTGCCAAAATTGTGTTATGAAACAAATCAAGCCTTTTCTACTTGGGGGGCTATGATCTCAGAAATTATTTCCTGGAATTATCAGGTTAAATATCATAAGGCACCCAATCCATGTCAACAAACTTATTTCCAAAAGAGTTAAATCAATGGATAAGCTCCTAAATTTTCACTCCTGAATTTTACTGACATCTACAAAAAACAAACAAACAAACAAAAAACAATGCCAGCATCCTTAGAGGCAGCCTCACATAGACCAACCCGTATGTTGGCTCTACCACTAACTCCCTGCCTCTCTAATGTGGCTCCCACACCACTGTAGAACAAGAGATGACCCTGGGGCATAAATAAACTTTTAGTATGTAATTGCAAAAACTATGAAACACACAAAATCCACATTTCCATAAATATTGTTTAGGCCCTGGCTAAAGCATCTATTGGAGTTGTTGTTTTTTTTAACTATTGAGTGAAAGAAGAAAATACCGTGTAAATAAGAACTCAGACTGTACACTGGTGTGATAAAAGCTGCCAAAGTAGAGCAGGAAACTGCCCTGGGTCATCAGGCAAAGCCAGGCCAGGCCCTCAGGAAGAACAGGGCCTACGGAAAGGAAAGCATGGAAAATGGGCTTCTGCACGTGGGACCACATGCTAAAGCAGAGGTCCTTGGGGCTGGGGTGAGGCCGTCATCAGACTTTGTCACCTTAAAGGGAAAAAGAAGTAGCCAAGAGAGCAGAGAGCCCAGAGCATACCGCAAGGTATGAGACTCCACCCTGGGGGGCTGGGGCTTGGAGAGAAAGGAAAAGATAAGCTCTTTTCCAATTCAGAGGGAAATTTAGTAAACTCCCTTACCAACTTCACAATTTTGCCTTGAAAAGCAGGTCTAGTCAAAGAACAGCCAGACCTGCTTCCCTGCTTTTAAAACACCCAGATGTGTGGCAAGAGTCTCCGCCAGCCCTGCGCCCAGGTCCTGGTTCTGCTGCTTCATAGCTGTGGGATCCTCATTTTCTAACTTTTCCCAGGGACTGTAATTAACAGCACCTTGCCTTGTGCACAGCAGGCTCAGACCGAGGCCACTAGTAGAAGCAGCAGGGTCTAGCAGTGACCATGGGGGAGGGAAGGAGAAAGGGACCTGAGTCAGTGCTGAGCAATTCTCACGCCCCATGGAAACTATCCCCCAGATATTTCTTGATTCTCCTCCACAAAGCTCAAAGGACAGCCTGCCTCATCCAATCTCTATTAAAGCAATCCCAGCAAAGAGAGGCGACTCATTGGGAATGTCACACACCCACTGACTTTCCAACAGCTGGGACTTGTAAGAACTATCGATAATTCATAATCTTACTGTAGTGGGCTGGACAGTGTGGCCCCCAAAGTCACGTGACCTTATGTGGCAGCAGAAGCTTGGCAGATGTAGTTAGGGATGGAGATGAGAGCGTAATGAGGGTGGGCCCTAAATCCAATGGCTGGTGTCCTGATGAGGAGAGGAGAGGATGCAGAGACACAGAGGGGCCATGGGAAGGCGGAAGCAGAGACCCCAGTTATGCTACCATAAGCCAAGGCATGCCAGGAGCCACCAGAAGCTGCAAAAGGCAAGGAAAGGTTCTCCCCTAGAAACCATGGAGGGGGCCCTGCTAACACCTCCGTGTCTGACTGCTGGCTTCCAGAACTGTAAGAGAATAAATTCCTGTTGTTTTAAGCCACTCAGCTTGTTATAGCAACTACAGGAAACTAATACACCAACAGTCTCAATTTATAGAGGGAGAAATCAGGTACTAAAAAGGATGGTTACTACCACCCACTGAAAGTTGTCAGCTAAACAGGAGCAACAACGCAGTCTCCTGAGCCCCATCCAAGGGGGCTTCGCTCTGGAGAATCTTTCAAGTTTGTGATATCAGGTAGGACTTCAGATCTAAGTTAGAGCCAGAGAAAGCAGCTGCTCTGACAGGGTGTAATGCCTGCTGCGGTGTGTCCTCCCCAGGGAGCACTCTGAATAGATTCTCTTGTCCTGATAATGATTTGCAGCTCAGTTCTAGGTAAGAGGTCTGACTAGTTTCATCTTACTACTGGTGACTTTGCTTGTTGTTGAGCATGAGAGAGGAAAACCAGTCAGTTCCCTCCCCTGCTGAAACCAATAGGCAAGTTCATCTCCAGAGATCTAGCTGACAGCTACATGGAAGTTGCTGTGTAATGAATGAAAAAGAAACCTAGTAAATAACATAGGATTCTGATATTGACTCAATATGATACTGAGCTCAATATCTGTTGAGTTAGTAGATGGTGTTGAATCGATGTGCCCAGGTATTCCTTTGAAAGTGCACAGAGTTTTCTATTCTACATGTACATAATTGCTTCCATTATTGAGCACCTACTATGGGCCAGATACTATGCTAAGTCTATCAGTCAGGCCCCAATAGGGAGCAAAACGAACACTCAGTTTCAGTGAGGAGAATTGAATGAAGGGCTATTGACAAAGGTGTGAGCAGAATGTGGGGCAACCACACATCCCCAGGAGGCATAGTAAGATCTCCGCCCATCCTGGGCTAAAGGGATAAGAGGCCGGGAGACAGAGAGAGCCATGTGGAGAGGGCAGCAAGAAGGAGCTGAGAGGGGGAAGGGACACAGCCTGATGACAGTGCCCCCAGCGGGGAGGAGCCAGGCTCATCCTCTCCCTCCCTACAGGACCCAGAGGGGCTAACAGAACTTATCTCATCCTCTCACATTTGGACCTGGTTTGTGTCACTGAATTTTCCCAATAATCCTATGAGGTAGGGTTGATTATCAACAGCCCAATTTTAGTTAAAGATGAGCAAACTAGAGTTAAAAGAAACAATTTGCCCAGTTCTGGCAACCAATGGGCCAGGATTTGAACCCAAATCTGTCTGATTTCACAGACCATATAGTCCCATTCTTACATGTTATGCCATAAATTTGCTATGAAACTGGCAGAATTAATTTTTTTAAAAACCTGGCTCAGCGCCTGTAGCTCAGTGGCTAAGGCGCCAGCCACATGCACCAGAGATGGCAGGTTTGAACCCAGCCCAGGCTCGCCAAACAACAATGACAACTATACCAAAAAATAGCTGGTCATTGTGGCAGGCACCTGTTGTCCCAGCTACTTGGGAGGCTGAGGCAAGAGAATCGCTTAAGCCCAAGGTTGAGGTTGAGGTTGAGGTTGCTGTGAGGTGTGATGCCACGGCACTCTATCAAGGGAGACATAGTGAGACTCTGTCTCAAAAAAAAAAAAAAAGCCTTTATAAAACTGGATTATGTGTTTGGAGAACACTTAGGGATCTAAAACTAGACCTACCATTCGATCCTACAATTCCTCTACAAGGTATATATCCAGAAGACCAAAAATCACATTATAACAAAGATATTTGTATCAGAATATTTATTGCAGCCCAATTCATAATTGCTAAGTCATGAAAGAAGCCCAAGAGCCCATCGACCCACGAATGGATTACTAAATTGTGGTACATGTACACCATGGAATATTATACAGCCTTAAAAAAGATGGAGACTTTACTGCTTTCATGTGTACATGGATGGAGCTGGAACATATTCTTCTTAGCAAAGTATCTCAAGAATGGAAGAAAAAGTATCCAATGTACTCAGCCCTACTATGAAACCAATTTATAGCTTTTCATATGAAAACTAAAACCCAATTATAGCCCAAGAATATGGGGAAAGGGAAGGGGAAGGAGAGAGGAGGGGGGAGAATGGGTGTAGGGAGGGTGATTGGTGGGATTACACCTACGGTGCATCTTACAAGGGTACATGTGAAACTTACTAAATGTAGAATATAAATGTCTTAACACAATAACTAAGAAAATGCCATGAAGGCTATGTTAACTAGTTTGATGAAAATATGTCAAATTGTACATAAAACCAGCATCTGGTACCCCATGATTGCATTAATGTACACAGCTATGATTTAATTTTTAAAAAACTGGATTATATATTCACCTGACGTTAAAGTATTAAGTATAGGCTCGGCACCTGTGGCTCAAGCGGCTAAGGCACCAGCTACATACACCTGAGCTGGCAGGTTCAAATCCAGCCTGGGCCCACCAAACAACAATGACGATTGCAACCAAAAAATAGCCGGGCGTTGTGGCAGGCGCCTGTAGTCCCAGCTACTTGGGAGATGGAGGCAAGAGAATCACTTAAGCCCAAGAGTTGGAGGTTGCTGTGAGCTGTGATGCCACAGCACTCTACCCAGGGCGACAGCTTGAGGCTCTGTCTCCAAAAAAAAAAAAAAAGTATTAAGTATAAAGTATAATTATATTGAGTATATAATTTTCTTTGTTGTTTGGGGATAGAAAGACAAATTCACAAAGTGCCTGGTGAACATATAGAACTTTTTTTTTTTTTCAAGACAGAGTCTCAATCTGTCACCCTGGGGAGAGTACCATGCTTGGGCTCAATTGATCCTGTTGCCTCAGCCTCCGAAATCTCTGGGACTACAGGCTCCTGCATGATACCCAGCTACTTTCTCTATTTTTAGTAGAAACAGAGTCACACTCTTGCTCAGGCTGGTTTCAAATGCCTGAGCTCAAACATTGGGAGCATTTGGGAGCCCTGGCCTCCCAAAGTGCTAGGATTACAGGCACGAGCCACTGCACCCAGCCAACATATAGAACTTTATTTAATCACTAAGTGGGGATCTAAGTGTTCAGAAAGAGAAGAGATGGAAAAAAGATTAAATAAAAGGCAGGTTGTGGGTACCCAAAGGATTTTGGAGGTCCGCAAGCCCCCATTCCACCCTTTTTGCACCCTGAAAAGGGACATGAGTTGACCGGGGGCAGGGTGGCGTGAGGCACCATGGGTCTCCTTGCAAATGAGACAGGAGAGCTATGGGCCCTTCCACCTGTCCCGCTTGCACACCATTCCTTGCCCTGACTGCAGGGAACAGCTGGCTGTGTCCTGCACATGACTGTCCAGGCTCTGAGCCTTGCTGGTGCTGTTCCCTTTGTTAAAATAACTAGAAAGAGCAAGCACTAACACTACCCCAAGTGCTGTACACACTTCTAATTTCATCTTTGAAACAACCAAATCACATAGGTATTGTTACTGCACTCAGTTTACAGCGATGGGCGAGAGAAGCACAGAGCAGTTATGTAACCTACCCAAGAACACACAGCTAATAAATGGCATGGCAGGAATTCAAACCTGAAGCAACCGATCCAAGCCCTTGCTCTTTTCTATGGAATTCTACTTTCTGGAATGCCCTAACAACTTCCTTCCCATTCCCATTAATAGGAATTCAATTAATTTCTATTAGTATCTCAAAACCTTTAGCTGAGGGATCCTCAAAATTTTCTGCCAACGGACTTTTAATATCAGAAAACAGTCAACCTGACTTGGTGCCTGTAGCTTGAGCGGCTAGGGTGCCAGCCACATACACTGGAGCTGGCGGGTTCAAATCCAGCCCAGGTCTGCCAAACAATAACAACTACAACCAAAAAATAGCCGGGCACTGTGGCTGGCGCCTGTAGTTCCAGCTACTTGGGAGGCTGAGGCAAGAGAATCACTTAAGCCCAAGAGTGTGAGGTTGCTGTGAGCTGTGACATCATAGCACTCTACTGGGGGCAACATAGTGAGACTCTGTCTCAAAAAAAAAAAAAAAGAAAGAAAGAAAAGCGTGAACCTGTGGGGCCTGGAGACAGCCTAGAGGAGCCTGTCATGAGACAAATGTCTTCATAATCTCTTGTTTTAATTTAAAAATTCATCTAAATTTTGTATTCCTCTACATAATATTTTCATGTTTGTGGGCCAGGCACAGTGGCTCATGCGTGTAATCCTAGCACTGTGGGAGGCTGAATCAGGTGGATTGCCTGACCTCACAGGTTCGAGACCAGCCTGAGCAAGAGCAAGACCCTGTCTCTAAAAATAGCCGGACACTGTAGCTGGCGCCTGTAGTCCCGGCTACTTGGGAGACTGAGGCAAGAGAATGGCTTGAGCCCAAGAGTTTAAGGTTGCTATGAGCTATGACGCCACGGCACTCTACCCGGGGACAACAAAGTGAGACTCTGTCTAAGAAACAAAAAGTTTTCATGTTTGTTTTATTTTTTAAAATAATGTTTTTAATAACTTAGCATTGAGCAAACTGACTCCCCAGAGAGGGGCACCAGGTTCATCCCATGACCTTACCTGCCCTATAGCATGAGACCCATGTTCTCCAGAATGTGAAGTCTACCACAGTTCAAGCACCAATTCTTCAGGAATCATCAAACTTCCCACCTTCTAAGAGTATGATTCCTCTTTCTTTGAATAATTAAAGCAGTTGTGGTTAAAGGCTTCTCAACAGGCCCCAGGCAGAGCAGGCAAGAAATCAAATGCTACCCTGCAGAATGCTGGGGCAAACTGAGGAAGTCAGAGGAGGGCAGAGCCAGCTGAGGAAAGGCAACCTTACTCCAGCACGTACTGGTAAAGGTTTAGGAGCCTGGGTGGGGGAAAGGCAGACCTGATTGTAGTGTTTGCCAATTTCCCTGGTGTAAATACTCCCACCATGGCTGACTTCAAGCTATGAACATGAACATGGAGTTAGGTAGTGATGTACAGTAGCCTGCTCCTAGTATTCCACCATTATAGACACCATAAATAATAGGTAAGTATAGGTGGCTCAAGCGGCTAAGGCGCCAGCCACATACACCAAAGCTGGTGGGTTGGAATCCAACCTGGGCCTGCCAAACAACAATGACAACTACAACCGAAACATAGCCAGGCATTGTGGCAGGCACCTGTAGTCTCAGCTACTTGGGAGGCTGAAGCAAGAGAATCCCTTAAGCCCAGGAGTTTGAGGTCCCTGTGAGCTGTGACACCAGGGCACTCTACCCAGGGCGACTGCTTGAGGCTCTTTCTCAAAAAAAAAAAATAAATAAATAATAATAATAGGAAAGTATAGTAAAATAATTAGGAAGTAACAAATTTTTAGAATTTATTTATGTTTTAATGTAATCTGTTTAAGTTTATACAATTTATAGTTTAATAATGTCAGTATTAACACCTGGCTTGCAATATTCCTGAACATTTTATCAATAGCTTTTGTGAGTCAGGACAGGTCACCTACAGCACGACACTGAACAACTAAATTTCTCTTGTGTGACCTAAACAGTACTAGCTCCCAAAATTAATTACTATTTGGGGGGAGAAGAACATGTTCATCATTTAATAGCACCATAATTTAACAGAACTCACATGCACACAGCTCACACTGCTGGAACTGCTGAGAAGAAACCAAATGAGTAAGAACCACATCACTGCTGGCTGTGCCCTGTGGGACCTGACACGTCTCCCTCCTTGATGCCTAGGATCGAAGTGGCCATGAGCCAATTGGAGAGGATAGTTGAGCAAATGTCAGAGTAGGCAATACTCCAGGATGAATGTCCCAGGGCAAGGGTATCGGAAGGAGAAGAAGGAAAGGATGCATCCAGAGGGTTAGAAATTTCTGGTGGACTGGGGAGGGGCGGGGATTTCCCAAGGGAGGGAGGCTGGAAGACCTGGCCCCTTCCCAAAGTGTGGGAGAATTTCAGGGCCTAGGGAACCAAATCAGGTGTTAGAGAATGCTGTCAGGGACGCTGTTTGTAATCGACTTAGTTTTGGACTTAGTTTTTTTTTTTTTTTTTTTGTAGAGACAGAGTCTCACTTTATGGCCTTCAGTAGAGTGCCGTGGCCTCACACAGTTCACAGCAACCTCCAACTCCTGGGCCTAAGCAATTCTCTTGCCTCAGCCTCCCAAGTAGCTGGGACTACAGGCGCCCGCCACAACGCCCGGCTATTTTTTGGTTGCAGTTTGGCCTGGGCCGGGCTTGAACCGGCCACCCTCGGTATATGGGG
This sequence comes from Nycticebus coucang, assembly GCF_027406575.1. Lineage (NCBI taxonomy): Eukaryota > Metazoa > Chordata > Mammalia > Primates > Lorisidae > Nycticebus > Nycticebus coucang. Next base: position 65,392,746 of record NC_069785.1, read on the forward strand.
CCAGCACCCTACCGACTGAGCCACAGGCGCCACCCTGGACTTAGTTCTAAGTGCATTCCCTTTAAGATTCAGAGCAGAGTTGAAGTTAACAAGAACTGTGACTTTTCTTCTCCTCTGTTATAATTCCAAAATGGCTGCAACCCCCTCTGTAGAGAAGTCAGCTTATTCCTACTCTGCCCCCTGTAGCTTTTTAGAAAGCTCAACAAGATGGAATACCAAAGAAATACCCATCTACTCACTGGCCTCAAAGAAGAGAAAACATTAGCTTCTCTCAAGTATACAGTCACTCGGGATTCCAGAAGGTAGACCCCGTAGTGCTGGAGGAGGCCCAGAGAGGACAGGCTGACAACCCAGGCCCTCTCCTCGCTGCTGTGGGTTAGAGGACAATGCCTTCAGAAAGGAGGATGGAGAGCCCCATATCTGGGTAGCATCCCTGTCTGTACCCAGCACACAATACCAGCTGTGTTGAGTTACATCTCTGCCTCTCTTGCCTAGATCCCTTCCCTTGAAGAGAAGTTGTCATTTCCAGCACAGGACCTGGTGTACAGTGGGTGCACAATCGATGTTTAGGGGTTTAGGTTCAGTCTTTCCATAAGGAGGAAGCCTAGAGCAGCTGGACCGGAACCCCGCCCCAAGGCTGTCATGAACCCGTAAGACCGGGAGCACCCAACGAAATGCACCAGTGAATGAACAAGCGCAAGTGCTGGCTCCTAATGAGCCAGTGGACTCGGTACTGGGAGAAGATAGGGAAGGGGAAACCCAATCCCAGCTTAGAGAATTTCCTAGGGAGATGGACCAATTCCAGGGGTGAACTCAGGAGCTCCCCTGTGAGGTTGAGAGGCTCAAGACTGATCTAAGACCTCAGCGGTAGAAGGAGGACTCTGCCCTGGGTTTCTTGCTCCTTAACTAATGCTGGCTGCTCCCCTCCTCTCTGGACCAGCACAAGGCTGAGGAAGCCTGAGGACGGCTGGCAAGACGACTCCAACCTGGGGGACTTCTGAAGACGTGGGGTTGTCAGTGGACTTCCCAGTGGTGATTGGAGATGATTGGCAGGGAGAAGAATGGGAAAGTGTATAGGGAAGCCCAGGGGGAACTAGAAGTAGGAAAAGGTAAGTTATACCTGGAAAAATGCAAGGACCGAGGCTCCGGACGGTGCTTGGGGGAGAGTAATGAGAGACGAAGCTGAAAAGGCAGCGTGAGGCTTGGTAGGGAGAGCCTTGAGTGCCCAGCGAAGGATTTAGCACTTTGACGACTCAGTTTCTTCATGTGTAAGTCAGAGAGGGAGCGTTTACCTTGATTTCTGTCCTTATTCATTGATGTCTATCTCCTGCCTTGAACTGTCAGCCCCAGGAGGGCAGCGGGCTCTGTGCTTCATTTTGCTCACGTGAAGAAATGCCAGGCACGGACCAGACACTTAGTAAGTGGTCACTAAATCAAGGAATGGCCAGAGATTTTCAATGTGTATCTTTGATATTAGATTCTAAAGCAGCCTTGGGCACTGGAGGGGCCTGTCCTGGTAGCTTCAGACACCATAGGTCCACTCCTTCCAGTCTTCTTGTGTAAGTTTGCAATCTCATCTACACCAAGAGATCCTTAACAAAAAAAATAAGTTCAACGACAACAACAACAACAAAAAAAAATAGCCGGGCGTTGTGGTGGGTGCCTGTGGTCCCAGCTACTTGGGAGGCTGGGGCAGGAGAATCGCTTGAGTTTGAGGTTGCTGTGAGCTGTGACGTCACAGCACTCTACCCAGGGTGACAGCTTGAGACTCTGTCTCAAAAATAATAATAATAATCATAATCATAATAAGTTCAGAAGCCACTGGAGTGGGTGTCCTCTCAGACCTCACTGTCCCATCATGCTAGACATTGCCTCATGACCATCACCCAGATGTTTGTGTGTGAAGGGGGCTAAGCCCAGCTCCTCTAAGCCTCTCTGTATCTGCTGGCTGTACCAGGACCTTTGCCCTGCAAGACACTTTCTGCAAGTTCAGGATCTGATCACCAAACAGGGCCTTTCCTTTCCTGTTGCCAAAGGCCCTGGGAGAACGAGTCATCAGAAAACCCACATCAGTCCCTATTCTTCCCTTGCAGGCCTGGTGTCCTCACCATTCTCCCACAGACTGGCAGATGCCATGACCTTTCTAGAGAGCCACTACCAGCTGTGCCAGCTCCCTCCAGCTCCCTGGATTTCTCAAACCTAGATTTAGAGTGGCTGAAAAGAAAAAAAAAAAAAAACATATATATATCCTCCCTCCACACTCAGACTTCTCACACTTGAGTTGGAGAAATGCCAACAAAAAGAGCATGATGTCATCCTCTGGCTGATCCTGTTAATCCCTTTCCTGCCGAATATTGAGTCTTGGTTTTTATTTAAAAGCAATTTTATTGTCAAAGGCTGGTTAAAAGCCATGCTGGGAAACCTGGAGACGTCTTTGATGTGCAGAGTGATGCAGGACCTCGGCTCCCTGCGCCCAGCAAGGAAAGAAAATGGGATTTGCAGAAGGCTGGGAAGCTGCAGGAATTCAGTTTCAGACAGTGTGCATTACCAGAGGCATCTGGTTTTGCATTTCAGGGCCAGGGCGCCTCTGCAGGCCAGCCTCTCTGAGAGGAGCAGCCCAGTCTCACTCCCGCCTCCATCATCACTGAAACACTTTGGCATCAATCACCTGTCTCTCTGCTGGGGTGCCTTGACCCCACCCATACCCTCATTACCAAGTATCCAAAGCCCAACCTATTCCAGAAGGGCTGCCTTCAAGAGGCAAGGTGGACTTGGGGCCAGGAGTCAGAAACTTGAGGCTCAGCTTTGGATGAGCCTGGAAAAACCTCTTAACCTCTTTGAGCTTTAATACCTCATCTATAAGGCAGAAGTGTGTCTACTGGCCCTGCTACCTGCTTTGTGTCTTAAGGTATACCAAAACATTGAAATTAAATCATGCATTTTCAAATGAACTAAAGAGCCCTGTACTAAGGCTGAGTATTACTGCGAGCAGGGTGGGGTGTGAAAGAGGGGAAGAGAAGCAAAGGAACTGGTGATGTTTGCAAGGGAGTGTTTCCACTGAAGGACTATGAGCCTAAGACAGAGAAAAAGGGATGTGAAGCCGGATAAGACTGACAGAGACTGAGAAAGAACTGGGCCCCGTAGGTCTAGGTGAAAGATGAGGTTGAAAAATTGTTGTAGGGGGCCTTGAGGAAAAGAGCTGGAAGAAACAAGAAATAAACCGTTCTTGGCAAGTAGGAGGTCAAGATGAGGATCCTGGAAAAGTCATTCCCAAGATGAAGGGGATGATGCAGGAGTTAAAATGATGTCCAGGAGCCAAGGTGGCCAGTGAGTGAGGAGGTTGACCAGAAGGCTGGGAGGGATTCAGGGAGGGAGAGGGGCTGGAGGGTATGAGTCCAAAGAATGGCACTTCAAAAACGAAGGGGGGTTCAGGGGTAGTACCTTAGGGAGCCAAGGGGATTGCAGACTCACCTCCTGACCCTGAGAGGGGAATGGGAGATTAAGCAGCCCCTATCTGAGGGGGATAGGTCCCTTCCAGGGACCAGCTGAGGGTACAGAGGAGCCTGCTGCCAGGAGAGAGGCGGTGGGGCATGGGGCTGCGGGGGCCAAGGGGGCTTAGAAGGAGAAAAGTGTTGGGTGGAGTCTGGGAGCAGGTACAGGTCAAGAGCTGGGATTCTGGGTGAGACTGAGGAGAATAGGACAGACCTGATGGATCTCAACCTCCAGGTCTCCAGTAGTGGGCTGAGGACTTGGTGCTAAAGACTCACATGATGGCTTGTCCCCGGAGTGGGTTCAGGCAGGTGAGCATGCTGGCTTTGGCGGCTTCGGGTCAGCAGGCACCTAAGGGCTACTTCCACAAACCTTGCTTGATGGGTGGTAAACCTGCTGTCAGGGGGTCGAACAGGACTCACGAGATGGACAGTGGCCCCACAGGTTGGAGGGGTGATCAGATCAGGGACTAGATGAGGTCTGACATCCATTCCGTCTCTGCCACCCTGTGATCAAACACTTCACAGTTGTTCCCAGATGGACCCCAAGCATGAGATGTGCAGCTCCAAGCTGTGCTGGTTGTTTGACTTCCAGTTTCATCTAGCTGTCAACAGGTGTGCAGTGGCCTTGACCACCAGATGCTGAGAAAGGAAGCAGACACCCCTGGCCTTCCCCAGAGGTCTGAAAAGAGCCACCTAAAGCCAGATGTGGAGGGACTCAGGAGGGGCATGAGCTGAAGAGGAGGGAGGGAGAGGGTAGAGGCTCTTTGTTCTCAGGGCCCAGAGCCAGTTTGGAACCAGAGATGCTAGTATTGCTATTCCTATTACTAATAATGACAGCTAATGCTTACTGAACACCTTCTATATGCCGAGCACATCGCAGGACCTCGCTCATTTACGCCTCACACCAATCTTAGGAGGGAGATGTTTTTATCCTCACTTTTACAGATGAGGAGACTGAAGTCCACAGAGATCAAGGAACTTGCTAAGTGGTAGGGACTGCACTGACAAAAGATAAGAAAGCTGCAGCTCCAACAGGGGACATGACTCAATCAAGGACACTTAGAAGGTCAAGCACAGAGCAAGGGCTGATGCCCAGGCCTCCTGACCACAGTTCTCTCCACCCCACTGCTCAGAGACAAAGAGGAGGGTCTATCTCTCTTTCTGTCCAAAGGACAAAGTCTTGACAGCAGCCTCATAAAAGACCCCAGTACAGAACCAATAAGCTAAGTCCCTCCTGGATTCCTGACCCACAGAAACAATGAGTGATGTTCATTGTTTAGTGTTTTAAGTCACTAGCAAGTCAACTAATACAAGAGGGTAAGCATCTATTGGTTCAAGCGTCAGGATTTAATGAGATTCCCCTTTATGTTTCTATACTCTGTCCTGTTGGAAAGTCCCTCATCTTGAGGGAAAGGAAGAGAGACTCCACAGTGCCCCTTTGTCCTCTGCAAAGCTGGGGACAGAGAGTAGACAACTGATACTGTCTCTCTGGCTCTCAGTTATACTAGCCAGTAACACTCAGACTGTTTCTACCAAATGTCAGCAAACGTATCCTTAGAAGGCCAGATAGTAAGTATTTTAGGCTTTGCAGGCCACATACAACACACGTATTTGTTGCAATGACTCAGCTCTGCCATTGTAGCTCTGCCATTATAGCACAAAAGCGGCACAGACAACACATAAACCAATGGGCATGGGTGAGTTCTAATAAAACTTTATTTACAAAAACACATGGCTGATTCAAGGGCCACACTGGGCTAATCCCTATTTCATATTATACAAAGGACAAACACAGAGCACGAAGGTCTATGGCCAGACAGGCTTAGAGGGCTGGAAGAATACTTCCCATGGAGGAGAGGCTTACTGTTGGTTCCACCATTGCCCTACCTTTGCCCGGGGAAGGCAAGATATTTAGCATTTCTGGCATAGGACAACCACACATAAAGTATATAAGGGAGCTTCAGCAGAGAGTCTGGGCACCTGCCAGGAAGGTATTGAGGAACAGTCCACACCTGCTGGAAGGTCATTTTCAGCCCTGGCGGGGAGGACAGTGTCCAGGCACTATTCCAGCCGTCATTGCCTTCTCCATATCACCTTAGCCTGCAAGATTGCTATGAAGATCAGCACACAGCATTGTGCCTGACACACAGTCAGGCTTAATGATTGCTCTTCTATAATAAACAATAGGGATGACGTCAATGAGGATGATGATGGTGGTGGATGTGCTACAGTTTCCCCCTGTGTGAATCTCTTTCAGAATGTCCTGAGAAGGCACAGTTACTCCTAGCTAATGATAGGTCTTTGGAACTACCTTGAATGGGTCTGGCCTCTTGGTAATAATTTAGAGCCCTTGAAGCTGATCTTACTCATGGAGCTGAAAAAATTCTTCCAATCAGGAACTTGTTACAAGTCATCTGGGGTCTAGTCCAGAGCATGATTAAGAGTTACCTTCACTCCCATCTATAATGCAAATGAAACTCTTTCTGGTTTGCCCTGATATCCTAGCATCCAAGGCCAACATCAGGCCTCACTGTGGTCCTCGCAATCTTGTCCCAGGTCAGCCAGACCTTGGCCTTGCGGCCCGCCCCCTGCTGATAGTGCCTCGTGATGACTAGAGACACATCCCAGATGCAAAGCCCCACTTGGAGACCCCATGCCCCAGCAGGAGCTCTGCTTCTCCCACCCAATCTGTGAGCTGGCAGAAACTTTACTCAGGGCTGGCCCCAAGCCTAAGGTGTTCGTGAGAAGTGATTACAACCCCTATCCCAGGCTGCTCTGGAATGATCCTCTCACACTAGTCTGGACAAGCATCTGACCTTTAGGCACATCCGAGCTCCTGGCAGTTGAGTAGTAGCACCTATGCTGATTACATGGGCATTGGAGAGCAATGGGCAACTTCAGGGTCCGGGAAAGAAACCTCACTTATTCTAAGACTCTCTCCTTGAACAACTCAGTCAACCCTGCAGGCTTCTTCTTCCTTGCTCTCCAAAGCACTGATTTGCCACTTATTGTATACACTGGCAAGAGGTATATTAGCACAGCTCAGTAGCAGCCCAAATCTTTTCCCAGCTAGAGTGTAAGCCACCTGGAGCAAAGCACCATCTTACACTTTTCATGTCCCCTACACCTGGCACAGAGCCTGTAGATGAATCAGAGCTAATGAAATGCTTGTCAAGTGGCTGCCCCATGGATGGCACAGAGCACTGGATGTGGTCCCTTGCCTATCAGAGCTCCAAATACCAAATAATGGGGTCCATGGGGCAATAGAAAGCTGAGATGCCTCCCAGGGCCAGAGCAAATGATTAAGAGGGTCAGCTGGCAGACAGGAACACACCAGCCTGCAAGTCTGTGTGGTTTTTCTAGGTTGGAGAGGCAGGACACAGCCAGGCCAGCCACAGAAGTCTGCTGCTCAGAACCCTCCTGCCACCCAGCTGAGATTTCAGGCCTGCTGGAGCGAGGTTTCAGGTTACACCCCTGCTCAGCTTTTGATGGGAGATGCTTCAGGACAGGGCCATCACCACCACCCCATTAGTACAGGAAATATTTGCCAGAGAGTGTCACCCTCCAGGAGGAGAATGACGACCGAAGATCTATATTTCATTTGCTCCAAGACTCTTTTAGCCGAGATATATTCTGTAATCCTTCCTCTCTCTCAGTGGGCTCAAAGACCCACAAACCTTCTACACACCCAAGGGACCCTTTTAAGTTTAGAAATTGACCTAACAATGATAACTCCTGGCAATGTCCTTTGCAAGTGTCCTGGTCTGCCTTGCCTGGTTTCTCTGTGTGTCACCACCGTGAGGCAAGACAAGGAGATCACTCAGTTTAAATATATATTGACTGATTAATAATGGAATTGTCTACAATCGCTAACATTGTACTAAACATTTTACAAATAAGTAACCCTCAGAACAACCCTATGATGGGTGGGGGATTACACATCCTCATTTTCAGATGAGTAAACTGAGGCATAGAAATGTTAAGAAACTTCCAAAGTTACCCAACTTGGAGGTGGTGAGACCAGAAATCAAACCCAGGAGGGTTGGCTTCAAAGCACAGGCTCTTAATGTACAGAGTCTACTTCTGCCTGTATACCTATGATACTTATATCAACTGCTGGGCTACAAGCTGGAAACAGAGACAGTTATGATACTACTTTGTCTCTAAAGATTTCAACCTAGCCAGGAGAAAAAATATTAATGTGTTTATAAATTATATATTACAGTGTGATATTTGTAGTAATAAAAATATGTGGGCTGGGTGCAGTGGCTCATGCCTGGAATCCTAGCATTCTGGGAGGCTGAGGAGGGTGGATTGCTTGAGCTCAGGAGTTCAAACCCAGCCTGGGCAAGAGTGAGACCTCTCATCTCTACAAAACTAGAAAAATTAGCCAGGTATTGTGGTGGGCATCTTAGGCAGATGGATCGCTTGATCTCAGGAGTTTGAGGTTGCAGTGAGCTCCGATGAAGCCACTGCACTCTACCCAGAGGGACAAAGCGAGACTCTGCCTTGAAAGAAAGAAAGAAAGAAAGAAGGAAGGAAGGAAGGAAGGAAGGAAGGAAGGAAGGAAGGAAGGAAGGAAGGAAGGAAGGGAGAGAAGAGAAAAGAAAAGAAAAATATATGTGTGTGTAACTGTCTGTCTGTCTGTCTAGGAGTGGATCAAAGGATGATGGTTAATTCTGTCAGTACAGGAGGAGGAGAGATTAGGGATGGCTCCACAGAGGAACACTCAGAAACACCCTTTATCTATGATTCAACTTCTTTTCTATTTTGAGTGTATGATCTTTAGCCATCATCCATCCATACTGACATCCAATGAATGAGTCATCCATTATCTGGGCAACACCCAGGCAAGAGGGCCCCCTGCTCTAAACTCATACTTTAACGAATCTCAAATATCACAAACACAAATGAATTACTACACTAAAGAACGTAAGAGTACTTCTGCCACTCAGGATCCAGCACTCAGCATTAGCATAGCCCAGCCGATAACCCTAAACACCCACTCCTGCGAGTAATGTCATCCAGGCCCCAGGGAAGCCCTTCTCCACATCTCATGTCCTGTGTAGATGAATCGAAAGGAAACTGCTCAGTGCCACAAAGTTTTGTAGGTTGTGCTGCTGCCAACATTGGAGATGGTCTCTTCCTTTTGAGAGGGTGGACACGATTTGAGCAGCAGAGGCATTTAGATAAGAATAAAGGCATTTTGGGAGGCACCTATGGCTCAAAGGGGTAGGGCACCAGCCCCATATGCCAGAGGTGGCGGGTTCAAACCCAGCCCCCGCCAAAAACTGCAAAAAAAAAGAATAAAGGCATTTTAATTAATTTATATTCTTCCTTGCAGATAGCATGAATACAACAGATGCATGCAAAGTGAAGTATCCTTTCCTACTAGTGCTCTGCTTCCCGCTTCTCTTAATGTTCTGAATTGTGGTTCTGGAGACACTTGAACATTAATGCAGTATTCACAACAGTTATGCATAATGACAGGGAATATTTTGCATATTAAACAAGTATAATACTTTTAATTTGTGTATTTGCAGGCCTATCCATAACATATAGGAAACAGGATACTAATTCTTTATATTGGCCACACATAGATTTTATTTTTATATTTTATTTATTTATTCATTCATTCATTCACTGAGACAGAGTCTCACTTTGTCATCCTCAGTAGAGTGCTCTGGCATCATAGCTCACAGCAATCTCAAACCCTTGGGCTGAAGTGATCCTCTTACTTCAGCCTCCCAAGTAGCTGGGACTACAGGTGCCTGCCACACTGCCTGGCTAGTTTTTCTATTTTTAGTAGAGATGGGATCTGGCTCTTGCTCAGGCTGGTCTCGAACTCTGAGCTCAAGCAATCCACCTGCCTCAGCCTCCCAGAGTCCTAGGATTGCAGGCATGCTCAGCCTAACCACACATAGATTTTAATGGCTAGTTTTGTGAGTAGTTTTTATTTTATAAAAATATGTTTAAAGATTTAATTACATTTTATAATTTTTATCTAAGTAATGTTGATTTTTTAAAGTTGATGCAAATTTGTTAAAATTTATATTTTGTCTTTTAATTCCAACAGATTGTTTTACATATTCGGGTCATATAAATATTTGGTCATACAAAACTTTAGAGGATGCCGTGAACTGAGTGTTATGAACTGCCAAAATCCAAACGTTGAAACTCTAATCCCAAGGTGACGGTGTTTGAAGGTGGGAAACTCTGGGAGTTAATTAGATCATGAAGGTGGAGCCCCCATGAATGGAATTAGTTCTGCCCTAAGAAGACACCAGAGAGAGGGCTAGCTCTCCCTACGCCAAGAGAGGATATGACCAGAAGTCAGTAGTCTACAGCCAGCACCCAACTGTGCTGGCACCCTACCTGGAATTTCCAGCCTCCAGAACTGTGAGAAATAAATTTCTGTTGTTCCACTGGTCTATGGCACTATACCAGCCCAAACTGAGACCAATGGTCCCACTCACCACTCCAGCCACACTCACTTATCTCCCCCAGGACCCCTTCTGGGCCAGCAAACAGTGAAGCTTCCCCCCCAGCACCAGGCCAGGGGGGAGCCCATGACAGCCTCCCAGCTGCAGAGGGGCCGCAGATCCAAGTGTCTTCCGCTGCTGCTGTGCACACTCTCCTTTCCTCACTGTCTTGCTTGGGTCTTTGCCTTCTAATGAGTCACCTGGTACTTAACAGCCCACCTGGCCTCCTCATCAGCTCTGATTGATGGCTTCAGTCACCATCCTGTGGAGCCGGGCTCTTGCCAACTTGGCTTTGATGGTCATGATCCTTGCTTCCTACCCACTGAGTACCCCCTGCTACCCTTTGACTCAGAATGATACAGTTTACTAATAGAAATATGTATTTTAAAAATCAAGCCTCTCCCCTCCACCTGCCCCTCCCTCAAGCATACACAGAGAATGCCTTCTTCAGCGCTCATTTCATATAAATCATTGTATAAACTACTCTGATCCTAGCCTCATCCTCCTGTCCTTCAGGGTGATCATATATATAAATGATTAAGCATTGAAAGCAGAGCGTCCAGTTCAACTCCCTCTTTTTATGACATGATTGGGGGAAACTGAGGCACAAGGAGAGGAAATGACTTTCCCGAGATCACTCAGCAAGAGAGCTCCAAGCCCGCATCCTCTCTTCAGTGGCTCTCTGAGAAATTGTGTGGCATTCCAGGAGCACCTCACCCCAATATATCTCCCCATGACATCCCAACGGGCAGTCATTGTGAATTTGAGGAGCCAGAAGTTGGATGCTGGGTGTGCAAAGGAAAAGCAAGACAAGTTATTTCATAACTGACACAATGGCACTCTCCAAAGTTGAGTCCCAGGGCTTCCGCTGCCCTAGGAGTCTGCATGCCTTTCTGGAGACTAAACATTTTCACAATTCCTTTGGCGCAAGAGTTATTTTCTGCTTGAAAAAAATGGAAAAATTCCCCATACGGATGGTAAGAAAAATAACTTCAACTGGACTAATCCAGAGACAAAGGTTCCTCTGAAACTGAAAAAGGATAGAGGAATTAGGAAGAACAAACATTTATCTTAAATAAACACACAATGTTTCTTCTGAGTTTCTTTTTATTTGTTCATGCCTGAGAACTCCTAAATGGCCCATAGAGAGGCTGGGTCACATGGGTCATAGCAAGAGCTGGGTGGGCCTGAGCTTGCAGCTCACTGGGGTTTCCCCATCTGGCCGGGGCCCTTAGGACCTGCTTCCCACCACACCAAGTGGGAAGGAGATACATTTCTAGTAGAAGCCTCCACCCACCCATTGAGTCCTCCCTAAAGATGAAATTATCAACTACTGAAGACCCTGTTTGATACTTACTTTCACAGTGTACCTCTTCTTAATGAATGACTGCTTTTGGCATGGAAAAGTTCTTTTGTTCTAATGTGTTTCTTAAAACTGAGATAATTTAGGTTGATTTCCTCAATTTCATGATCTATTAATTTTTAATCTGAATTTTTCTCAGTTATTTAGCTAAAGAAAAATCCAAATTAGTATCTATATTCAAAATATGCCATCTGTGAGACAAACCTAGAAAGAAAAAATGTGGAAAAATACTGAAAACATTAACAACTTCAGGTGTCACGGAAGAGATTTCTCCCATGATGGGGGGAAGCCAGCTGTACATACATGACTTCTTTGGGGAGAACCTACTGATGCTTTTAAAGAACAGTTGCAGCTGCACTGTCCTGAGTGGCTGTGGCTATTGTTAAACAGCAGGTTACCATCCTCTAGAATGGTTTTCACTAGGCCAAACAGCTTTGCCCTGGAAGGGCCCATGCAAGAAAGGGGCCTTGAAGCTCACATGTCCCAGGCTTCATAGCAAATCTATCCTGGAAACCATAAAAGCAGGTGGGACCAGCCTCTTCAGGGTCATTTCACCTACACCTTGATACCCACCTCATAGCCAATGAGTATGGACTATCCCAGAGTCACAGTATGACCATACGACGTGAGTAGAGTGTGAAGGTGAGCATCAGATTCAAGGGGGGGTGACTCTGGGCAGTTAACTTACCTGAGCATATATGGTGATTCTTCTATAAAGTAGTATTTATGATATTAGCCCTTGATACTTCATAGAGTTCATAGAGGTGAGAATCAAATTGTATAAAATCTGCAAAATTACTTTATAACCTGCGAAGCATTTCCTTTTTTTTTTTTTTTTGAGACAGAGTATCACTATGTCACCCTCAGTAAAGTGCTGTAGCATCACAGTTCACAGCAACCTCAAACTCTTGGACGTAAGAGAGTCTCTTGCCTCAGCCTCTCAAGTAGCTGGGACTACAGGTGCCCGCCACAAAGCCCAGCTATTTTTTGTTGTTATTGTTGTTGTTGTTATTGTCATTGTTGTTTAGCAGGCCCAGGCCGGGCTCAAACCAGTCCTGGTGTATGTGGCTGGCACCCTAACCACTGAGCTATGGGTGCCAAGCCTGTACGGCATTTCTTAAAAGTAATGTATATTGTTCATTCAATCATGCATTTGCTACATATTTATTAAGCACCTACTATGTGCTAGGCAGTGTTCCAGCGTTGGAAACAGGGCAATAAACTAATAGGATTTCCTCTTTAATAGATAAAATGCATTTTACTCTGGCCTTTAAGCTGAATAGCACTTTAGTACCATAGTCAGCCTCCAAGAAGGCCCCAGTGATCCTCACCTGCCATCACCTGTGCCCTTTCGCTGTCCTTACCTCGCTGAATCAGGGCTGACCCATGGGATCAATAGAACATGGTAGAAGTAACGGTCTATGACTTCCCCAGCTGAATCATAAAAACATTGCTGCCTCGTCCTTGGTGTCCTGGATTGCTCATTCTGGAGGAGGACAGCCACCATGTCATATGGACACTCCAGAAGCTCTGTAGAGGCCCTGGGGGTGGGGGGGGAACATGGTGTTTTCTCAGTATCTAGCATCAAAATGCCAGGCATGCATCACCTCGAAGTAAACCTTTCAGCACCAGACAAGCCTTCACATGACTGCAGTCTGGCTTAAATCTTGGCTACATGAGAGACCTGAAGTCACAACTGCTAGCCAAACCACTTGATATAACACCTGACCCATAGAAATGTGAGAGATAATAAATATTTATTCTTCTAGGCCACTAAATCTTGAAGCAATGTTTTATGCAACAATATGTAATTAATACATTTGGTCGAATAATTCTTCCAAAAGGGTAAATAAAGACAGTCCACAGTTGGTCTCACATCACTGCAAACTGGTATTTGTTACCTAATAATCCTCTTTTGGTTGAGGAACATCCACAGTACCAGTCATACGTACAGTTGGTCCTCCATAAATGCCTCTTTGTTGGCTATTGGATAATGATTTTAGATCTGATAAGCGCAACTATGGCTTAGTGGGCTGGGCCCACACAAAGGTCAGCCAAGACACGGAGAGACCCACCAGGGTAGGACAAGGAGGTGAGGATGGTCTCAGGGACAAGTGATCCCAGGTGATCCTCTAGATAGGCAGGCTGGCCCAAGGCAAGTCAGGGATAACTAGTCATCATCCTGGTGTCTGATCAGAGCACTGCATTCTGGCAGATCTGAGTTGTCAGTCAGTCAGGATTGAAGAGAGAAAGGGTTAACATCCAAAAGCAAGTACAAGACTTAAAGGCAAGACTCCAGACCAAGAGATGACTGTGAGGTGAGGCGTGGAGGCAGGGTAGAGCAGCCCAGTCTTGAAAGATCTGGGGCTCCATAAAGAAATGGTAAGCAGGTCAGATGCCCATCGCTGGGGCTCAGCACAGAGGGAGCTGAGGGTTCGGAAGGCTACAGAAGGCCCAGCTGCCAGGCTGACTCAGGGAGAGTCTGCAGAACTGCAGCTGCAGGGCCCTGCCACTCCCCTGTCTGCCATCTAAGTTGAGCAGGAGCCTGGGACAGAGAGCAGTGTGCAGAGGAGACTGTTAAAAGGGCCCTGCCCAGTGAAGTGGATGGAGGGGCAGCCATCAGCTCCGTCAGCAACTTGGGAGAGGGCTCCAGCTGGTGTACACCGCTAGAGCTCTTCCCCACAACAGAGGGAGGGGAGGATACTAAGCCCCAAGAGGAAGGTCGCCTTCTTATTTCCACATCTGACACTCCCTCAAAACTGTTCTACTGTCTTTGTTAGCGCTTGGCGGCCAGGTGGATGCTTGTGGTTTCTCTGTGCTTTGCGCTTCCTGCCTGCTTTGGGGTTGAGACTTGGGATAAATCGGTTCAGGTGGTCAGAGACTGGAGTCTAGGCAGTAAGATGGTTAAGCAAAGCAGACAGGCACAGGGTCAGCCCCACAGATTCTTACTGTCTTCTGGAGTGAGTAGTCAGGCTGGCTGGCCCGGGGGCCCAGCACTGCCCCAGGCAGTGAACTGGCCTCTGATGGCAAGGGAACCCTAGCACATGATTCCACCTTCACAGGCCTGCCTCTTCAGCCCACCCTCTTCCCCCAACTCTCCTGCAGCTTTCTGCTCCTTCTCCTCTTCTATCTCCACCACTGTGTGGATTTGACCCCCGCCGAGGTGCCCTTGACTTCAGCTTTGGCCTCCTCTCCCCTGTGATTCTGAAAAAGCATCTTTAGTAACACCCCTCCCCCAGCACCAGGCACCTGACCCGCTAGCCAGACAACCCCCCCCCTGCTAGAGCTCCCCCCAGACTCACTTCAAAGATGAATTTATGAGCACTAAAGACTTACACGCACCTTGTTTGGGAGGAAGGCTCTAACACAATCCGACCATATCAAAATCTCAGGGGCAGTAGTGTCACCTCAAGTCACCTTCACAGTTTTCCCTGCAGTCATCTCTGGGTTTCTGAGATCATCAGCAATGTCCCCAAAATAAGTAGCAAGGAAAATCTAGTGATGATGCCAGATGGTGAGACTCCAATGTGGAATCAAGGCAGGAAACTTTATTGATAAAAGAAGGATTTAGACAACACAGGAGTTTTAGGGCCAAGCAGACAGACATAAGATACAGAGTAATCAAGAAAAGGCCCTCACTTCCCATAAATACCTTTGCCGTCTCCAAAAGCTAGATACTCTCTAACCACAAAAACACAACACAATGTGAAATGACAGGCTCCAATCCAAACCCCCTCCTAATACCACAGAGACTACCTGTGGTTTCATAGCATCTCCTAGTTTTTCAAAGTTATCAAAGACTCCAATTTTCCAGACATTCATCCCAGAAGTAAATTCTCCAGTAGAAGTCATCACCTGAAGATTATACAGATTGGTCCTGAGCTCTTCCAGGTCAGCCTCTGCCCTCCCCCTCCCACACTCATCATCCCAGTGTTCAGGTCCTAGGACAATTTTTCTATAGCAATTTCTCTACATAGTATTCACCATTATGAAAGGAAGTGTCATGAATCTTTGCACCTCACCTGAGCTCTAAGAATCATTACTACTGGAAATGTTTCTAAGGGAAATCAAATGGAGCTCTAATTCCTTCCAAACCAAGCTCACTATGAAGTTTCATGTTGGCCATTTCTTGTGACCCTGCTCTCTCCCCAGGGCTTTTGTGACCCATGAGAAAATGGGACAAACCCTCTAGTTATGGTCCATTACGGTCACTGTTGGGGTTCTGGTCTAAACTTGTGGGTTCCATTCCAAGGTGGCTGCTCCCCAAACATATCCACAACCAGCATGCCAAGATCAGCCAGGGGGCAGAAGACAGCTCCACAGGTGTGGTGTTGGGGCCGTGGTCCGCAAGCATCCAGGCAGCTGTCCCCCACCAGGGTCCGCCACCCTCAGGAATGAAATTCACCTCCTCTTCATTCCACCCAAAGCCACAAGTTCCAGCCCTTGACCCCTTAATAGGACAATTAGGCCTTCCTCTTAACTGGGCCTAGACCTTCCAAAATAGCATGGATGCTTTTTCTCTTGCTTCTGGAATTACAAAAAAAAAAAAAAAAGACAGCCGTTCACCTGCCCCTACACCTCATTCCCCCCCCGCCACACACACAGAAGGAAAGGTGTGTAAACTCAAGAACAGCAACTCTGGCTGCCCTATCTAGCCAGGCTCAGAGGGAATTAACACTTCGCTATTTTGACAGTGAACCTGGAGCAGCAGCACAAAGGGCAGTGGCATAATGTGGTCCCTTACTTTATCATCACCTAAACACATTTCATGTTCTGGATTCTAAAATTATCTACTTCTTAAGACCTCCGTTCTAAAGAATTAGATGGAACTAGAACTCACAAGTGTAGGACCCGAGTAGCCAGGCACACAGGAGGGCTTGGTGCAGGGTCATCGCACAAGTATGGAAGGATCGTGTGGCACCGCCTTGCTTCTTTCCACTCACTGAGATCTGCCTCGTTATGATTCCAGGAGCGAAGAGGAGTCTCCAAAAACTAAGCTGAGGGACTGGGCTCACGCCATGGACAAATGCACCTTATGAAGAATTTGCCTATTTTGTTCTTTGAAATAGTTTGTTGTGTTTGTTAGGCACTATCAACAATTAAAGGAAATAGATGGCATACCCCCTACTCTTTAAGATTTTTATTTTGTAGTTAGGAAGGTATGAACCCATACAAAGGTTTAAGCCCAATAATCCCATAAAACAACAATGAAAGGAATGTCACAGGACATACTGGCACATCTCTTTGGATTCTTGCAGCAATCCTGGCTGATAGGTATTATGACCCGGTAGATGAGGAAACTGAGGCTTACACTGGCCTCCCATGAACCATGCCACTGGAGGTAGGAAACTAACCTGGGGACAGAGGAAGTTATGCCCTGCTGTTTCTTCCTGGCTGTCTTGGCTGTCTACCCTCCTCCCTGACCTGCAAATGTCACAGCACAAATGTACACACACACACACACATCACCCGACCCTCCCACCTTACCAGAGCATCTGACTCTAATGACCTATAAAAGTTTTATTGTTCCCTCTTTTAGAAAGAGCCTGGTCTCCTTAGCACTTATAAATAACATGGCAGTCCAACCCCTGCCTCCACCCTGTCCCAAATCATACACACCAAGTGAAGCCGAGAAAACTCAAATGTCTCTAGAGAGGTCACAGACCTCCACCTGTGGGTGGTTGGTGCAGCCTCCAGCCTATCCAGGAGACAATTACTGTGGCCTGTGTTGGAAGCACCCCGGTTTTCCAGTATCATCTCCCCTCTGCCCATCTGTCTCCAACTCCCCAATACAACAAATGACTTCCCACTATTTCCTGAACATACCCCCCTCTGCAGGCTTTGGGTTATGTCTATTCCTTCTCCTGAAGTGTCCCTCCTCAAATAATCAGATAATGCTTGTCCAGTTACTGCCCAGACTTTACAGGAACTAGATCCAAATATTACCTCTTCCTTCAATCCTTTTCCAGTTTTCTCCATCTGTACATGAGTTTGTCTTTCTCTGAAACACCACCACGTTTCCCCTAAAGGTGTCCGACATCACCTGCCTCTTATTACAGTTATTTGCACATTTGCCTTAGGGCACAAGAGTCAGAGTCCTGGGTACCACTTCTGGCACTTATGACCCGTGCAAAATTGGGAAACTGAGTCACAAAACCCTCATCTAGAAAACGTGGTTTCATGAGGATGAAATGAAAGAATAAGAAAGCACTTTATATATGATGATGGGGTTTTACCCAACATCTCTCTGCTTTAGTTGGCATATCCAGAAAAATGGGAGCAGAAATATACCTCCCTCTTGGTTTTGCAGTGAGGATTCGATGAGATCATGCATGTAAGGCCAACAGCCCAGTACCCTGCCTCTGTCTCTGACCCTGCACCGGCCTCAGCAGGGCTTGGACTGCAGACCCAGCATTGTGTCTTTGCTTGAAACATGATGTTGTGCAGGATTCAGGATGCTGTTGCAAACACTCCTTCATGGAGGTGGCTTTTGGAACCTGGCAAGAATTCCAATGTCCTGAGTAATAACAATCGTCATAAACAGTTGGTGGTCCCTGCATCAGGAAATTAGTTTTCAGGGGCCTAGTCTGTGCTGTGAGGGAACACGTCCCTCCCCCCGAGGCAGAGGCTGCAGAGCATGTGTGTCTATAAAGCTCCAGCTAATCCTCAGAGTCAGATGAAAGAGCCGCCCTCCCGAGTGGCCAGCCACCGTGTCAGAGCCAGAAATGCCCTGCAAAGGCATTTTGGGGAGAGCATCAGGCCTGGTCCTCCATGAGCCACATTACCGAGTTGCTTTAGGCCAAATTTGGTACAGAAAGTAAATCATTAATAATAACTGTAATAAATCAGTTTAGACATTGAGTTCAGGATCTGCATCTGAGAAGAAAAGGAGACATAGACCTTGGAAGCAAAGAGGCCAGTTCCGACCAATGTCCTTGCAGGGAACCTCCATGTCATACCCCTCCCCCTTCTCAGCCCCACTCCTTCTATTCAGGGCAGGTCACAGCCGTTGAGCTTCATGTGTCCCTAAACCCAACAGCCACAGTTGAAAGGACTAGGAGTGGACCAAGCCAGGCTAGTCAAATGGTCTCTCCTGGACTGGGAAGAGTAGTTCACGCCTGTAATCCCAGCACTCTGTAGCAGGAGGATCACTTGAGGTCAGGAGTTCAAGATAAGCTGAGCAAGAACAAGACTCCATCTCTACTAAATATTGAAAAATTAGCCAAACATCAGGCAGGCGCCTGTAGTCCCACCTACTCAGGAGGCTGAGGCAGGAGGATCCCTTGAACTCAGGAATTTGAGGTTGCTGTGAGCTAGGCTAAGCCCACAGCACTCTATCCTGGGCCGCAGAGTGAGACTCTGTCTCAAAAAAAAAAAAAAAGCTGTCTCCTGGAATTCTGGAATTGGAAATTGGACCCACTGTTAGGTTTCTGCTGGGATCTTTAATTAAGAAGACTGACTTTCATGGATAGCATGCAAATTGGAAGCCAGGTCAGAGAAAAGAGTATGGGAAATTCATGCCTCATTCCAGGATGAACAGCTCAAGCAGGCAGCCCCACATGAAGAATGCTGCAAAAATACTCACTGAAGATGCTGAACTTCTCTCATCTCATTGCTTATTTAATTAGCACAGTCCCTGGCACACATAGGTGCTGCTGAATGGACGTTTATTGAGACCTGAATTAATAATCAAAACAGGTAGACATCTAAACACAGTGTAGACTCTGGGGAAAAACAAAGAGCTACTGAACTGCTTAAAATCAGGGGCCATATTAGAAATTAAAGATTAGGGGGAAAATCAGGATAGTGGATACTTTTAGGGGAGATAATATGTGGCACAAGAGGCTTCTGGAATTTTCTTTCCTTTTTTTTTTCTTTTTTTTTTTTGAGATAGAGTCTCACTATATCGCCCTCGATAGAGTTCTGTGGCATCACAGCTCAAGTGACCTCAGACTCTTGGGCTTAAGAGATTCTCTTGCCTCAGCCTCCCAAGTAGGTAGGACTACAGATGCTCACCACAATGCCTGGCTATTTTTTTTTGTTGTCGTTGTTGTTGTTGCCATTGTTGTTTAGCAGGCCCAGGCCTGGTTCGAACCTGTCAGCCCCAGTGTATGTGGCCAGTGCCCTAACCACTTAGCTACAGGCGCGGAGCCTGGAATTTTCTGATTCCCAGTCTGGGTTCAGGTGTACTGATTTTCTGAAGGTTCAGTGAGCTGTATGTATATGATATATACATATCCTGGCAGGAACTCAAAGTTCCATCTCCCTAGCACTTTCATACAAGTGATATCTGGTTAAAATAAATAACCAAAGCTGCCTGGAAGGAAATAGGGATCAAGAAGCCAAATCTAGAAGGACAGTGACATTCTCAGAAGAATTTGGGGTTGGAAAAAGACCTCATTGTCAAGAAGACAAGACCAAGTCATGTGATAACAAGAATGTGTTAACACATAACAGTCACAAACACATATATCTGTGTGTACACATGCCTTGGCCCTTTTGATAATTTATAATAATTATAAATTCACAATTATTTCCTAATGGTAATAGTTACTGAACTTGTCTACATGGCAAGCACTGTGTTTACATTAATTAGATCGCTCTAATTATGATAATTACATGATGAAATGAGTCCTATTAGTATGCCCATTTTTCAGATGAGGAAACAGAGGCTAACAGAAGTTTAGTGACCTGGCTAATGTCACTAATAAATGGCAAAATCAGGTTGTTCTAACCCCAAAATCTATGCTTTTGAAATAATGCTTTCCAACTCCTCAAAAAAGAACGAACAGAGGTGTACCCTTGAAATGTAAGACAGGATACATTCCATTTCTTTCATCAAGGGCTTATACTGCAGACACATCTGGTAGCAATCAACTTGTTTGTTTCTAGGGGTAGATAGGAGATAATTAATGTGCTGATTTTCTCATATGTGACTGCTGGAGGGGAAGCAGCAGACAAGGCCGTTCTGTTGTCACACTAAATTCTAACAATTTTATGAGATGCATATACTAATCTCTAGCTTACAGAAGGAGAAACTGAGGCTGGAAGGCTGGAAGAGACTAAGGGTCTTCATCAAACTGTTACCCGGATGACTCTAAAGCCCAAGAAGGCACTTTCACTCCCGAACAAGGCAGTCTACATCACCGTGTTGACCTCTGAACTGGCTTCAGTTGGTTATTGGGTTGAACAGGAGGGCTCAGGTGGGACCAGATCTTGCCCTAGGCCAGGTGGACTCAGTGACTGAGCTGTCTCTTCTCAGGGCTTCTGCTTGTCTCTGGCAATACAAGGGTGCTCAGGCCCACCAGCTTGGCAAGCACTGAGAAATAATCCCACAGAGAAAAAAACCCACATGGGGTTCCCTGTATTGGTGGAACCCGGGGAACTGGAGAGCAACCACCAACACTTGTGCCTTAGAGGAATTTGGCTGATGACTGAGAAGTCACAAGTCAAACCAGCTTCCTCAGCAGAGAGCAGCATATGAATAATGGCTGCCCCATGACCACACTCCGAGGGAAGCCTGCAGTGACCTTTGCTCTCTCTTCTCTTCTAGAGAAGATACTGGCTGCAGGCTTTCCAATTGCTGTTAGTGACGTGTAACTACAAGATACATGGCTGCACTTTTTCAATGCACTTAAGAACATTTGTTCATGCCACGCACGGTAGCTCACGCTGGTAATCCTGGCACTATGGGAGGCTGAGGCAGGTGCAGAGCTCAGGAATTCAAGACCAGCCCGAGCAAAAGAAAGACTCTATCTTTTAAAAAAAATAACTAGGCATTATGGCAAGTACCTGTAGTTCCAGCTGCTCAGGGGAGGCTGAGGCAAGAGTTTAAGCCCAAGAGTTTGAGATTGCTGTGAGCTAGGATGCCATAGCACTCAATGCTGACACTCAATACCAGGGCAACTGAGTGAGACTCAGTCTCAAAAAAAAGAACATTTGTTCACTCAGTAAACATACATTGTTGTCCTGCAGGCATTGGGAGGGGTGATGTAATCTAGTGGTTAAGATGGTGAACTCTGGTATCTGTCTGAACTGATTCAAATCTTAGCCTCCTTCAAGCCCGGCGATGAGTGTCTGTTGCCTCTGTGAGAGTCTGCTGCTACTATGGTTTGTATTGTTATGCCGTAGATGTTCTAAGGTGGTGCCACTGGGGAGAGGAACCATGCTCAAGGAGAGGCATCGGGACAGGTATGCAAACTGCCTGTGATTGTGAAAACAGAAACACGCAGAATATGACATTTACTCTAAAAGGCAACTCAGAGTTCTAAGCTCTGTCCCTTTCAAAACTGTTCATTTGGGAGGTGTCATGTTTATGTATAAAGTATCGGGGTTGATGATTAAAGGAGTTGTAAGCAACATTTAATATGATGATGAAAGTAAAACATGCAAACATGCTCATTTTTGAAATCTTAGAACACATAGAAACTGTTTCCAAAATCACTCATAATCCTATCATCCAAAAACCTACAGTCAACATTTTGCTGTGTGTTTTTAATTGTATTTTTTTTCTAAAAGAATTGTCAAGCTCCACCTTGGTAGCCTCTGCTCCTAGATTCCATAGCTCATTTTTTTGACTTTGCTCAATGAGGCAAATCTCTATCCTTTGAAGGCGTCTTGGAGTTTTGGAAACGTCCCCCAAGTTGTCAGGAAGCAGGGGTAACAAATTTGATAAGTGATCAAGCTGGGAGCATGTTGCTTTTGGTCCAAACACAAGATGGTAAAGTAATGAAACTAATTTTATTGGGTGGCTTATAAAAGAACACTAACAACAGTTCCAGTAGGTACCTTGAAATTTGAGTTTGTGGCAAGCAGTTGACTTAGAAATAAAGAATCTCATAGAAGGCCAGAATTCTGGGCTGATCATTTTTAAATTTCTGTTTAACACCTAACAAATAGTTGCCACTTAAAATCAGTTGAGTGTCCTGAATGAAAATGATCATTTTATTTTTTTCTTCTTTTCTTTTATCATAAAGCCACATACTTTATTTTTAAATTAATTTTTACTTGCTACGAGGCTTTGGCTTGTGTGCTCACCAAAGTGAAATTTTCTTCCTTTAAGAGACTTGGGCAATTATAAACCCTCCAGAGTTTTCTATAATACACTCAAGAATATATTTTAAAATAACAATAAAGGGAAAGCAAGAGATTATTAATACTTAAATTATACAATTGTTGAATATAGTCTACTTAAAAAATCAAACCTTAGAGATATGGCTATACTTCCCTTTGACCACCACACCTGATCCTAGCAGCCCCCTTGCCTCCCCAGAGAAAGTGAATTCAGTTATCAGACTGATGTGCAACTTCACATCTTTGTGCATGTGTATATAAATGTCATATATAAGTGAGACATATATTACATGGATATCATATATATCATTTTTAACTAAATTGTATCACCATATACAGGACCACTTTAAAGGAGACAAAACCCATTTCAGTATTTAATTTCTGCTTTACTTCCTTTTAAAATAAGCTCTTGAGGGTGGCACCTGTAGCTCAGTGGTTAGGGCGCTGGCCATATACGCCCAAGCTGGCAGATTCAAACCCGGCCCAGGCCAGCTAAACAGCAATGACAACTACAACAAAATAGACAGGCGTTGTGGCAGAGGCCTTTAGTTCCAGCTACTGGGGAGGCTGAGGCAAGAGAATCGTTTAAGCTGCAAGAGTTTGAGGTTGCTGTGAGCTGTGACACCACAGCACAACATAGTGAGAGGGCAACATAGTGAGACTCTGTCTCAAATAAATAAATAAACTCTTGACTTCATACCAGGGCTTCCATGGCATTTGGGAGAATTTCAAATAGCCAGAGAAATCATCGACAGAGGCACCTAAGAACTTAAACACGGGGTCAGCCCCAGAATGTATCAGCCCAGCACTGTGTGTCTGACGGCGATCCCAAGGAATGCTGTGGATGGTATGGACTGATGTCAAGCTCCAGGCTTAGTCATCCTAAGACATTCTCACTATTCTCATGACCCAGGATGCACCTGTCCTCCACAAACATATCGGGCTTCTTGAGAACATATTTCTATTTCTAGCTCGTGCCATCTTGAGGGGATAATGAGCTCAGTGAATTCTATCTGCTATGAGAAAGAGGTTCCATCCCCTTTACTTTACCTGATCTGCTACATTACCTAGACTGTGTCTCTCATCTTCACACAATTTCAGGGATATTAAAAGAAGATTTTGCTTTCGAAACTATGTGTAGACATTCTCTGGATGCTTCCACCTGGCAGGAACAATAGAAGGAAAGATTGAAATTGGGAGCCAAGGGTAGACTCCTCACAACTATGGCTGGCTGGCATCAAGGTAGACAGATCCAGTGGGGGGTTCTGTTTTGTTTTCCTAACCTCTTCCCAGGGTAGATGTCACACACCTCAGCTGGGATCTGTAATAGCCTCATAGTTGAGAGAGGAGCAAAAAGAGAAGAGGCAGAAATGAAATGGCTCCAGCAAGAAATCCCTCCCTTGGGGGTATTTTAGGACATTAGCTCAGGCTGCCTTGTCCTCAGTCATCTCACTGGCATTTAAGAAGCCCCTTGGGTTACAGATCATAGCAGGTGCTGGGAAGTGAAGAAGGCCATGCTAAAAATACTGGCCTCTTCTGGAACTCGGCTGGTAGCCCTGCCTGAGCTCCCTCCTTGAGCAGGAGGACCTCAGGAAAAGAACAGAGAGTTTCCTCTGCCTCAAGCAATGAGGAAGTTCTGACTCCCCCCTTTATTGAAGTTACTGAGGTGGAAGTGGTCCTCAAGAGAAAACACTCAAGAAAGCATTTCTATTGAGGAATAACAACTTCCATTAAAGCAAGAAAACAGGCTTTCTTAAGGAGAACCCAGGGTCCCAGTAGAAAATGCTCAGGGAAAAAGGTTGTGCTAAGTCAGTGAAGAAAAACATCTTTATAAAAACGAAAGAAAGTCTACTGCTTACTTTCAGCAACCTAGGCCCACCCATAGGCCTCCAAATCAGATAATCTCCACTGTAAATTCAGCCATTGGCAATGAGGATGGCATAGGCACAGAAACAAAATTTTAGAAGCCTTCATTTTGAATTTACCCAACACAGCGGCCTCCTAGTGGCTGAATGAGTTGTAATAAGACATCAGTGCAGCAAGAGGCACCTGGGTTGTCCACCACCGTGGGCTTTTCTGCATCAGATTTCATGTCTGCAAAGGAAGAATGGTGCTCCACTTGCCATTCAGAGGCTACCAGGGTCACTTCCATGTGTGTTACCATTAAGGACATCATCAGAAACTTGAGAACCAAGTATAAAAATACAAAAATGAACAGGTGGCATTCAATAGGAAAAGAATGCTGCGTTTGCCAGGAAGTGATGATTAAAATCATTCTGAGGCTTTGATGTAGCCTATTGGCCTGGCTCAAGTCTCCAGATTGCACAGTCTACCCAGGCCCTTTTCTTTCTGCACAGGCTGTGGCTTGAAGAGACACTAGATACTGTCCTGACCCAGGTTTTTTCTTCATCCCACCCCCCAAACACACTTCCCAGATTAATTGGTGGCTCATTCCTTTGCCAGCCCAAGAGTTTTAAAAGAAATGAGAGTCCACTTCTATGACTACCTCACATTCATCCTTAAAGCTACTGGGAATAAAATTAACACACCCACCTTTCTAACTTCATGGAAATGTCCATATTATCCTGTAAACATGAAAGTGGGATAAGGTTTTGTTAGCTTAACCACATTCTCTCACCAGGTTCTATCATCAGCTGAGAGCAGGTGGGTGGATTTAGGAGCCCAGGCTCCAATATTGACCTGGCCTGAGAAGTCTCAGCCTTATCAGTGCCATGTTTTAACTATGGTTCTACATGTAGGAAAGACTTCTGGTGGCCCCCTCTCCTTTCACCTTCACCTTTAAGGCGTTGCTTTTAAATACGAAATCAAATTGAATATAAAAACAGGTTGGGGAATGAATGAACGAATGAATGAATGAAAAAAGCACCATGGCTGGAAGCCGGGACTTTTGCCTTTTTTTGTCCCTATACTGCCAACTTCCCAGCTGGGAGGTCTTAAACCCGTCACTGCCCTTGGTTTTCTAATTTTAGAGTGGGAATAGGAGCACGCATCTGATGCTGTCACAAGAGCTGTGAGGAAGAGACAATAAACTTGAAAGTGCTTGTTGAACATCACCATTCTTGAGACATCTAAATTCCCCCACATACAGAGCTTGAATAAACCTACACACAGTTGCTATCACTGAGAGACAGACATTAAGATACATTAAGATCTAAGCAGGGAAATTCCTATGCCTTTTTTTTTTGCACTGAGAGAACCATTTTGTGCTTGCAAACCCCCTAGGTAACAAGCATAATACTCAAGAGCCTCTCTGCAGAATCAGGACCATCTGTGTGTGACAAAATAATAAAGGCAGGCATCCACAATGGACTACAGACCTTTCTGGGAGCTCCAAGCCAGCCCCCACCCCTACCCCACTGGCCATGCCCCAGGGAAGCAAACCATATTTTCTGTGGGTCCTTGATGGCAGCATCACAAACCCTTGGTGTACGTAAACAAAACTCCCCAGTGTGTGAGGAGAGCATGCTGTATCTTGTTCCGTGGGACACTGAGCCTTGAGCATAACACACTGCATTCCAAAACCCAGTGGAAGAAGCAATTGTCTCTCCATTTAATTATAGATTCTTCACTTTCTCTTAATTACTTGAGTCAGCACTGTGGATGCTGGGGAGTCACAGGACACAGGTACTGCTATTGCTGTTAAACAAGGGGTGACTATCAGGTAATGAGGTTTTTGTTTTGTTTTTTAAACAAACAAACCCTGAGATATGAATACATATTCAAGTGAGCATTCCTGTTAAAGGTGTCCCATTCGTAAACTATGCTCATGCTGACTCTTTCTTTGGAACTAAACACTGGAAAATGTAACCTGACAAGTGCAGATGTTTTTTATGGATTGGAAGGGATAATATATTTAATATTAAAGCTTTCTTAGAAAATCTGAGATAAGTGATCCTCACAGCTACAGAGGGCTCCAGGCAACCGTTTGGGACAAGGGTAATGCCACAGGAAACATACATTAAATGGCCCCCAAAGAGAGGGTTTCACCCGCCATTGCACATAGACAACTTTTCCTAGAGGAAAACATCTATCCACTTCCCTTGATCCCGTAAGTCCTAAATGCCTTGCACACAAAGGGTGTTCAACAAATATTTGTGAGACATTTTCCCTACCCCGTGACAATACTTATATAATAAATAAATAAAACACAGAATCCATATTTGGAGTGGAAACAGGGTCTTTTTGAATCTTGTTTTGTCCTCTTATATTCCCAGACACTACTTCTCCAACTTACTTGTAAGGTTAATAGTCATATAAAAATAACAGTCAATAAAAAATCATTTAACAACCATTCATTCATTGAGAAATGACTGAGTACAAAGCATTGAAGAAATCTGGAGATTCTAAGTATGTTCTTGGCGTTCACGCAGAACCTCTAGACCAAGGATGTTGTGCAGGGCCCCACACCATTTTGGTTTGGTCAGCTTTTCTACTTTCAAGGAATACAGCTCTGTCATCTAACCTCAGGAAATATATGGAGGTTATTATAAGGACCCCTGGAAATGAAATTTGGTCATATTCTTCCAATCTCTTTCTCTGAGTGAGGCTTCTGTTTATATTGATCTGTCTGTTCCATTCTCCTTTCTCTATAAGAAGATTTCTCTGCTTTCTCGTAACTTACATGATGTGTACCTATTGTGGTACACATATTGTGGTACACAACTAGTCAGAAGAAGCTAGTTATGCTTTACTAACAAGCAACCCCCAGATCTTGGTGGCCTAAAACAGTCAAGATATATGTATCTTTTACCATATGTCCACCAAGGGTTAGATGGGGGCAAAGGAGGGAGCCACTTGGGAACCCAGAATGACAGAGCAGCCTCAATCTTGAAAAATGAATATGGCGAGGCATGTGCTAACTCTTAAAGTGTCCACCATACATCACTTTTGCTCACATTTCCCTGGCCAAAGTCATTCAAGTGGTTATACCTAACTTAACTGGGTGGGATGCGCCATCCTATTAAGACCCAGAATGGGAAGGAAGCCCAAATATTTGTGAATAACATTAATCACCCTCACATGTGGCATCTCCAGCCCAACACTGCAAATCTCTTCTCCTTTCAGTAGCCATGGTTAATGATTGATATTTTCCATGTTCCTTAGTTCAAACTTCAGTGAGAGAGAATCTGAGTGGCCCAGCCCATCTTTGCCTGACAAGCCATATCACTAGGTCCCTGTTTAGTCTTTGGACCTGTCCTTGAGTCATGGCCAGTCAGCTGGAGAATAGGGAAACACACCCTATCCAGGGTGTTGGTTTTCCAGGAGACCTGTACACTACAAAAGAATGTGTTGTTTTGAGTTAAGTCATATATAACGTGTTGCTTGTCCTCATCCTTGATGACAAAGATCAGTTCATGAAGCTGGGTTCAGCCTGGCATGGGGCAGAATCTCAACAGGGGGAAAATAGAAATGATTGGATTAAGGGAGCGTCCATGTTAACCTATCAGTCTAGGTATCAATGAAGTGACGCCAAGTGACATAAAACATTAGTTCTGTGTAGGTCCATTTCCACACTGGAACATCATAGGCTTCAACCTCTGAATAGAACCCAGGTTAGAGGGGCAGGAAAGGGGAGAGGTAGAGAAAGAAGAGACAAGAATGGCTTTAAACCACACAGTTAAGGTCTGAACATCTGATCCTGGCAGCTAAGGCTCTGCCTTCACCATCTGACCCCAACTTACCTTTTCAGCCTGTAGACCTCCAAAAACCTATTACTCACTCACCATCAAACATTACTTTTCCTTTCCTTGGTTCATGCAATGGCCTTCCTCTCTAGCAAACTGCTACTTTTCCCCTAAAGTCAGTTTAAAAGCCACCACCTTTTCAGAGCAGATTTTCTCTCTATTCCAACCTGGTCATTTCTATTTCTTCCTCATCTGAAATCTTATACCCTGCTCACGCTCAACACCTGGAAGACGTGGGTGTGTGTTGCTCATTTCTTAATTCCTAGTACTTGCTGGTATGCAGCAGGTGCTCAATAATGGTGTGTTTAATAAATTGTCTGGAGTGCTGATTCATTTAAGGAAATTTTAATGCATTCTTCAACTATACGGACACAGCCAGAAAGAACAAGATAGTAGTATATGGACCCCTCCCCCACCCCCCAGGAGTTTCTCTAGTTCAGTTGCCTCATTTCTTAAAAATGAGAAAAATGAGGCTTAGAAAAGATGAACATGGCAAAGGCCACATTTCAAGGAAGTGAACAGACCAAGTCTGGATCTCAGGGTCTAACTCTCTTCTGAGCACTGAGCTAGGGGGTTGGTTTTCTGGAGTTCACGCTGCCTTATATTGCCCGCAGGCCTGGAATTTTGTCAATGTTCCAGTGGCTCAGTTGACAGAAGATGATTAAAGGGCTCTGGTGAATTTCTGTGCCTCGCAGCCCCTATGCACACAGATCTAATGTTTTTCCCTCCTGGGCAGTCTGGTTAGTGGAAGAAACTTGATAAAATCCTGGAAGGGAACTTGATCATTTTCTGAAGGACTTGCAAGTTGTTTGGCCTGCCCAGTCTGCTCAGACACCGTCCAGGGAATATTCAGTATCCATGTAGTACAGGCTGCAAATTATTCTGTGGGGACTGTTAACAAGACCCTCACCAGCCTTGCCTCAGCTGGTCTCAGACAGGGCCTCAGCGGGTCTCCTCCCCTCCCCCTGAAGCTCTGAAAAAAGCTGCTTTTTTCCCCTTGGGGCCTAGGGAGAGTGGAGTTAAAAATAAGAGGCATAGGAGAAATCTTGCCTCCAAGCAGAGCTTCCAGTGCTGCTCTGAGTTCCATAGCAATGACTTAGCTAGGGTAACGCTGATACTGCGTTTTTGGCAACCTAACACGGAAAGAGGCTGACTCCTTAAAATCAGTGCAAGAAAATGGCTAAAATTTTCTTAGAAGGACCTCAGGGATCATCTACCCCTGGGTGTAAAGATGAGGAAACTGCAGCAAGAGTTATTTGTCAAGGTCACACAGGTGCTGGTGGCAGAATTCTGCCTGCATCTAAACTCAACCGTTCTTTCCCGCTTAAACTTCCACCCATCCACCTACACCCCTGCACACACACACACACACACACACCCTGCAGAAGCACTTAGCCAACTGAGTCCTTTGTCCCTCAAGTATTGGTCCATCTTTCCCCTGGGGGCGGGATGGAGGGCGCAGAACACAGATTCCCTGTGCCATCATTTTGCCTCATCCTGCCCCTTTCCCGCCGCATCAACTAAGTCTCAGGATCTCCCCCTCCCCCAGGCTTTCCTCCTGGCTCGCCCTTTCTCTGCCCCAGCTGAGTTTCCGGAAGGTGAAAGCCCTAAACGACACCTGGTGGGCTGAGAGCTGCCCGGGAGACGCTGGCAGGTGCCGAGTGTGGTGGCTGCAGGGGAGCCCGGGCCTTAGGCTGAGCGCGCTGGGGTCTAGCGGCCCACTGGGGGCAACACGCACCCGCCACCTGCCCCGCTCCCCTGGCCTCCCGTGACCCAGCGCAGGCTCGGCTGGAACCCTAATGACTGGGCTCTGGGTTTAGGAGACAGGGGCGCGAAGGGCAGAGGGCAGAGGTTAGCGCCCCAGCGAGGCCCCGGCTCCCTCTCCCTGGCGCGCAGGTTTGGAAACAGGGCGGCCTGGTTGGGCCGCCGCCTCGGCGGCTCGGGTCCCCATATATAGTCATATCCACCGTCAACCGGGAGGCCGGCAGGCGGCAGCGAATGGGCGAGCGGCCCCCGCGGGAGGGGACACGGGGCGGAGGGAGGAGAGGGGGAAAGGGGGCAGGAGAAAAAAGCTTTTCCAAAAAAGTATTGGCTGTCTTGAGGAATGCGGTCGCCCCCTTGGGAAAGTACATATCTGGGAGCAGCAGGCAGCTCCGCGCTCGCACTCCCGCTCGGCCGCCCGACCGCGCACTCGCCCCGCCGCTCCCGCCGCAGCCCGAGGGCCCCTCGCCGCCGCCACCATGGACGCCATCAAGAAGAAGATGCAGATGCTGAAGCTCGACAAGGAGAACGCCTTGGACCGAGCCGAGCAGGCAGAGGCCGATAAGAAGGCGGCAGAAGACAGGAGCAAGCAGGTCTGCGCCTCCCCGGCCGGGCGCCCCCGAGCCCGGGGCCCGAGCCTAGCCCCTCGCCCCCCACCCGAGCGCCCGGGGTGCCACCCACCACCCTCACCCGGAGCGCCCAGGGGCGCGCGTCTGTGACGGGGGAGGGGAAGCGCAAGGCTCAGGCTCGTTCGAACTTCAGTCTTGTCTCGGGACGCTGATTTCCCTCGGCTGGTTCCCAGAGCCCGCGAAGTCAGTTCAAGTCCTAGAGGGACTTGACTGTCAGGTCTGGGAATCAGTTTGCCGGAAGCAGGGGACGGGCCCCGGTTCCTGGGGAAGTTTGAAGGAAGGGCGACGGAGGGGAAAGGGAGTCAAGTCCTGAAAGCGGAGTTCTTTGGACTTTTAACTGGGAGTGGGGAACCTTACGCTGGGATGGAGACTTTGGGGGAGGAAAGGGAGCATGGATTTGTGTGCTAAGAACAAAGATGGGACAGGATGGAGGATACAGCCCCAAAGCCAGGCACACAGGGGCGTTTTGTGCGCCCCCAAGTTGTGGACTCGAGCCCGCCGAGACTTCGGCAGGAGACTGGTCCCAGGGGAGGTGGGGTGCGGGGTGAGCCACCGAGCGGTTCCAGCTCTGGGAGAGAGAAGGTTACTTAGGGTCCCTGGAGCTCCAACTCGGTAGCGCCCCAAGCCCAAGGGGCCCTTGCCGACCCGGCGCCCTGTGTTGTGTGTCTCTAACACCCGGTCCGTGCCGGCCACCCGCGCCCGCCCGCCGCTGCCCCCCAGCTCGAGGAGGACATCACGGCCAAAGAGAAGCTGCTGCGGGCGTCGGAGGACGAGCGGGACCGGGTGCTGGAGGAGCTGCACAAGGCGGAGGACAGCCTCCTGGCCGCCGACGAGGCCGCCGCCAAGGTACCCGGGGCGCGCGGCACCGCGCAGCGCACGAAAGGCTAACTCTGTCTTTTTCTTTCTCTCTCCCTCCCTGTCCTTCCCTGTCTCTCTCCCGCTGTCCCTGTCCTTTTGGTTCTGTGCACCACACCCACCCCTCTCCTGCGGGATCACGCTGCCTGCTGCACCCCCCGCCCCTTCCCCATCCCCTCCGGCCAACTCCCAGCTGGAAGACGAGCTGGTGTCGCTGCAAAAGAAACTCAAGGGTACTGAAGATGAACTGGACAAATACTCCGAGGCTCTCAAAGATGCCCAGGAGAAACTGGAGCTGGCGGAGAAAAAGGCCACCGATGTAAGTGCACGCTCACACTGCTTCCATCACCTCCTGCCCACGTGGCCACTCTGGGGTCACCACAGGGCCTGGAGAGCAATGGAGGAGGGTTACCTCCTCCTGCTGGACACCTGTACACAGCCCTGCCATGGCCTGAAGCACTGGATGCAGCCTCTGACTGCTTCTGCACACCTGCATTTATATCTCATCCATTTCTCTCTCTCTCTTTCTCTCTTTTTCTCTACCCGCCTAAGGGTAGAGGTGGGTGGGTGAGAAGCTGGGAGAATAGAGCAGCTGAAATTGAACTCTGGAGGTGAACAGTCACCTCCCTGGTGGCAGAAAACCCCTGAGGTGTCATCACCAAGGTTTGTGCAAAGAATACCTAGTTTTCTTTATTTTTTTTCCTTTTGCCATCTTCAATGGGTGGGAAGTTCTGGATTTTGGTAGTGGGGCTAGTCAGTGTACAGAAAGCCCAGGCTCTAAATCAAAAAAATGACATAGTAGTACTTTTACTTAGAAGGCTGAGCTTCATGATGGGACACAGAGACACTTTAAGGATTCCTTTCTCACTAACGAAGTCTTAATCCAGCTCTCAAGATCTGCCTGGGAAGACGATACTTGCTTGGGTTTGCAGTCTGAGGGCACTAGATCCAGAAAGTAAGCTGTTAGTTATATATAGCTCAGTGCTTTATATGGTATAGTGAACTAGCTGCCCCCTGCCCCTCCTGCTCACCCCTGCACCTCCTGCTCACCCCACCCCCACCTGTCAGCCTTCTGACAACCACCACATAGTTTCAGGGGTGATGCACACAGCCTGAAGCTCTACAGAGCTTTGTCCGCTGCCCTTTGGAATCTTTTTAATTGAAGAACTTGCCTCTTTGGCCTCAGAAAGTCAAGCCAAACATTAGATTTGCAAAGGACCGACTTCTTTTCGCATCATTGGATTCCATCCTAGAAGCTAATTAAGCCTAGAGGCCCAATTAGAAAAGAATTCCTTGGGAAGTTGGTAATAATGCCAAGAATGTGTGAGTACCAGGGAAAGCTGTGCCAGAAGTTGAACCATCAAGGGCAACAGCAGAATTTTTTGTAGGAGAGTAAAATGCTAAGTGCTGAAGAGTCTCACTTCTTGAAACCAGTAATGGCTTTTTGTAGCATGAAAGTCTTGAAACATATCTCCAGGTGTGCTCTGGAAATGAGAAATTAAGACACAGGACATTTAGAATCTGACAAAAAGAAATTTTCAGTGAAAGTCAAGGTTCCTGGGAAGGAGGTTTGGGGGAAACACTGACTTAGCTAAAACATTTAAATTATAAACTACCTGTCTTTAGAAAAAGAACCAAAAAATATATAACTCTGAGCCTGCTTTGTATAATGCAGATCAGATGTATGTTCCATATGTGGCTAAATGGAAGATGCCTGTCTCCCCCAAATTCTCCAGCAGAACGTTTATTTAGCTTTTTCAAAAGAGCCGCTGATAGATCAAGGAGAGATATTCCTTATAAGGAAAAGAATGCAGAGAATTTGAAAATAGTCCAGTAAGACTAAAAGCAAGAGAAAGAAGAAAAATGCTATTTCAACTCTTCAGAAAAAAAAAAAGAATAATTATTGTAACTCTGTAGTGCCATCATGTCTTCATTGAAAAGTCTTGTTTAAGGGAGCTTTAGAATCAATGGGGTGGGGCAGAAATGGAAAAGCAGCTATCTAAAGTCAGTGGGGGGTGGGGCCAGCAGGGGAGGGAGGTTCTTGAATGGTGTTTTGATTCCTTTTTTTCCCACTGGAAAATTGTCCCTAAATATGGAATACTTTTTTTTGGTAGTGTATTGGTCATCTTCTCCTTTAAGACACTTTAACTTGTTTAGAACCTCTAGGGATGTTGAAGTCTGTGAAGAAATGCTGTAGAGTAGCTTAACTATAAAGGATACCTTCTAAGAACTGTGTCATTAGGTGACTTCATCATTGTGTGAACCTCAGCATGTACAGCACTTACACAGACCTAGATGGTATAGCCTACTGCAAACCTATGTGTGGCTCTGTGGTACAGCCTCTTACCCCTAGTCTACAACCCCATACAAGATGTTACTGTACAGAATACTGTAAGCAATTGTAACGCAAATCACTGGGCAATAGGAATTTTTGAGCTCCATTATAATCTTATCGGACAAGGGTTGTATACGTCCATTGTTGACCAAACATTGCAGTGCATGACCATAGTTAATTTCCAAACTAGCAAAAATAGCCAAGACTTGAGGAGGAAAAGGCAGATGTCACTGGAGAAAGAAGGAAGTCGGAAGAAAAATGCGTAGAATCAAATTGTTTAGTTCCAAGGGTGCTCTTCCTAGTTCAGAAGGTTGTCATTCAGGAGGTAGCATCCCTGATGGATTTGTTCTGGATTTTTTGTTGTCTTTCTACTCAAGTGAAAAGTGAGGCTGAAGAAGATACAAGGCTCGTGGGAGTTGTTTTGTTTTTTGGGCCCCAATCCCTTCTGCAATAATTGTAATGTATCTATTTACAGAATGTGAGTCTTTATCCCTTGTAGGTCTTCCTAAATTAGTGATTCACAACTTTTCTAAACAATCATTTAGGGAAGTTTTAAAACCCAAAGTCAGGCTGCACTCCCAGGCCAATTAAATCAGAATCTCTGGGGGTGGAACACAAATGGCAGTATTTTTTAAATGCCCAAGTGATTCCATCCTTCAGCCAAGGATGAGAACAACTGTCCTGATGATATCAGCATGAAAATGAACTCACCTGAAACTGACCTTCCCAGGTATTTGAAAAACAGGACATTAAGTCAATAGTTGGCTGCTTGGAACACTTGCAAGTGTCCATCAGTTTCCCTGGCTGTTTCCGCGGGTTTCCAGACACCCGCTACCCCCAATCCTCAAAGCTGGACGCCCAGAGCCTGTGCGCTTAGGGGAGGAGCTGTAACCTCCGGGCCTGCCTGACCAGATGAACAGCATGGAAACAAAGCAAGAGGCTCCACCTACAGGATGTGAGGGCTCAAGCTGGGGTTTGTGAGAGTCTCAGCAGAGGCTGAGAAACTGGACAGAAAATGAGTCAGAAAAGCAAAGGTTCCTTGTTAGGGCTTGGAGGAGGGGGGATCGTCAAGCATGTTTTCTTTTTCTTCATTATTCCCACTTAAACATATCAAGAGCTGACTTTAAGTGCCTTTTTTGACAAAGGTGAGGGGGGAAAGCCGTGAGACTTAGAAAGCATTTTAAAACGCAGCCTGGGGAGACTCCAGTTCCCAGAGATAGATTGTTTTACGCAGTTACAGCGAGAGGCTCTCTCATCAGTTTCTGTGGCCCTCTTTGGGATGCCTTTAGCAGGCATCACAGTCCAACGTAGAATGGGCGCTTGTGGGAGGAGCCTAATTCCAGGCCAATTTCAGGCAATCTTACAGGCTGGTCTAAGTAAGACCAGAGAAAGTTGTAAGGAGAGGTGACCCTTGAGATGATTGCGTTTACCGAAAGTGAAGCTGAAGCTCGTTTTTTTTTTTTTTTTTTTTTTTTTTTTGGCCGGGGCTGGGTTTGAATCCGCCACCTCCGGCATATGGGGCCGTCGCCCTACTCCTTTGAGCCACAGGCGCCGCCCAAGAGGCTCGCTTTTGATAATACGGCTAATTATGGGCCCCAGCCTGACTCTTACAATAGTGCAGGTGTATTAATTAATAGCTATCATTTGAGTCCTTAACTATGTACAAAGTATTGTGCTAAGCACCTTCTTATAATTCTCATAGCAGCCCTCTGGGGAAAGTACTATTATCTCCACTGCTACAGAAGCCCAGAGAAGTCACGTTATTTACCCAAAGTCACACAGCAGGGAACCAGAAACTAGATTCAACGTAGGAAAACTGCTTTTAGAACATAAGGTCTAACCACCGTGCTCTTTCTGTTATTGGTTTTCACTTCGTTAAGTTTTTGGTTTTGTTTTTTGTTTGGTGGGGGGGCGATGTTGTGGTTAGGTTCTTGTATTCTGGGATTCTTTACCACGAGGAATCAGTCTACTTTAGGGCACGTTCAGACTCTAGCTCAGCTTCTCTCCCTGCTGGCCATGGGAATCAGGACTCTGGAGCTGAGCGCTCCCGCGGCCACCAGGAGCCGCCCTCGCCTTTAGCCATCAGGTCCGTTACCCCAGGTCACCACCGCGCCAGGGAGGAGCGCTGAGCGTTTAAGGCACTCACGCAGCGTCCTCCCTGCCAGCAGGACTCAGCCGGCCAGGTATCCCTGCAGCGAACCCCGCCCGCCGCTGCCTCGAGCATGCGCAATGCCTCCCGTGGGTCTCAAATTCCCGGGATCGGCGGCGCGCGCCCCGCCCGGCCGAACCAGCCCTGGGCGCTCGCGCACCAGCCTGCGGTTCGTCTGCGCTGCCCCGGAGGCCGCGACTTCCGGGCTGCGCCTGGGCCGCAGGGGGCGCCGCAGTCGCGCAGAGCGGACCGGCGTTCGGCGGCGGTGGCGGCCACAGCGCAGCAACCGGCCTCTCCCACCGCAGCCCGCCGCCGCCCCGCGCGATGGCGGGGAGCAGCTCGCTGGAGGCGGTGCGGAGGAAGATCCGGAGCCTGCAGGAGCAGGCGGACGCCGCGGAGGAGCGCGCGGGCAGCCTGCAGCGCGAGCTGGACCACGAGAGGAAGCTGAGGGAGACCGTAAGGGCCCCACCCATCACCCGCCACCCCCACACACGCTTCCAGGCGCACCTGGGCCAGCTGGTGCCGGCTCTGGGGAAGGCCCTGCCCGTCTCTTCTGCCTTTCCCTACGGTCTCCATGATCTAAAGTAAAAACTCCCAGGGGGAAGCAGGGGTGGTGCTGAGAAGGTTCTGGAAGCAGCACTTTCCTAGAAAGGGGCTTCATGTCTGGGGTGGTGGCCTTCGGTCCCTAGGTGTGCACTTTACACTGCTAGCATTATTTGCTCTGAGAGGGGGAGGGAGGAGGCCCCTCCCTTTGGAGACCCTTCCGTTGGGAAGGGTTGTTGGCAGAGGAAGGGTGTGAGGCACTGCGGGCCTTGGGGGTCTGGGGATGCTAAAACTCTGAGGTCCCCGGTCCTGGAAGCCTGTGTCTCTGTGTTGGTGGAGACATTGACATCTTAACAGAGCCAGCTTATATCGTATGCAGGCCTTTTACCCTTCCCTTTCTTCACCATTCCTACTCCCAAGTTCTCCTATACAGATAGATAGTCCTTTGTTACCAAGTTTTGAAAAAAGTTGGCTAAATGTCAACGGTTATTGGGTGTATTCTCTTGCCGGCTTCCCGTCCCCCCTTGTTGAATTTAATACCTGGCTTCCTTCCTTTCTCCTAAGGCAAATGTATCCAACAAACAGGAACGAGATTTCAAGGGTAGTTTAGGTATTTGATATTTGTTGATTCTGAGTGTGTTTTAAATCAAGATATTCAAACACCTTGGGAATTTTATGACAAGGCATAATATGATGTCCAGCTGTGCTTAATATACAGCACACTTCTAAGTTGAGTAAATGGCTGTATGGCTATCTGCAGAGCTGTTTTCCATAAAATATCAAGAAGCAAATGGGTCCTCTTCAGAGGAAAGCTTAACTAGAAGGAATTTCAGATAAAATACAGACAGAAATAAGGACATCAAAAGGCAAAAGTAATTTTCAGTATTTGCTTTAGGGGGTAAGTTAGCAAAAGCCCTGTGATGTCTCTGAATTTGGCTAGGTGATAAATGAATTTCACCTCCTTCTCTGGCTAGCTGCTGCCCTTGAACCATGAGAACTAATAAAACAAGAACTCTGCACCCAGGCTGCTAAGCTTTGAACCCTGGATCCACTTCTTACTAGCTGTGGGCAAGTTACTTAATCGCTCAGTGCCTTGGTTCCCTTGGTGTAAAATGTGAGTAATAATAGCACCTGCACATTGATTAAAGCAGGTGGTATGTAAAAACATTACAGTGGTGTTTGGCACAACAGAGTGAGTGCTGAGTGTCAGCTGTTACTACACTACACAGCCCTGGTTTATCTTTCAGTTCACCCAGCAAAGGGTCTTAAAAATGTGGCCCCTTGACATCATAACACTATTTAATGCTATTAATCAACAATATTTTCTTTTTGGATCTTGAATGGAGGGAGGAAGTAGGCAGACTAGAAGGAACATTTGGCAGGTTTAATGGTGGAAGTCAGAAGAACTCCCCTTACTCTGCTAAGAACTGGAATGTGGGATCATATACAGGAGGGCCTTGTACTGACTCCTGGCCTAGAGATTGACACAAGAGATAATTTTTATGAGGGGCAGTTATTACTTTTAAACTTAACCTTCTATTTTGTGCATCGTTTTTATGCCGGTACTCTGCCTGCTGGTCAATTGGCTAAACAATGCTTTCATTCTTTCCAAAGCTTTATGTCAAAAGTGCAGTTTCATGTTTTAAATAAACTTTGAAAACTGTCTACCTGGGTGACTGGACACAGAACCTTATATGATAATTCGAGGACTGGGTCATACCATTGAAGAGAGACTTTCAGGTTGAGAATTGTCCCTAACTTCTGAAACTGGAACTTAAACCTACCTGATTTAAGTAGTTGTTAAACCTAGCTTGGACTGTGAGTTGAGCTAGCAGTAACAGTTTCTCTTGGCAGCAAAGATAAAGGTTTAGTGACTAAGCCATGAACCACTGCAAAAAAATATTTGACCGGAAAGTTGGCCTAAATTCAAATACTCAAAGGTTCAGACAGGCTGGAGTTAATAGGCTCTATTAATCCAAAACTTACCTTGGTAAAAAGCAGCCATCCCTTATTTCCTCCTAGTTTGTTTTCCCAAGGTGTGTGGGCCCTTCAGAATGTTAGAATGAGGGGACTTTGCTTGGGTGTAATGATTGACTAGGTCTTGTAACCTACTCAGGTTTTGTTTTTTTGTCATTATTTAAAAAAAAAAAAAATACCATAAGGAGTAACTATCTTTCCTCCTTTCTGGGTAGTACCCAGCAAACAAGGAGACTTAGCAGCTGTAGCTGGTCAGTTCTTAATCGGTAACTTTGTTCAAATCATAGGAAACAACCAATCTACAAAAATTTCCATCCCATTTCCTCTTTAGATTTGGTAGATATTTCTGGGATGAGGAAACTAAGTGCATTTTGTGCTTGCATTGGCACTCCCAGAGTGGCTGTAATTGGAATGTATCCCCTCAACGCTGCTTTCATATGCAGGCAGGGTGGAGGGACTACAATGCCTTGTTCATGTCTGTTCTCCCTCATTATACAAATATGTCCTAGAAATTATGGGCTTTGGCACAGATAGAGGAGGTTGTGTTTATCTATTATCCATGGGAGTGCCCCTTAATGTCATCAGTGGGTTGTTTTTTTTTTTTTCACCCTTTTCTTACCATATAAGGGCAGAAGTTTAGCTTGGCTCCAGTCACTTGGTCTTACACAGCAAGTTGAGTGAAATCTTCTCTGTATAACTGCAGTTTGCATGAAATAAAAGATCTGACCTTTGATCATCCCATGTTCCACCATGGTTCAGGCAGGACTTTGGAAATATATTCCAGAGGATTTTCTTTTCTTTTCTTTTCTTTTTAAGGATAGTATATTCTCCCAGTATTCTTAATAGCATTAACTAGAATGCCATTTTTTTTTTAAGTAAAAGTCACTTCTATTTTCAATTTTTGTTGCACAACTGGCTAAAACATCTGGACTTCATGAAAAAGCCTTGTAAACGTGTTTTTGTTGTTTTTTTCCTCCCCAGATCCAATTTGTTGTAATATTTTCCTGTATTGGGATGGGCATGATCTTGACTCCTATATAGTGTCTTGTTGGGGGTAGGGGAATGGCGTACATGCCCTTGTTTTCTGTATAGATGCTATCACCTCAGGGAAGGGCTGTGTGCAATTCCAAGACACCTCACAAGTGCAGAGCGTTAGGAGGCTGTTTAACAACAAATCTGCAGTAAGACATTGGTAGCCTTTACTAACACAGCAGTGCCTTTTTTGAGTAGCTCATTACATGTTGGAACACAATAGCACTTGTGAAATGAAAGAAACCAGCATCCCAAACCGAAATTGGGATTGACTTCACTGGCAGTCAACACATGGGCCATTGTTAGAAGAAAGCTAACCCAGTACACTATGGTTGATTTATGTGCCTGGAAATAATTCGTGTCTGGGGTCTTGACCTCCACAAATGCCTTGTTATTTATACCTGGTTTTAAATAACAGATAGTTGGCATGGCTATGGACTTGTACTGACAGAGGCAGCAGCAGGTCCTTAAGACTACCCAGGTTCTGTGATAAAAACAACCTTAGAAAACATCCAAATAAGCCTCAAAACTTAGAAAAATTATACCGGGAGTAAAGGCTAGTGAAGTTAACAGGTGTGAGGCTTCTTAGGTATAAAGCATAATAAGTCAGGGAAGAAAAAGTAAAAATAAGAAAGATAAAAAAGTGTCCTTAAGTCATAAAATAAAACATATCTTGAATTTTAAGGAACCAAACAAAGGTTTCGATTAGCCCAGCATAACAAGACCTGCAGAGCCTGTCAGAGTCCAGGGTTTTCCCATAAAGATCGCCGTGCCTCAGGCACTTCTCCCAAGTCCTGACTTTAACCTACAAGTACCTTCACTTGTCCTCCTCTGTGACCTCTAAGGCAGTAGACATTGACTTCTGGGCTACAGAGCAAATATTCTAGTCCATATGTGAGCTGTTACCTGTTAGTGTTATTTTATGACATTTTCTATTTCATACCCTACTTTATTCTAAAAAAGATTGAGATGACTTGCTCAGTAGATGGTTTTCATAACAATAATTGTTCCCTAGTCCTAGCTGTGGTCTGTTCCTGAAGGCTTTCCTTGGGAAATTGGGGTGGGTGGTGTAGGGGGTAGGAGAATTTCCCAAGCTGATATCAGAAGAGAGAGTAACTCCAGGAGTAAGAAATGCCAATTGAGAAGTTCCTGGGAGGCCAGGAGGAGAAGTGACAAGTGGAGAGCAGGCCCATGGGAAGCCAAGGAACTTAGGTTATAGTCTTGTCTCACACCAATGGCTGTGTGGCCCAAGCAGCACTCCTGCTAAAAGTTCTCCCCCCCCCCGCCCCCCTTTTATAACAATGAGCAGCTTCCACAGAATTTTCCAGTTCCTTTGGGTGGTGGTTGGAGGAATGAAGGAGGTTGCTTATTCATAGAGCAGAATCTCCACACCGCCGCCTCCCATCCCCTGTCCCCCACCAATTCCCTGAATCAGAATTTCTAGGGATGGGACCTGGAAGTTTGTACTGTTCATCCTCATCTGCTAGTTGATTCTGACACTCAACCAGTCGGAACTACTAACTTGGATGGTGCCTGAGCACCCTGCCAGCTAAAAATTTGAGATTCCATTTTTCAGACTTCCAAGCATTCCTCAGGAAGGGCCAGCTGCCTGCAGGTCTGCTCCATGGGTGCATACCGTGTCTTGGCTTTGTGTGGCAAACTGGCTCCTAGAAACAGGTCTCCATTCCCCGTCATGCCAGGCACCCTGTGTGAGGCCCTGTTGGTATTCCTGTAGGATATATGCCCTAATGTCAAGGACGCTAAGGTTCTACAGAATGCTCCCGGGGGAAGCATGAGTGACATTTATACAAAAGCATCTTGCTGAACACAGTGCCAAGAGCTAAGAGAAAGAATGGTTGGGGGTGGGGCAAAGAAGAGGGAAGACATATATTGATTGGTGAGAACCTTGCAGGGGATAAAAGAAGGTGCTGTCTCCTTCCATTCCAGTGACCCGGCTGTATGGGGAGCTACAGACAGAACCAACTGTCACCCAGAAGGCTGTGTTCCCCAAGGATAAACAATCTTTCTGTGAGGTTTGGGCCCCACTCTAAAGCACGGCAGAGAACTTAGAACTTGTTGGCTCTAAAAATGTTTTGAAAATGTTGTGACAATTCTCTGATAGGCCACAACGTCTGAAACCAGGATATTTGCCTTCATATTAAAAATAATAGTAGTAAGAGAAGAAAGGAGGAAAAAGAAAAGAAAATGCACAGTATTTATGAGTACATGACTCAGGTACTCTTGCAGAGTCGTTTTTGTTTTTGGTATTGGGGGGGTTTGTTTGGGGGTATTTCGTTTGTTTTGCTCTTGTTTTTGCTTCAGCTTTCAGAGTTGTTTATTTTTCCTCCTGTTCATAAAAGGAATAGAATTTTACTGGAAATGGAAAATATAGAAAAGCGAAGAAATCTTACCTGACCCAAAAGGATACCCCTAATGCGGATATCCTCTCAATTTTTTTTTAAATAGGTATGATGATTTTTAAAATACATGTGTCATCCTGTTACCCCCACCCTTCCTCAAAAAAAATAAAAGCAAAACAACAACAAAGAAAAACAGCCAGTCGTTGGTCAGTCCCTCCTAGCGGGGCCCAGGTAGTAGCTCTGCACTGATAATGATTTTCTTTGTAGGAAATACAGTTGTAAACTCTCCTCCTCCGACTCATTTCACATTTGCTCTGCTCCCTGTCAGTCACTACGTTTTTGTCAAGTTGAAGGTATCTTTAAATGTGTTTGTAGAATCCTTCACTCTGTGGTAGTTGATAGCCGTAGTGCCTTCATCACCCTCTTCCAGATAAAATTTAAACTCTCATGAATGTAGATGAGCAAAGAGCTCATATTCCTTTGATCCAAGGCTGTCACCACCGTCCCTAACTACATGTACGATTGCCAAGTCTGTATCACAGGTCCATGAGCTAAGAAAGTAGCTTTTATTTAAATTAGGTTGGTTTTACTCTTTTTTTTTTTTTTTTTTGAGCCCATACTCTGTGCAGAGAACTATAGGTTCATAATTGTAACAATTTCTTACCACAGGAAGTGACAGTTGCCTCCATAGGAAAGAAACATTTCAGAGCTAGATAGCAAGTAAAAATAGTATCTGTGTTGCTCTCTTTCGGAATTTGATACTTTTCTTCACTTGTAAGAAATTTCATAGGCTTATGTTAAAAACACTTGGCAAATTTTCTTGGCTCTATTCCAGCGTGCCCAGATATTCTAAAGAAGTTACTGAAAGAGGGGGTGGGGTGAGTTACTAGAATGAGTTAGGTCTATAGATACGGCATATATTTTAGAACCAACGACTTTTAAAATAATTCTAGTTCCTTTGTAAAGCTCCTTTGAGAAAGTGGCTAGGAGAAAGAGTTGTATGAAACTCCCGAGTCTGACTTCTGACTGTACTGCTATTATCTTATGTGGCTGAACCTGGGTGAGTCTTGGTGTCTCTGCACACACCTCAGGCCCAGAAAGCTCGCCTTTAATACCGAAGTAAAGCCAGCGCATTGAAATCTATGGAAGAAAGGAACCACATGAGATAATGTCTGTCCGATGAGAATTGTGTGCATAGGTTTGTATATACCCAAATATGTATGTGCCTTGTATAAATCAATGTAAAAAGCATTTCTGAGAACTCCAGAGTTGACTAGGGCTTGTAATGCACTTAAAGGTAGCTCACCACAAGGCTCCGGCCTCCTGACTGAAGTCAGCGTTTCTGTCCCAGCCACTTCCTGAAGGCCACTTCCCTCACTTTCTCTCCAACTCTGAAATGCTTTTCACTCTCTCTGCCTAGGCGGAAGCCGACGTAGCTTCTCTGAACAGACGTATCCAGCTGGTTGAGGAAGAGTTGGATCGGGCCCAGGAGCGTC
Source organism: Nycticebus coucang (assembly GCF_027406575.1). Classification (NCBI taxonomy): domain Eukaryota; kingdom Metazoa; phylum Chordata; class Mammalia; order Primates; family Lorisidae; genus Nycticebus; species Nycticebus coucang. The sequence continues at coordinate 65,435,997 of NC_069785.1, forward strand.
TGGCAACAGCTTTGCAAAAGCTTGAGGAGGCCGAGAAGGCAGCAGATGAGAGTGAGAGGTGAGAATGCCCCATCCGGCCACCTTTTAGCCCAGGCCCTTTCTGCTGGTGGAAAGAACAGGAGGGCTTCTCTGATCTCTGACGTTTAAGGATTTTACAGTTCCTTGGGGGGGTTCATCTCCTCCATTCATCCTAGGTACAACTTGGTTGGTTTTGTTCATTTAACATCAGCGGAATACTTTGTGCCGAGTACTGTTCTAGGTCCTAGAGTTACAAAAAAGAAAAAGATGTCCTGCCTGCCCTCATAAAGTGGACCGTCCCATGAGGGAGACAGAAACGTAAACAAGAAATTGCAGGGATACATGTTGGTTCTTTTCATTCCTACTAATCACAGAGCAATTGTGCATTTTTACAAATACATAGTATAACTTTATTCTCAAATAGACCAAGTAAGATAAGCCTAGATAAAAAGAACTGTGGGCTGTCCTGTGTCAGCCTAACAAGTAGGTGGGGGAAAAAAGGCACAGGTAACACAAATATGATCTGCAAAAGTCAGTTATTTGGGGCTTGGACCTAATCCAGATGAGATGTGCACACAGTCTGGTGCTCATGTACTCTGAGCCTGCCGCCTCCTAGCCTGGCCCTCCCTGGCTTAATTCTCCAAGATTCAGCTTTTGGTAGTAAAGGGAAAACATGGTTCATATAGAACAGCACTGCCTGTGTGTTCTAGAAAGCATTTCTCTTATGCTCAGTTGTTCAAGTTAATGTATTTGCCACGTTGCATAGAAAGACTCCATGAGACGAGAGTGTTCTGCTGCTTAATGGATGGCGTGGCAGTATTGAAGGGGCTCCAAACACCGAAACTGTGTCTGTCTGTGCGTTGACCCGGACAGGTGAATGCAGTCAGTCATGCTGTCCATTTCTCTGTATTCAAAGTGACCCTGCCACCAGATATAACTAAAAAGCGTCTTTAAAGTTTTCAGCTTGTTATGCGTTGTTGCTTAGTATTTCTTCAAGAGTTTTGGAATTCTTTAAGATTAATAATCATTTCTTACAGGATACACATAACAGTGGTTTTGTGGCTGACTTCTTTCTGAAATACTCTCATCCTTGAGCCTTAAAGGCAACTTGTTAATGTTAGACTTTGGAGATAAAGGAACTTAGAAATCATTTACTACAGTCCCTTGATTTTGTATATGAAAAAACTAGGGCTCAGAAACTTACGAACCCGCCTCAAGGCTCATAGCATATTAGGAGCTAAGCCAAGGCTAGGTCTCAAGTCTTATACAGATTGTTTTTCTTTATCCGAGATAGGGTCTCTGTCACCCAGAGTGGAGTGTGGTGGCACCTTCATAGTTCTCTGTAGCCTCAAACTTGTGGACTCAAGCTCATCTCATCTCAGCCTCCTAAGTAGCCAGGACCACAGTTATGTATTTTGCGGTTTTTGGCCGGGGCTGGGCTTGAACCTTCCACCTCCAGCATATGGGGCCAGCGCCCTACTCCTTTGAGCCATAAGCGCTGCCCCGGCTAAGGTTTTTATATTTTGTAGAGATAGGATCTCACTATATTGCTCAGGTTGGTCTCAGATTCTTTCCTTAAGCAATCCTCCTGCGTTGGCCTTCCAAAGCACTGAGATTACAGGTGTGAGCCACCATGCCCCACCTCCTCAAATAGATTCTAATCCTTCATCAAAAATTAGTGGTTTGTCTTACTGCCTGCTTAAATTTTAGTAAATCCCATTTTAACATGATTGCTTATTCCATGTATTTGTAAAATTCCATACATCAACTAACATTTTCTGAAACATAACTCCATGCCATAGGACCGTAATATACTCATCAGCATAGAACACCATGTCAGGCCTGCCTCCCACCCCATCATGAAAGGGGTGCATTTTAGGCAAAACTTAAGTATTCAGTTGAACCATATCAAATTACCATTTTTACTAGTCTGAAATAGTCCAATATCAGCAGTTTCATGTGGACCAGACTATATATATTTTTTAAATTTAATGTGCATTAAGATTTTTGCCCTCATTTTCTTAAGTCTAGATAATCAACAAAGCCTGATTTTTTTTTTTTTTTTTTTTTTCCTTTTGAGACAGTGTCTTACCTGGTCACCCCTGGTAGAGTGCTGTGATGTCACAGCTCACAGGAACCTCAAACTCTTGGGCTCAAGCAATTCTCTTACCTCAGCCTCCCAAGAAGCTGGCACTCTAGGCACCCACCACAACACCCAGCTATTTTAGGGACAGGGTCTCTCTCTGGCTCAGGCTGGTCATGAACTCCTGAGCTCAACCAATCCAACCGCCTTGGCCTCCCAGAGTACTAGGATTATAGGAGTGACCCACTGCACCTAACTTCAGACTATATTTTCATCTGTGGTTGGTAGGGTAAGAAGCTTCTGTGTAGAAAGAGGTACTTAAAGATAAATTTGCTTTTGTTCTAGCGGTGGTCCATTTGCAAGCACAGGCTTACTGTAAGAAAGGAAAGAAACACCATTATATATTTAATACGTAAGGCACGTTGGCTTTTTCTGTTTCCATACCTCTCAAATTCAAACAGGATCCTGGACATGGTACCTTTCATTTAACATTAGATGCCTGGACAGTCTCATTAGTACCCAAAATCTGAGATTTCATTCACAATGAACAGAGAGAAATGTTTGTCTTTTTTCTGCCTTTAGCTCTGGGAAGTCTTGTTCCATGGTGCAGAATATAAAAGTAACTCTGTGCTCTATTTTGGTCCTCACAGACCACAGCAGTGCAGTGTTTATTTGGGAAGGTCAGCTCTAAATCTTGGGTTTTCCTGCTTGTCTTTCTCTTTAGAGGAATGAAGGTCATTGAAAGTCGAGCCCAGAAGGATGAAGAAAAAATGGAAATTCAGGAGATCCAACTGAAAGAGGCCAAGCACATTGCTGAAGATGCCGACCGCAAGTATGAAGAGGTCAGATCCTGAGGCCCAAAGCCTCGCGGGCTTCCAACAGTGGCCTTCAGGAGGCCAGGGAGCAGCATACAGCCTTAATTCCTAAGATAAGCAGTCTGCTTCCTTAGCAGAAATGGGTGGTTTTGAGAAGCAAAAGTTCCTTCGTCTCCAGAAAATGGTTCATGTTTTGATCCTGCTGGGGGATCCCAGGCTTTATTATAAAGCTGCTGGATAAGACTGGAAGAAAGACCACAGCTCTTCTCCTCCAACCCCAAGGGGACAAGAGATCTTTCTCTGGCCAGGAGAAAGGAGAGTTGAAACACTTGTGTCTTATGAAAGGAGGCTCTCAACACTGCCATGGTGCAAGTGGTTCTTGCCAGCGTGATTTACCTGGCACGCCCTGTTCAAGCAGCTTAGAGACCACAGACCAGGCAGTTGCTTGATAGATTCATTCATGGAGGTCTCTCTCCTCAAGGGTGGTAGGAACCCATTGTCAGCGCAGGTTTTCGGCTGCGCGGTCATGTCCTCATGAAAACAATCTCCTGTGACAACAGAGCCAACATTGCCGTTAAGGTTTTAGTTTTTCCTTATTGTATCACAAGGCCATGAAACGGCATTGACTCTCCTTTTTTATTGTTATTATCTTCAGATTACACTATGCTCGCTAATCTTGAATTGCATCAGAGTGTCCTTTCTCCTCTCGGGTTCTCCCACTAAATACAGATTTGACTTTGTTAATCATTTCATCACCTTTTCTCGTTTTCGCTTCTCTTAAGTTCTTCCTCCACAAAAAGGAGGTTGATGCACCACAGCTCTACATTGGTGGGGTTCTCAGGTTTATTTTCAGTGTCTTCCTGACACCTGTCTTGCCCCACCTTTTCAGTATAGAATACATCATGCCTCATCCTACTGCTATTTTTAAGATTATGAATTTCATATTTCTCCTTCCGTCCACATTTTGGTCTGGCCACTGTGTAATTATGCACACACCTAGTGCAGACTTCCAGTTGACACCGCCCAGTCGTAATTAACCACTGTGGGTCTTTGTGAGCAGAAGCCTCTGACCACCTCTCTGTTGCCACTCCTTCTAGAGAGTTGCTTCTCTCCAGTCTACTGGAAAGAGGATCGTCATGTTTTAGACAAAAACCTTTAGGGGCTGATGGGATTTGATCCCCACTCCTTGTCCTCCTGCGCAAGCTTGCAAGCCCCATGGTGTCTGCATGTGCTGTGTTTTCTTCCTGTAGGTGGCCCGCAAGCTGGTCATCATTGAGAGTGACCTGGAACGTGCAGAGGAGCGGGCTGAGCTCTCAGAAAGGTAGGCAGACCCTGCATCAGGAGGCCACGTGTGGGGTGCTGCAGAGCAGTGACTAAACAGCATGACCTTCTGGCAGCTGCACATTTACCTGTTTCAGCTCCGGGCTCCTTTTGTGCTCATTTGATGTCGATGAGCCACGAGTATGGAACATGAAGGAGTCGTGTGGGGTGTCTGTGTATGAATGCGTGTATCACTGCATGCCTTACCTGCACACTGATTTTGTGAATGGCCTTGTGCATTTCCTGTGTCCACTAACAGCCAAGTTCGACAGCTGGAAGAACAATTAAGAATAATGGATCAGACCTTGAAAGCATTAATGGCTGCAGAGGATAAGGTACTGATGGTTCATGTGTGATTTTGTAGGTTTAACTGCAACCCAGATGTCTTTCAGCTTCCAATGCCTCCTGGTTGGTTTGGTATAACGACTGCACCTTCACTACACCCTCTGCTATACATATCTTGCTTTAAGTGCTTTCCCTTGGTCCTTTATGCTCCTTTGTTTTTTCCCTTCATAAATGCTTCTTTGGGCAGCCAAAAAAGAAGCCAAGTTATCATACTTCAGAGTTGGGGTTTGTTACCTTGCCTTTCTGCTGTTGCAAGGTTGGGGGACAGCAAAATTGATATTTCAATACCTGATGACTTGGCTACTTTAAGGCAGCCCTTCGTCTCTAGGACTTGGTTTTCATTTTTTCCCATCCCTCTCCTTTTTCTCTCCTTCCTTTGGCTTGTCTCCCACCCTTTCTGCCTCTGATCGAAAACATTAGCAAATGTGCCGAGCTTGAAGAAGAATTGAAAACTGTGACGAACAACTTGAAGTCACTGGAGGCTCAGGCCGAGAAGGTAGGCCAGGAGCATGGCGTGGGGGAAAAGGCATCTTTTAAGAGCTGCACAAAAGAGGCAAACTTTTCTTCTTCTAAGGGCCTGCTGATAAAAGCAACAGTACAGTAGCCATTTTAGTACATGGCAACATTTCCTGCAGGTTAACAGATAGCAGATTATTTTTTGAATAGAGAATTGGTTAGGTATGTAAGTCATCAATTTAATTTAAACCAAGTGCCAAATGGATAAGTTATCTTGTTCTCATCCCGTGTAAAACAATAGGCCGGAAAGCAGAGAATGTATTGTAGTATGCCATTGGATATCAGAGCTTGTGTTACCTCCTGAGACATCTTTAACATCTGGTGGCTGGGTTGGCGCGTTCTCTGCATTAGAAGGCATGAGGGAGTGAGCTGCAGCCTGACATCTGGAATGCTCTTTCTAATTACAGTACTCTCAGAAGGAAGACAAATATGAAGAAGAGATCAAGGTCCTTTCTGACAAGCTGAAGGAGGTAATACTATGAGAATTTTGGATGAAACCAACTGGATTTTAAATGAATTTGTTTTCACAGAATGGTCAGGGATTTTTCATTTTAAAGTCAATAGGATTCAACTCAGGAATATGCAGAGGTGGTGTTGGAGTGTACGAGTTTTGCCAGCTGCCATCTCTCGTGGTAGTTTCTGTTGAAACGAACAAGTACATTCTGACCATTTTTGCAAGTGATGTGCTTCATTTTCGTCCTTGAGTCTTCCCTATGTTTGTAGCTACTGGAAACATAAAACTTCCCAACTTCGACTCACATAAATTAAATCATTACAGGCTGAGACTCGGGCCGAGTTTGCAGAGAGGTCAGTAACTAAATTGGAGAAAAGCATTGATGACTTAGAAGGTAAGATCTTAAGTGTCATTTTTGATTTCATCCTTATGGTTGAATACTGACCTGGCAAAATGATTTTCCGTTCCAAGGGCATACGCCTTGATACACGTCTTTGCTCTAGCACATTCTTCCTTTCTGTCCTCTGGAGTTTTCATCTGTGGCTCTTAAACTCTTGGACCTGAGTCCTCTGCTCATGAGGTGCCTGTTTAGCCACCAGCCATGGCAAATGCAATCTCACTGTACTTCATGTTCAGAAATATGACAGGTTCATTTTTCCTTGTGAGTGAAGTGCTTACGGGTGCTAATATGCTTGAATATATTTGGTATCTTTGTTTTTAGATACAACTCGTCTTCTTCCAAGTATTAATGCATAAGGATTTTTTTGTTAATTCATTTGTTATCTTAGCAAAATATTCTATATCTTGAAAGAGGGGGAAATCAATAGAGCATTGTATTTTGAGATTATGCTTAAGCATTTCTCCCCTAAGAAATTTACGTTTCATTTTAGTAAAACCCATCATATCTCACAGAAATCCCAAAGGTTCAGCTCTGAGGCTTGCGTAAGGGTTAGCTGTGAAAACAAAAAAAATACATATAATCACAAGCAGAAGGGTTAGAGGCAAGACTAGGGCTTGGTGTGCAGATAATAACCAAGTGGAGAAGACAGAATGACAAATGATTGCAAAACAATATGCCAAAGGACAGCAAAGTGGGAAGCCTTCATCATTACAAAAACTAAATTGCACCCCTGCCACAACGCTACCATAAAAAGCGTGGCTCTCTGCTTTTCAAGTCTCCTAGACCAGTAACAGGCAGCTTGAATGGGAAGACCACAGGAGTAGTTCAAATGACACTAAGAAATCGATATCCCCAGTGGTCTAGGTTGGTCAGGAAGTCAGTGGTTTGAAGGTGGAGCCAGATAAGGATTGCTGGCTATCCTCGCAAATTGTTCTTCCAAACCACTGCCCTGGATGTTTTTTTCCATTGTTTATAGCTGCAGGTGGCTGACTACTCCAGTGTTATAAAAATATAGCTGTGCAAAAACAAAAAGTTCCCTTACCCACCCAGGAGACCGCTTTCTAGGGTGGTTTTTTATTTTTTTTAGGATTTAACATGGTTTCCTGATACATCTACCTTGTTTGTTATGATTTTCATGTTGAGTCTTTCTCATTTTATTTTCTAATGGGTTTTGTTCTCTCTGTTTTTGTTTCAATTTTTTTTAAAAACCAAACGCACGCCTCCTGCATTGGCCACCTGCTGCGGCACCAACCCCTTCCTGCATTGCCCTTTCCTTGCTGCTGTGTCGGGATGGCGCCCGCGCCCCCCTCGCTCACCCTCCATCTCTTGATCACTCTCCATGTCCTTGCACCTCTGCCTTCCACTTCCTGGTCATAGACGAGCTGTACGCTCAGAAACTGAAGTACAAAGCCATCAGCGAGGAGCTGGACCACGCTCTCAACGATATGACTTCCATGTAAATGTTCATCCACCCTGCCTGCTCACATCCATGCCTCATGCTAAGGGGAAAAGCTCACCCCTGCCCGCTGCTTTGCTCTTTGATCTCCATCTTTGCACGCTTTTGTTCACTCTCCTTGGTGTAACTTAGAATAGTCCTTTTTTCACTTTCTACTAATACGGAAGCCAAGTAGGTGAAGTCTGTATGAATCATTTTCCTTTCAGAATAGTTTCATTTTGTAAACGCTGAACCAGATTGTTCCCACTGAGCAATGAACTGGAAAATGAATGACCATGAGCACCGTCTAATAAAACTGAAAGACCGTGCAATGGCAAAGGAACGTCTCAAGAAATACCAAAAATTGAGGCGCCGGCCCCATATACCTGAGGGTGGCGGGTTCAAACCCGGCCCGGCCAAACTGCAACCAAAAAATAGCCGGGCACTGTGGTAGGCGCCTGTAGTCCCAGCTACTCGGGAGGCTGAGGCAAGAGAATCACTTAAGCCCAGGAGTTGGAGGTTGCTGTGAGCTGTGTGAGGCCACGGCACTCTACCGAGGGCCATAAAGTAAGACACTGTCTCTACAAAAAAAAAAGAAAGAAATACCAAAAATTGGTTTCCTGAGATTCAATTAAGTACAATGTGATCATTTTCATAAAAGAAATACAAATTTAAGGAAACCCTGAAGTGTCAGGGTATTAAGGATCTAAAGAAAAGGAAATTGGCAGGATCCCATACAGATTAAAGAACGGTGCTATAAAAGATCATCTTGTCTTCACTTTTAAGAATTACAAAAAAAAATAAAGAATTCTACGGTGGCTTACACCTGTAGTCCTGGCACTCTGGGAGGCTGAGGCAGGAGGATCACCTGAGGTCAAGAGTTGGAGACCCAGGGCAGCGCCTGTGGCTCAAAGGAGTAGGGCACCGGCCCCATATACCAGAGGTGGTGGGTTCAAACCCAGCCCCAGCCAAAAACTGTAAAAAAAAAAAAAAAAAAAAAAAAAGTTGGAGACCTGCCTGAGCAAGAGTGAGACTCTGTCTCTGCAAAAAATTTAGCTGTGTGGCACACGTCTATAGTCCCAGGTACTCAGGAGGCTGAGGGAGGCAGGAGGATGGCTTGAGCCCAGGAGTCCAAGATTGCAGTGAGCTGTGATGATGCCACTGCACTCTATCTGAGCAATTGAGACCCTGCCTCAAAAGAAAAAAAAAAAAAAAAAGCTAAAGTAAACTGAATCCTCTGCTGAGAAACCAATCCTCTCAACCCTCTAATTTTCTGGTTATGCGAAAGGAATTAAATAACCCACAGTAAATATTTACTACAGCCTGTGTCAAAGAAATGGGAAATAAAGCACAGATTGTACAATGTGGGTTTGGGAGTTAATGACCCAGATTTTACAGTGAGGCAGTAAGGTAGTTAGAGTAGGTAGCCATGTTTTCATGAGAAGAGCACTGAACATACACAACTAATTCACATGTTACTAACCAGACGTAAGCTTTTTCTAGCTCCTTAAATTCTAACCTGGAATGTTGCACGGAGGGTTCTTCATTCTAATATCACACTGGATTCCACTGAAGCTGGAAGGGTTATTTTCCAGGCCTACCTGTCATTCCCTTACCCATACAGAAAAAATGACAGCTTGGAGAGTGTGGCATGTGCCTGCTGCTGCCTTAGAGGTTATAGGATCTCAACCAGAAAAGCCCTTAGAGACATGACTGTCACCATGGAAACTAGAGAGACTCATCTTCTCTTCCCTCATTTGCAAACGAGGGGGTGGATCGCATCTGTCTCTAAGGTCTTTTCCACTGCTAAAATGTGGCATTTCTATGGAAAAACTTTTACAGTCAAGCATGATTAAATATTCTGAAAGGGGGGTTTAACTTAAAATTTGTTTTCAGTTCTGTTCCTGGGTCTTCTTAAAATGGCCCCTTACTCTCAGGGGCCTGTGGTGGCCTCTGGGTGCAGCCCTGGCGGGCAGGGATGGAGATCTTCCCTAGGCTGCGGCTGGCAGGGGGGTTTGCATGTCTGCTGTCTGTCTCTGTTTCAAGTGCTGCCCTCATGTGTGAGTTTGGTTTTCCTTTTTTCCATTGTGCCACTTTTTCTTTTTCTCCCACCTTTTTTCTTCACACAGATAAATTTCTTTGCTTCACTTCTCCCAAGACTCCTCCTCCGAGCTGGATGTCCCACCTCTCTGCGCTCCGCATTTTCCTGGTTCTCTCTCTTAGCATCCTGCCTTAGAGCCAGGCTCACACTGTGCTTTCTATTGTACAGAAGCTCTCCGCTTCAGTGTAAAATAAACACTGTGTAAGCTATTTCTGTTTGCTATTCTTTTTACGTATTTATTGACATTTTAGTTTCAACACTGAATAAAATGACAAATCTTCACACATATGAGGGTTACTTTTTGGCTGCTGCTTTTTTCTTTTTTCTTCTGAACATTATACTTTAATATCAGGAATTTCTAAAGTAAATAGTTCCTTGTGGAACTTTTAGAAAAATGCCCAGGCCTGCATCCCTCTCAGAGGTTTGGTTTCCAAAGGTTAGAGTGAGGCTTGGGCGTCTGTGAGATTTTCTTGGAAATTGCAACAGTTCTGCTATGCAGTAGGGGTTGAGAACCTCTATCAGGGGACATTGATTGCTCGTTAGGAGTCAGAAGATCTGGCTTGATCAGTGCCTCCCTCTGCCAGAGGTTTCGTGTGGGATGCGGTGGTTGATGTTGAGGTGTTGATGTTGAGGCCCGGCTTGGGAGAACATGGTTAACTAATGCAAGGCTCATGATGAATGGCTCCATGGCTATTTCACAAGTGCTAGGAATTTACACATTGGGAAAAGAAAAACAGGACTTGGATGCAGACAATGTAAGCTGTAGTTATTTTTTATCATTCTTTACAGCTCAAAGATAAGTTTAGGCTTTTTCAAAGTATATTCATCACTCAACCACCTCATTTTGATCACGAAAATGACCTATTAGGGTATGGTTACTGTGTTCAGTCGTAATTTATTTTGCTTCTAAGCTCATCATGTCTTTATAAGATGTTGTACATACATAATCTTGTGTTTAATAGCTGTTTTTTTTTTTTTCCATTTGTGGACATTTTAAAAATATAACCATTAAAGCTAATTCATTTCTTTTTTCCAAAAACTAATTGGTGGAAATTGTTCAGAATACAGTTGTATTTTATTTAGGCTTCACCATTTCAGTTCACAAACAGCAATTAAATGATATTTTTAATATATTACAAAATAGAACTTTACATAATGTAGACTTGAGTTTCTTAATTCCCAACATTTCTTAATTCTCAGCGTTTTTCCTTCCTCAGAAATCTGGCTATATTTGTCCTGTTTTTTAAATGTAGATCTTCATGTTTTGCTTATAGTTTTTGTTAGCTCAAGAAGACTGATATGACCACTCTACTCACATAATTTGGAAAAACTCTGAAAATACTGTCAGTTACTCTACAAAGACTTCAGAGAAGAGAGGAAATATTTTTTTAAAGTATCTTTAATACTGTGGATTAGAGTATCTTAGTAGTAGTGTGATAGAGTTCTTAAAAATTAGACTCTCCGTTGAGAGTATAAGGACTTCTGTTATTTCATATCTTTTCCTGAGGCTCCTTGGGCCTGCTTCTGTCCATGATCTCTGCCTTGTTCTTTTTTAAATTAAGGGCAGTATAAAGTATACCTTCCTTTGAGTAACCCAGCTTCCTACCATAAACAAAATGGCCAGTCTGAAAGTTCTGCTGAGCAGATGTTCAATTAATTCTGAAAGCACATCTGTTTGGGGGAAACCCTTCTGAAAACTTGAATACTTTCTCTATGTACAGACTCTACTAAGGGAAATGGAGAGTCTAGAGCAGCCCAAGGAAGTATGTACGCACAGGAGGATAAAACAGCTAGATTAGTTTCAAGAAATTGTTGGGGGTGGTGCCTGTGGCTCAGTGAGTAGGGCGCCAGCCCCATATACCGAAGGTAGAGGGTTCAAACCCGGCCTCGGCCAAAACTGCAACCAAAAAATAGCCGGGCGTTGTGGCGGGCGCCTGTAGTCCCAGCTGCTCAGGAGGCTGAGGCAAGAGAATCGCTTAAGCCCAAGAGCTGGAGGTTGCTGTGAGCTGTGTGAGGCCACGGCACTCTACCGAGAGCAGTACAGTGAGACTCTGTCTCTACAAAAAATAAAAAAAATAAAAAAAGAAATAAAAAAGAAATTGTTGGAGGCCAGGCTTCTAGTTCAGAGGGCCAGGCCATAGCAGATGCTGCAAGAGGACCAAGCCAAAAGCACCACTGAGTCTGGGCACTAGAGGCCTTAGCCATCTGGGAGTCTCCATAGAAAAGGAGGAGAAAACACTTCCAAGGGTATACATGTGTCTGGTCCCTGCCCCTGGGCCTCTCTCTCATGGTACCAACTCCATGGCAGCTGAAGTGGACAAAGTCCCCAGGATGCTGTGTGAGGGACCAGTGTCTTTCAGCTGAATTCACATTGACCATCTGGATTCTCTGGGGTTTCTGCAAACTCCTTCCATTCCAGCTTGACCAAACATGTGGGCTCAGCTAACCAAGACAGCTTGCCTGCCCGTAGTGACAGTGCCCCTTGTCAGTAGTGTGAGTATGTAAAGGGATTTACAGTTTGCAACCCCCAATCATATGCCACAGGCAAGATGCTGTGGGAGGTAGTGGGGGTGTGGTAAGGAGATGAGCTGGCTCTCGTGGGAAGATAAATGAGTGAAGCAAGTCAGAAGGAGAAGGCATTATGCATTTAGAGCCAACAAGGAAAAGAAGAATTCTGACCCAGGTTTTGAATATTCAGAAAATCTGGATTAGCAAAGAGGACCAGACAGTGGGTACTTCACACTAGAAAACATAATGAGCACAGACAGTATCTTCCCATCTCCTACCGTTTATGAGAATGTTAATGTGAGAATTGCTCGATATCCCAAGAGCCCTGCTGGCTGCTGATGACATTTTCCCCAGGGGCAGGATTGTTAGCTTTTCAAGGACATTATTTCTAAGTCCAGCTTGTCACCATCATTCAAAGCAACCTACCTTTTCCTGGTGGGTTCCAAGCTCTTGCCTGTCATTGTTTAGGTATCCCTTGGATCGTCAGCTACAGACTGATTCTTGGGGTTTGCTTCCTAGCTATGTGAGCAAATTGCTTGTCAGCCGTAAAGAGTACATCACGCTGGTTTTGTAGATGGCCCATATTCTGCTCATTTTGTACATATCCATTAGCACCGAACATGAATGCCATCTTGCTGGCAGGTAGCAAGCAGATAAATTCTTAATCAGTAATTAGTGGCGATAATGCTTGTTCCTTTACTGTTTGAAGAGTGTAGAATTCGTATTCTGTATCATGTTGACTGGGAGGAGGACAGGGACTTAGTTCTGCGTTTCACAAATTTTTTATGCAGCAGAAACAGTAGCCCCTACTGAATATTACTTGAGGGGAAAGCCTTCCCTGTGAACACAGAGGAAGAGGTGGGCAGGAATGGGCAGCGTGAGGTTTCCCTCAGTCCTCCACTGAGCCCCCTAGCAAGGGGTGCAGATATGCTGGACTCACCTGCAGCCAGGCCTCAGTTCCCAGATCTGTTGCCAGAAACCATATGGCTCAGCTCACAAGGTGGTTTGGTGAAATACCAGAGGAACATTCCCTCTTCCTTTTCCCCAGTGCTCCTTCCTCCCCCTCTCCCATTTTCCTCCTCCCTTTCCCTCCTCTCCTCTCCTTCCCACCCAACCAAGAGAGAGATTCTGGCTCCTCCTAAGTCTGCTAAACCTTTTACCATTCATCCTTCCTGGGCACAGGACAGATGACCGTGGGGTAAGAGTACACTGCTCAGCAAGTGGCCAGTTGCTGTCCTGCCTGAGGCATCTCTGTGTTCTCTATTAACTGCCTCTCACTGTCTGGCTAACCTGTCTCCCTTCTGCCTCTTGTTTTCTGCTGACCTGCTTGCTGACCTGTTCAGATCAACTCTACCAGCAACTTGAGCAAAACCGCCGCCTAACTAATGAACTAAAGCTGGCCCTGAATGAGGATTAAACTTAAGTGTGAAAAAACTTGGGCTGAATTCTAGGAATGGAGCCCTTTGTACTGGAAGTCTGAGACTTTCCTCCCTTCAGCTAGGGCTGGAAACAGTCGCTTTCTGCAGAAATGCAAGTGAAAGGAATCGACCAAAAGGCTAGCTTTGCCTGTATTTTTCTCTGTGTAGCTGGAATAATTAAATTCTCTTTACCCCTCAACCAGCATTTATGGTAAAATATTGATATCTCTTTAGCATTCCTTTTTGCAATATTTTGTCCTCTTGTTTGAACTGATACGTATTAAGAACCAAAAGAAAGAAAAAGTTTTCAATTTCCCACAGACAACTGTGAGTCCTTTGATTACATATTCACATTCCTAACTTCTTGATATCTGTAGTGTTTGAAATATGATTAAATGTACCTATGCTTGGGCAAAATAGCTTTTGAAAACAGGAGCTCATGTCAGCAGTCCCTGGTTGTCTGAAAGGTATGCTTTATTTGGTCTAATGGTGGTGTTGGAGTCTGTTGAGAATGTCGTGCTAATAACAAATAGAACGCTGTTAAAATATTCAGAGACTATCCCAATGAAGTGTGCATGAAATACATGGATAACTTTTTTATGAGCAGTAGAAATAAATCATTTTAAAAGTTGTCAGAAAACCTGTTTTACGGCATCTATTTTCTGTGAGATTGTGTTGCAACACAATTCCCAGACCTTTAACTGCTTGTAGCTCAGAGATGTCTGCTGTTATTAACTGCTCCGGTTCGTGTAACAGTGCTGCAAGCTTTATTTGGTTTTTACCTTTCCCTTTTCCCATGGCATACGATCAGTGAGCCTTCACCAAACCCACCTGCGTTTTATTCTCAGAGTAGATTGTTGGTGAAGGGGCACATGACCACTCTGAGACTCTGCCTGTGGTTCCTGCGGGTCAGAGACATCTTCCCTCTTCCTGGGTCCTTATCTGGAAAGTGATGTCTTACAAGCATGCCTAGTGCTAATCATCTCATCTTGTGTTTGTGATTGATGTTTGCCTGCCTAAATGTACAAACCATCCTGTGTCCAAAGCGCAGCTATTCATGACTTAATTTTCTAATCCCACCACAGAGAAAGTGGCTCATGCCAAAGAAGAAAACCTTAGTATGCATCAGATGCTGGATCAGACTTTACTGGAGTTAAACAACATGTGAAAACCTCCTTAGCTGCGACCACATTCTTTTGTTTTGTTTCATTGTTTTGTTTTTTCAAAACTGCTTACCATGAAACCCCTTCAATGCATCTCTATTTACTGTTTTTACCACTGTCACAGTATACATCTGCAGTATACCATGTCAAGGTGATAATGGTTTAATGTGCCATTTCCCGGGTTGATGTTGCCACACTTTATAGTAACACAGTTACGCTTAGTCAGTGTAGGAATCCTCACTAAAGCAGACAGATTTCCACTCAAAGTGCCAACAATGGAGTGAACAGGAATTTTAATGTTGGGAACACAATCAGGTGTGGATTGGTGCTACTTAAAAGGTCCCCTGTGGTCTTTTATTCAATATTGTACAATTTAGAACTCTGTCCAACACTAATTTATTTTGTCTTGGGTTTTGCTATGAGATGAGACTATGGATCCTGCATGCCTGAATGCACGAAAGCCAAGGGTCTGTAAGCCACGGCGCTCTTTTAAGATTTCCATTCCTTTCTCATTGGCACACTTGTAGTCCATTAAAACTCTGTAGGATAACATTCAATATAGATTTCCAGTCTTCATTTCTCCATGTTAAACTGAAAGATCTAGGCACTGCCTACAATTGGTAAAGAGCATTTTCCTGAGAGTTAAAACTATATGTAAACATTGTATAATGATACGGAATAAAATGCACATTGTAGGACATTTTCTAAATTTGGTGGTCCTGTCATTTGTATGTCTTTTGCTTTGTGAACTTTAGATCGATTGACCTGACTTCCCTTACAAATGATTTCTCAAAACAATATCCCAGGGTCCAAGGAGAGAACTGCATTTCACATGTGTTACCTCCCAGAAACACAGCAGCTTCCTTTTGGTCTGCTAGAATTACAATCGAGGAGGAAGGGCCCTTTCCAGAAGTCATTCTTCATGTTTTTAGTATATGTTTGGACATACATATAGGCATTCTGCAGTGGTTTTACCAGTTCGGGGGGCTTTCTCCTCAGGTATGAGCAAGTCATTAGCAGGGGCATAGCCACACATCAGCAGGTGATGGCTAATAACCAAATCCGCTGTTTGTCCCCCAGCAGTGTGATTCCCCTTAAAAGTACTGCTGTAATCAGTCTTTGCAACTCTGCTTTCTAACTCACATGAGTTCTAAATTCCAGTACACCTTCTATTTCTCAGACTTGGAAACTGAAAATATCAGTCATTTGCCTAACTCTTGAAGACTTTGAAGCGAACAGAAGTAGATCACAGACATTACTAGTTGGCTTAAGTTGTGCTGCAGAGAGACAGATGTTCTCACCAAAAGCAAACACAGTAGAATGGACATAAAACTCATTTGGATGCAGATATATCTTAATTCAGAAATACTAACGGCTTGGCACATATAGCTCAGTGGCTAGGGCACCAGCTACACACACTGGAGTTGGTGAGTTGGAACCCAGCCCTGGCCTACAACCAAAAAATAGCTGGGTGTTGTAGCCAGCGCCTATCGTCCCAGCTACTTGGAAGGCTGAGGCAAGAGAATTGCTTAAGCCCAAGAGTTAGAGGTTGCTGTGAGCTGTGACACCAAGGGGGACATAGTGAGACTCTCTCTCAAAAAAAAACTATATCCCTATAACTGCTCTCCGGGGCCCCTTAATCTCGAGTATTTCCTCTCCATGGAAGGACAGAAGCTGTAAGGCAAAGAACCCAAACAGGAATCTAGAGCCTGCCTTCCATATCTCACTTCCAAAAAGCCGTCCTCTCCTGCTCAAGGCAAGTAAGTGCTCCAGTTCCCAATGTTCCCACAGTTTTGCTACCCAAAGGATCTCCCCTGCTAGTCCTCAGCTAGGGGGAACAATTTTTGAAAGCCTCTCCTAGACCCAGCTCTCTTTCATTTTGGGAGCCACATGTGGCTCCACATCAGGATTCTACCTTCTCTACCTGCCTACCCTGTCAAGTCCTGAGTCTGAGTTGCTCCTATAAAATGGGCTGAGATTAGCATCTAGCTCATGGGTGGTGGTTGTGGGAGTTAAATGTATAGCTGTGTAGCTCCATGAATGCTCACTGCTGCTGTCTCGGCTTGCCACATGTGCTCCAAAGACACCACAATTGATGCTTCGTAGCCATCCAGGTGAATGCACCCCAAATGATGGAGATGGTTATTAACATTCTCACATACTATTTAGGTATCCTCGAACTGTCCTCACGTTGCAAGCGCTATTTCATTTAAGCTTTACATCGGTGCTTATTTTACCAACAGGCCTCTACCCCGTTCTTTTGTTTTTGAGACAGTCTTACATTGTCTCCGTGGGTAGAGAGCTGTGGCATCATAGCTCACAGCAACCTCAATCCTCTTGCCTCAGCCTCCGAAGTAGTTGGGACTTCAGGCGTACACCACTACACCTGACTAGTTTTTCTATTTTTAGTAGAGACAGGGTCTTGTTCTTGACCAGGCTGGTCTCGAACTCCTGAGCTCAAGCAATCCACCCTCCTCGGCCTCCCAGAGTGCTACAATTAATTACAGGTGTGAGCCACCATCCCTGGCCAACTTGAGACTCAGAGTTCTATAGCACCTGAGCAGTGGGATTGAGCTTCAGGCTCTGGCATATGTGACCCCAAGGCCCTGTCACACAGGGAAGAAGTGTGTTCTATTTGCCTCGAGCATTTTACAGCAGCCGGAAAACAGCTACTAGACAGGTGACACGATGAAGCAGCAGGGATAGGAGAGGCTGGAAGGATGTAGACTTAGTCTCCCGTGTTGCAGCTCATTGACCATGAATGGGTAGTTTTAACATCGAACTTCCTCTCTGGGTTCCAGGGCTCAGATGAGATAAGTTAGTTATGAAGCATCGTGCCATGTCAAGAAATGATTGCCTGTTTCCACCTGGCACATGCCTGTGGCCCGATCCAGTGTGATAACCTCTGAACATGCCACTCCATGAAGTCAGAGAAAAAGAGATTAGTTAGGACTCTTCAGTATGGAAAGGCCAAGGCTGGAAGCCTATATGGTTCCCATTGACAGAGCCATGAATTGTAGAGAGAATTCAAGATTCAGACTCTAAATTGTTACCAAGACTTAGGCCCAGATGTCAGAATTAACAGCTGGAACAGTTGCCCTGTTCAGAATTAAACATTGTGAAACTCCATGGGAAAAGGGTACAGGGTAAGAATAGAAGCATTTTCAAAAAACTATTAAGTCCATGATGAGAGTTCTACAATCTGTTCTTCAGAGAATAAAATTGCTTTGTGGATACATTCTGAACTTTTTGAGACGCGCTGAAGAGAACAATTCCCCTACTTAATTGCTCCTAGAGATGTTGTTGGCAAAAACATCTAATTTTTGTGTATGCTGCTATGTATCCCCTGGAGTTCAATACTTTGGGCCTGATTTTTTTCTCCAGGAAAAAAAATATATATATCCTTTTTACTTCAACAAACATTTGAGTGTGTGTGAACTATCCATTTTTCTTAACTTGTCAACACTATTTGTGAATGTGATTTTAAATATATATATAGTCAGATGTACATAGAGAAAAAAATATCTAAATCCTCCAATCAAAAAGCTTGAGGGTGTTCGGGGAGCCATCATTTCTAGAATTGGAGACAAGGGTTTGAAAAGAAATCAGAAATGTCAGGCAGCATAAGACGTGTCCCTTCCACTATATATACTTTCTGACATTGAGGGTTTTCAGAGCTACATTCCTCCAACAGACGTCATAAATTTTGTCTGTCAAACAATGAATGAAGCTATGTCGAGAGTTCACTAATACAAAAGTAACTATTGCCAAGTTTTTGACAAACGGGCATGGACCCAGAGGATAAGCCTGGTATCTGCTGCCTGTGAGTTTTATTTCCATTTGTTACCAAGGCCATGCAGAACAAAGAGTTAGTCAAGGCTTATCAGGGCCTACCGAGATGGATGGCCTGAACTTACATGCGGACTGAGAGCCAGAAGGAGTCTTAGGATCACTGGGTCTGAGGAAAATGAGATGTAGAGGTTAAGGCTCGTTCCACTTGATCTTAGGCAAAAGGCCCAGGAGAGATTGGGTGTCTCGGTCAAGGTCATTCAGCCAGTTGAGTTCAGCTACCTTTGAACAGCTGGCACAGAGGGGCTAGCTTTGCACCCCGCTCTGTACTCACGCTGTGACCCCAGGTTAACGTCACCCAGTGGGCAGCAATGTCCTCATCCCAAAAAGTGCTGGGTTTGGCCTCTCCGCGAGCTTGTGTACTCCCTGAGGGCTGAGCACTGAAGGAGCTGACACCTCCAGGTGGCAGAGACAAGGAAAAGTCCTTGTCTTTTCCTCAGTCTCTAGAATGTTTACCCCCACATTGGGTCCTTAGGGAAACCGAAAGTAACTTTTTTCTTGTGGAATCAAAATCCCTAGTACCATTGCCCTGGGAGGGAACCCATTGCATGACCACAGTACCCAACACGTGGAAGTCAAAATAACATTTGTTGATTGGACAAATGGCCTAGAAACAAGACGCAGAGGAGTAGTCTGAAGGTTGTTGAATCTCCAGCTCTCGCTCTGCCTCCCGGAAGCCGGCTGAGTGTGGACAGGCTGGACACGCAGAAGAGTCAGCCCCTTCCTCCCCTGGGTGCTGCGTGGAGGTAAAGGACCTGGGGCCAGCGCACTTTATGATGGCGAGTCCTGGTCTGTTACCAGCTCAGCAGGTACTCAGGGTTCCAAGTACTGCCTTTCCAGTGGAACTCTTTTTTAGGCTCACAAATCAAATACTAAACTCCAGGTGCCTGCATTGGCATAATATAACCCTGTGACCTTTCAATGAGCTGGATTTTGATGGCTGACTCTATCCTGCACTAGCCCCTCACTCTCCCCACCCATCCCAAAGCCCACTTCCTCTGTGAAAACGCCTCACAAGAAAATAGTTGCCAAGAAACTACTTGCATCGTGCTGTGGTCCATCAGAGACACCATTATCTGAAGTGAACCTCACTAGTCACTAGTCCCAAAAGGATTAAGTATTGTTGCTAAAAACCTAGTGATCCACATATTAGAAATGAGAACCAAGGCCCAGGCAATGAGGGCTTTGTTTTTAAGGAGGATGCTGGCTTCACAGGGATGGCTGGCATAGCTGTGCCTCAGGATTGTAGCCAGCCAGGAAGTGATTAATTGCTGGTGTGTCCAGCTTGAAGCCTGACATCCCCATGATGTATTTTCCTGCTATATTTACACAAAGCACTCCTTTCCAGGACACTCCAGGACTGTCTGCCTAGCACCTTCCCAAGAAATTAAAAAAGAACAGGCAAAATAACTTGTTCAGGAATAGGAACGCAAAGAAAATGTGTCTCAATGAATTGTTCCCAGTCTCACATCCTGGCATAACTGCTCACCTCACCTCTCTTCAGTTGCTAACCCTCTACGTGAAGACTCCCATCTAGAATTCCTGCTGTTTCCAGCTTTCATTATCCCTCTACCTCCGGCTTTTGGTTTGCTTTCATATTGTATTTTATTGGCTACAGGACATATACAAATTCAGATTCATAATTTGGTCTAAAGGACAAAGTCCATTTCCATTTAAAAATCATTTACACTATTTTAGAGAATATAGATTGGTGATTATGGGAAAATACAGACATATGAAACAGACTCCTTGCCCTCAAGGACTCCATAAAAAAAGCTACTGACTATATGCTCACACACTAAAAAATAATAATAGTATGTGATTGCATGGCAGATTGGGAGTAAATGATACAAGAGTACTTGGAAAACAGACATCATGCCTCCTTCCTGGGAGATTTCGTTTTGTTTTGTTTTGTTTTAGGGACAGTTGCCCTTGCTGGAATGCAGTGGCATCATCATACCTCACTGTAACCTTGAACTCTCAGGCTCAAGCGATCCTCCTGCCTCACAGCTTTCTGAGCAGCTAGGACTACAGACATATACCACTAAGCTTGGCTAACTTTTTTTTTTTTTTTGAGACAGAGTCTCACTTTGTCACCCTCGGTAGAGTGCCATGGTGTCACAGCTCATAGCAACCTCAAACTCCTGGGCTCAAATGATTCTCTTGCCTTAGCCTCCCAAGTAGCTGGGACTATGGGCGCCTGCTACAATGTCTGGCTATATTTTTTAGAGATGGGGTCTTGCTCTTGCTCAGGCTGGTCTTGAATCTGTGAACTCAAGCAGTCCACCTGCCTCGGCCTCCTACCTGCTGGGATTACAGGTGTGAGCCACCATGACCAGGCCCCCTCCCCCTTTTTTAATAGTGTCTTGCTATATTGCCCAGGCAGGTCTTTAATTTCTGGCTTCACGCAATCCTTGACCTCCCCAAAGAGGAGGGATTACAGGTGTGATCCCTCGATCACACCAAGGATTACAGGTGTGAGCTACTATGCCCAGAAAGATTTTTAACCACTTAAAATCAGTAGAAAAGTCTCTCGTAGGTAAGCTGTATGTTTTTCTCAGGGGTACTCCAGCCACAGGCAGTTCACCACTCACCCTCACCTGTCAAAGCTTCGAAATAAGAACTCTGCTGGTTTATAACAGCTTTGGTTTTACTATTTACCCTGGCCACCAATTTTTTTGTTTATTATTGTAGCTTTTTTCTGCCAGACTCTCATTTAAAAATCTCCCCTCCTGCCCACCCACCTCCCATTCCTTTCTTTCTTTCTTTCTTTTTTTTTTTTTTGTGCAGTTTTTGGCTGGGGCTGGGTTTGAACCTGCCACCTCCAGCATGTGGGGCCAGTGCCCTACTCCTTTGAGCCATAGGCACTGCCCTCATTCCTTTCTTTTTTATGCCATTTAATTTTTTCTTTAATTTTTTTTTGAGACAGAGTCTCACTTTGTCACCCTTGATGGATGGAGTGCTATGATATCATAGCTCACAGCAACCTCAACTCTTGGGCTCAAATGATTTTCTTGCTCAGCTTCCCCAGTAGTTGGGACTACAGGCACCAGCTGCAACGCCCAGCTATTGTTAGAGACAAGGTCTACCTCTTGCTCAGGCTGGTCTCAAACCTGTGAGCTGAGGCAATCCACCCACCTCAGCCTAACAGAGTGCTGGGATTACAGGTGTGAATAGCCACCCCTGGCCATTTTTGTTTAATTTTGGTTCTGATCATACCTTTGCTTTTAGTTCTGAATCTTTGGAAGAAAAAGCAAAAACAAATAATTACATGAATTCTTAGAGACTGTAAAATCACCTTTCTATTCCTCTAGTGGGGCCTGAAAGGAACTTTTTGTTTCTGGAAAAGCAAACAGATGAGAATTGCCACAATTTTCATTTCATCCATGAGAAGACTCCCCAGGGCTGATTCTTCTCATTAGAGCAGACAGTGACCTGATCTGCCTGAGTTGCCAGACTTTGGAAATACAACCATTTTCGGAGTCTCTCTATAGGATTAGGAACCCAGGGCATCTGCAGATAATCCATTTCCCAGCCTTCCAAGAGAGATGAATAGTGAGATGGTGTGCAAGAGAGAACTGGGTTCACCACTGTATTAATATAAACTGCTGGATGTTCAGAGTTCTCCTTCTGCCTTTCTAGTTTTGGTACCTACCCAAGAAACATAAAATGTTACCAATAAACATGAATAATTAAATCTGGATAGAAAAGACTTGAATCTGAAGAATGAAGGATTCCAATTTGTTTAACAGCAATAGGTATGCGTTGAGTATTTAAAGGAGTATGTAAATTTCATGCAGCAATTTGCAAGTTCAAATAAAAAGCTATTGCCACATTTGAAAACAGAGTTGCGAGATAAATAAGCAAAATGTACAAGAAAATTAAAAGCAACCTTATAATTGCATATATTTTTAGGTTTTATTTGTCACAAAGCATTATAAAAACAATAGAGAAAAATCTATAAAGAAAAAAAGGTCACCCATAATTTCTCCACCATTATAAAATAAAAGACACTTTTATTTTCCATACGTTTTGCCTGTGAGTATAAGGCTTGTTATTCAAAATTTTATTTTTTATTCAAAAAATTTTGCATAAGTGTCTTCCTGTGTTGCTAATCTAGTCTTCAAGATATATTTTATGATACTGTGTCTGGTTAATATGGCACAATTTGTTCTCCTATTTTGGATCATTTGGGTTTTTCTGAGTTTTTGCTCTCATGTGAGGAGAGATTCTTTGTAATGTGGGTATCTTCAGACTTGTAGAAAATGAAAACACACGATTAAAAAAAAAGAAAGAAACCTATTTCTTTTGAGAACAGAAATACCCTTAAAATAGTGTTAAGCTGATTTTAACCATCTAGTGATTCCTGCTCCAGCCTGGACAGTCATGTGATTTCTAGGCTTTTGGTTCTTAAAAAAGAAATAATACAAAACACTTTTCCCAAACTGGTTGAGGTAGAGGCTTTTAGGAACTTGAACTCCAGAGATGTTATCTGTTTCTCCTCTTCTCCTCCACTCCCCAACAATAACAGACAAAAATGAACTTTAGGACATCCGTTCATAGCCACCCACTCTCTCCTGTACCCTTGTCTAAACAGTTGATAAAAATGAGTGATGGGCATGTGGGCTTAGAGGCACTGCCTAGGGCCTCACTTTGGGGGAAGACCCTTAATTGGTGGATAATAAATAATAACAGAAGGAGGAAGCAGTCACAACCCTCCTCCCACAAGAAACCTTAAACTCCACTGCTGCTAAGGAGGCAGCCCCGATAGTGGGTGAAATTAGACCAGAATTTGAAAGCCACCTCTGCCACTTATGGTTGTATGACTTAAACTAAGTTCCCTAACTTCTCTGTGATTGTTTCCCCAGCTACAAAATGGGGATTATAATAATAGCACCTGCATGACAAAGCTGAGGATGTGAATAACCAAGACTTTGCATCTGAGGTTTTTAGTACCGTGCTTGACGCAGCAAACTCTCAACCATGAACGACTTCTATTGCTATGTTAGTGAAACACACTGAGTCCTGGATCCCGACAATCAGCCCTCCCAGTCACACCCTCAAGGATTTACAGGCAAGGCTGCGATGGACTTTGCCCTCCTCACCTGTGAGGCTGCCATATTGTGCTTTTTCTCCTTCAAGGCTACCTCTACTGTTGTCAGGATGATTCACTGGAATGGTCAAAGCCATGGCCAACTAGCCTGATAGCCCAGTTGGCTTCCCCCCCTGAAATCACATGGAAACCGGCTTCATTGTCCTTCAGGTCTAAAATCCAGCATGGGTAAACAGGAAGAATAGCCCCTCTCTAGGTTGGAGAGGAGGGGCCCAAGTAGACCCCAATGACCAACCATCACCAACTCTCCAAGGAGGCCTCCTCCAGGGGCATCCAGAAGAGTGTACCCAGGTCCTGGGTCTTCCCCAGGGAATGATGAGGGTTGACGTCCAGGGTCAAGTTTCCTGGAATTTCTCAATGCCAAAAGGCTAGTTCTCCAGCTTGTAGGTCTTACTCTTGGTCGCTGGAAGGTTACCTAAGGCACTTAAAAGTTAACATCAGGTGATAATAATAATATCTGTCCTCCTCTGGTGAAATCTTTGATATCTAAGTTGCTGCTTTCTGCTTCCGTCTTGAGCTGATGGCCCCTCCCGCCTTTGCATCTTGAGCCTTTAAATGAGGGGATTGGCAGGAGGGGGCAGGCTGTTCTCAGAGCAGGACATGCCAGTGGAGGCAAAGGCTCGAGCTTCTCAGTGAACTGTAGCTTTTGCAGAGAGACGATTCAGAGTGTGGGGCAGGACACCGGGAGCCAGCCAGCACCAGGAATGAAAGCCAACATCTGCTCCATAATTTTGGGTCTGGTTGGCCAGGGCATCTGACACCAGGGAATGGCTTTCCTTTCACACTCTATTGTTCTGAGGCTTCAATTACATTCTTGACTAAGAGCCCAGGAATGGGGATAGCGGGCGCTCCAGAAATCCTCAGAGAGGTGACCACAACAGTGTTCAGCTTGCCCGCCTTCCTAATGGTGGTGCACGCCGCTGCTCTCCCAGGTAGAGGGATCACCGTCACTTCTAAATAGCTGTGTGAGCCTCCCTCAGCCTCAGATCTGGGATTAAAAAGGGATGGGGACAGTTCGACACTCACCAGAGCTGGATTATTCTACAGGGGTTTTGTACCAAAAAATGCAGGGGACCCAAAAGAATGAGGAAAAAAAAGAAAGGATCGAATTTAATATTTTATATTTCAAAAAAAAAAGCATTGACAAAGTCCTCATTGGAAAAATCTGAATTTGCTTAGTCTTAATTCCACTTACTTTATAGTTTAGTGACATTTTATCTTGGATTAAAATGCCTTTGGTGCAAATGGCTCCTTAAGGTGACTGCATGGCTCACTCACCACCCTGAAGAGCTGAGCCACTCCACAAACTTCCCATCTGTGCCCTCGGCTCTCCTGAGGACGCCACCCCACCCTCCAACACGCCTTCACACACGTCCACACTTGGAGCCGTCCATCGTGCTCGCCACCGGTCACCAGGGGAGATGCTGACCACGTTTATACCTGTGCGTTGTGTTTCAGGTGCTGTTGTGAACCTGTAATGTTGACAAAACCCAGGTGCAGCCCCTGGTTCTTGCTGGTTAGCAACTGGGGGGTTTGAGGCACGTTGCCAAGGCTCTCTGCATATTCTTTAACACAACCATAAAGGGCACAACCAGCCCTTTATGGTTGTGTTAAAGAATAAGAGAGAGAGCAGGGCAGAAGGGTGCACGTGTAATGCCAGCTGCCAGAAAGGCTGAGGAGGGAGGACCGCTTGAGCGCAGGAGTTCAGATTAGCCTGGGCAACAGAATGAGACCCCATCTCAGAAAGAAAGAAAAAGGAAAAAGAATAAAAGGTAAAACATGTCCAGGGGTTGGTACATAGTAGGCTAGGAATAAATATTAGGGTTGTTAATGACCCTTCTTCACTCCTGGTCCTTCCTTTTTTTACTATTTCTTTTCTTTTTTTGAAACAGAATCTCACTACGTCACCTTCGGTAGAGTGCTGTGGCATTACAGCTCACAGCAACCGCAAACTCTTGGGCTTATGCAATTCTCTTGCCTCAGTCTCCCAAGTAGCTGGGACTACAGGCGCCCGCGACAAGGCCCGGCTATTTTTTTGGTTGCAGCTGTCGTTTAGCAGGCCCAGGCCAGGCTTGAAACTGCCAGCTTCAGTGTATGTGGCTGACACCCTACTCACTGAGCTATGGGCGCCAAGCCTCCTGGTCCTTTCTAAAAGGACAATAGCGTAGGTCCCTTCTCTAAAAAGGAACAACCACCACCACTATCACCACTGTCCCATCTTAGCCTCAGGGCCTCTGTACAGTAATTTTCCCCTTTGAAGTAGGCTCAGGAGTTTCAGGCCTCCATTGCCCCAAACCTTGGAAAGGGAGGAGCTTCTCTGGAGAGAGGTTTGTTCAAAGGTCATTATTTTCTGAGATCAGTATCTAACTTTTTCTTTTATTTCAGAGTCAGCCATCAGCTAAGCCCCAGGTAAGTGTGTCTGAGAAGCCTGTGGCTAGGATTCCTTGGGGAGTGAGGCCCTCTGGAAAGGCAGGGCCAGCCCTGAGGCTCCGTAGGTTTCAGCAAGTCCTGCACTTCAGGACGCCCTTTTCCCAGGGCCTTGTGGCTGTGAGCCTGCATGGCAGGATGAGGAAAGGTGTACAGCCCCACTCCCTGCCGGTACTGAGCACAGCAACCACCTGGGATCTTGTCCAGATGTGGACTCTGGCTGGGGTCTGGCCTGGTGTGAGGCTCTGCGTTTCTCCTCAGCTCCAGGCCATGCAGATGCTGCTGGCCCTTGGTCCTCACTGAGCAGCAGAGCTCTGAGGAATGGTGTAGTGTGTAACACGAGCGTTACTCAGAGAGACCGCAGGTGTCACGGTGGGTGGTGGCAAGAAACAGAGAGCAATTCATTCTGTACAGGAGTCCCAGTCCTGGAAGGGAGCACCTGGGGTCCAGGCCCCTGGGGGGGAAGAGGCTCTGGGTGTGTGGTGAGAAAGAGGAATCCTCAGTTCCTCCCCAGGAAATCGGGTCACCTTAGGAAGAGGACATGAGCACGAGGGATCCAAAGCCCACTCCAGGGAGGATTCTGTGGATCCAGAGAGTGAGCTCTAGAGGCCCTGGTGGTGAAGATAGCTCCACCACACCATCCGCACCACCTCCCTCTGAGGCTAAAGGCGGGGGTGGGGGTGGGGGTGTTGGGGCGTGTGCAGGCAGAGCTGCTGGGGAGGGAGGGGAAGGAGAGGAAAGGGTGTGTGGGCTGTGCCCTGAAACTAGGGTCCTCCTAGGACCACAGCAGTTCTAAGGAGGCACCGATGCACAGGTCGGGATCAAGGTATGACAAGTGAGGTTACTGGGTGCAAGATGTAAAGAGCGCCCACTCTCAGTCAGCCAGGTGCCCGTGCGTGAATGCCTTCTTCAACTCTGCACACGAGGCCCCTCACTGGGCAGTGGCTGCTCTTCAGTCTCCCTGTTCACTACTCCACAGTTTAGACTCCAAGGGACAGCTACCTCAGGTCTCTTTGCCTCAGTTTCCCCAGAAGCACATTAAGACAAGAAC
Source organism: Nycticebus coucang (assembly GCF_027406575.1). NCBI lineage: Eukaryota > Metazoa > Chordata > Mammalia > Primates > Lorisidae > Nycticebus > Nycticebus coucang. Next base: position 65,463,013 of record NC_069785.1, read on the forward strand.
AGGTAATAATGAGGAGGGAAGTCACTCACTGCAAACATCTTCAGAACTTATTTACCTTGAAACACACAGCACCTAACCCAGGGCCTGGCACGTAGTAGGTGTGTTTTCAAGAAATGAATGAGTCTCATTACTAAGTGGAAAGGACCCTTTGTCCCTGACAAAGAGGGTTCCGCTGCCTGTCACTGTCAGCCCATATGCAGAGATAGGGATAGAGAGCCCACCAAATTTCTCTAGAAGCCCAGTGATGCTAGAGAACAATGAGAGTAAGTAGCCTCTCCAAAATGGTTCTGTCCTTCCATTTCCAAAGTCACAGTTTTATATATAAAAAGTTAAAAGCAAGAACCATACTAACCCTTACCTTAACAGTAATTAACACTTACCTTTAACTACAGTAATCACCATAACCCATGACCTATAATAAACCATCATTGACATAACCCAAGACCCAAAATAACACTTTTAATTCAAAAGTTCATCTCCTAGATCAATTGCCCTAAACTACTCAAGATATACACTTTTAGGTGAAAGCTATATACAAAACAACAAGAATGGGAGACACTGTGGCTCAAAGGAGTAGGGCACTGGCCCCATATGCTAGAGGTGGCGGGTTCAAACCAGCCCCGGCCAGAAACTACAAAAAAAAAAAAGCAGAAAACGAGGAAGAAAAACACAGTCAAGAGGCCCACAAAAGAGGTGGCGAAGAGCTTGTCCTTCCCTTATTTTTCCAGGGTCAAGATATATCTAGGAAAATTAAAAACTAGAAGTAGTTAATCAGATGGGCAAGGGAGGGAGGAAGAAGAACAGAAGAGCTGAAATAAGAGAGAAAATAAAAAAAAAGAATGGGAGACACAAGGTGAAGATCACGAGGACCTAAACCGACCAGACCAGCTGTGTCACGGTGGGCCTGACCTCAGTGGCCCCATCTTATTCTCACTACACATGCTCTCACTTTCCTTATTCAACAGCAGTTGCCCCTCTCTCAGGGCAGGGGCTATTTTTCTAATCATCTTTGCACTTAGTGTGTTCCTGGAATATAACACAGACCTATCAAAGTCTGCTGGATTTGACAGAGCTAAAGCCCAAAACATTGCCTGAAAGTAACGTTCGTTGTTTACAAGGTGTCAAATGTGGGACCTTCTTCAAAATATCGTCCCTTACTTGTTTGAAATCTCTCTATTAATAATTTAATCATTTGATTTCATTTGCCATATCCACTTGTCTTATGTTTAAAATGCCAGTTCGAGGGCCAGGCGCTGTGGCTCATGCCTGTAATCCTAGCACTCTGGGAGGCCGAAGTGGGTGGATTGCCTGAACTTTCTGGTTTAGAGACCAGCCTGAGCAAGTGCCAGACCCTGTCTCTAAAAAAAAAAAAAAAATAGCCGGGTGTTGTGGCAGGCACCTGTAGTCCCAGCTACTCAAAGGCTGAGACAAGAGAATTGCTTGAGCCCAAGAGTTGGAAGTTGCTGTGAGCTATGACAAAATGGCACTTTAGCAAGGTGACAAAGTGAGACTCTGTCTCAAAAAAAAAAAAAACAGCCAGTTCCATTAAGGAAAGATTATACTAATAAAAAACAAAGCTTTACCTTCTTTGCATATTTGCCCTGGGAATCCTTTAAAGCAGAGCTTGGCAAACTTATAGCTAATGGGCCAAATTCAGCTCACAAGCTCACAACCTGTTTTTGTACAACCTGACAGCTATGAATGGTGTTTACATTTTTAAGTGGTTAAAAAAAAACACACACACACACTCAAAATAATAATATTTCATGGTATGTGAAAATTACATGAAATTTAAATGTCAGTGTTTATAAATAAAGTTTTATCTGTGCCCAGCCATGCTGCTTTTGTGCTATGACAACAGAGTTGCGAAGTTGACAGAGACTTTCCACAAAGTCTAAAAACACTTACTATCTAGCCCTTTCCAAAAAAACCCTGTTGACTCTAAAGGGAGGTTTTTGTCCTCCTATAGTTTTACCATCAGCTTGTTTCAGTTTTTTTATAAAGTCACCAGATATGATCTCATTTTAGTGGGAACACTCACTTTGGGAGATACATGGATTCCTAGAAAGTTATGTGTAAATAGAAATCTTATTAATAAAATCATATTTTTAATTTTTTTTTTTTTATTGAGACAGAGTCTCACTATGTTACCCTTGGTAGAGTGCCCATGGCATCACAGCTCACAGCAAGGCTTAGGAGTTTAAGCGATTCTCTTGCTTCAGCCTCCCAAGTAGCTGAGACTACAGGTGCCTGCCATAACGCCCGGCTATTTTTTTGTTGTAGTTACTGTTTAGCAGACTGGGCCAGGTTCGCCAGCCTGGGTGTATGTGGCCAGCACCCTACCCACTGAGCTACGGGCGCTGCCCTATTTTTAGTATTTCTATTTAAGATAATTATATAGATTAGAGAAATGAAAATGTTTTCTCTCTGAATTTGGTAGGACACATTTCTCTGAAGCATGGTCTGTGTTATCCTAGAGACGCCTGCTCTTTATCTTGTCTCTTCACTGCTCATCACGATTCTTACAGCTCAGGCCCACTGGCACTGGTACACTCCATCCTTAACATCAGAGCCTCAGGTTGCTGGTGGTAGACTGAATTATGACCTGAGCAAGAGAAAGAGACTTTTCCCAGGGGCAGAGGAGGCAGTGATTTACTCCAGGCAGTCCCAACACTATGCCTGGGAAATCATCTGTCTGCAGCTAAGTGGTTTCCATACCACGAGGAGTGGGGGGAGGGAATGGCAAGGATGGGAATTCCAGAATTGGTTTTCCTCCCATTCTCTCCACCCCCACTGCAAGTTAAATATGTGATTGTCATTCTGCCTCCCTCCCCCTTACCCCTGGAGATCCCCCCATGGACTCAGCTCACCAAACTTCTGGGTTTATAGCTGGTCAACTTCAAGGAAAGCAAACTTGGGTTGAGCTGCCAGCACCAGAATTTTCGAGTCAAGAAAGCTGATGAAGTCTGACCTGCTGTGATTTCCCCTGGCTCTCTGGAATTCTGGATTGTCCTGGATTTGCCAGAGGGATGTTTTGGTCTCACCAGTTTGAGCCTTGAAGCTCCATCCTCCCTTCTCAGTTCCTTAGTCAGTGCCACGGGGGTCACAGCAAGTGATGGAGGAGAATTCCCGGCTCAGTGGCAGCAAGTGAGCCTTCTGGCTGCGCTCTGGGTTGCTGGGGAGAAAGGTGAAAGTCAGTCCCACCTCCGGGATGTGATTGAGTGGAGTCCACAGAAGGAGCAGACTCGATCCTGCTTGCCCTGCGTGGGTCGATTAGTCAGTAGTGAAGTTTTCAGTCTCCCAGTTTTCCAAGTGCAATGGAGTGTGTGTCATGAAATACCTTTAAACAAAGAATCTCCAGTCTTTTCCTGGTGTCAAGAAAATTTGCCTAAAGTCATGAACTCAAAGATGTCAGAACTGGAAAGGAAACCTAATGTCACGGTTATGGAACCGAAGACCTGATTGTTGAAGCAAGCTGACCAAAATCCTGCAGCTAAGGGGCAGCTGGGTTCACACTCTACTCTAGGGCTTTTGCCTTTGTGGGCCCCTTCTTCCATTAAAAAATATTAAAAATCTGGCTCGGTGCTTGTGGCTCAAGCTAAGACACCAGCCAAATACACCTGAGCTGGCGGGTTTGAATCCAGCCCAGGCCCACCAAACAACAATGACGGCTGCAACCAAAAAATAGCTGGGCGTTGTGGTGGGTGCCTATAGTCCCAGCTACTTGGGAGGCAAAGGCAGGAGAATTGCTGGAGCCCAGGAGTTTGAGGTTGCTGTAAGCTGTGATGTCATGGCACTCTACCCAAGGGCAACAGCTTGAGGCTCTGACTCAAAAAAAAAATAATAATATATATATATATATATATATATACATAATCTAACTGGGTGCAGTGGCTCACGCCTGTAATCCTAGCACCCTAGGAGCCCAAGGCAGGTAGATTACCTAAGACCCCATCTTCAAAAAATATAGCCAGACATTGTAGCAGGCACCTGTAGTCCCAGCTGCTTGGGAGGCTGAGGCAAGAGAATTGCTTGAGCCCAAGGGTTTGAGGCTATAAGCTATGATGCCACAGCACTCTACAGAGGGTGACAAAGTGAGACTCTATCTCAAAAAACAAACAAATATGTACATAAATATTTAAAATTACATTTTGCATCTGCATTGGTAAGAAGACAAATATATGAATGTTATATATCAAAACATTTTCTTTGAACTAAAAGGTTTTTTTCCTTCTAGTTTGAAAATAAACTGAAGCACTTCCATTGGCCCCTAAAAAGTATCATGGGCCCTGCCCCAGCCCACCCCCACCACTCTCGCTGGTGCAGTTTACTTCACCTTGCAGAGAGCTGCTGTTCACTGAAGGAAATTCCCAGTGTAGTGCATTTCTTCCTTGAAGAAAGTCCAGCAATAAAAGATAGTCAAGGAGTTGGGGTGGGGAATGAGTCCCAGAGAAAGCCCAGGACTGGGAGTTGAGAGGCCTGCATCTCAGCTGGGACCTTTCTGCTTGACCCCTCAGTTGTCCCTAGAGACACAACTCTGTCTCTCAGGGGTAGGTTGAAGGTCAAGAGAGCCTGAAGGCAGGATCAGAAGCAGGTGGAATGAAGTCAGAATCCATTCATCTTATTACTTCCATCTCACTCTGTCACCCTGAGTCGAGTGCTGTGGTGTCATAGCTCACAGCAACCTCAAACTCTTGGGCTCAAGTGATCCCCTTATCTCAGACTCCTGAGTACCTGGGACTACAGGTGCCTGCCACAATGTCCAGTTAGTTTTCCTATTTTTACTAGAGACTGGGTCTCATTCTTGTTTAGGCTGGTTTCAAACTCCTGAGCTCAAGCAATCCACCTACCTCGGGCTCTTAGAGTTCTGAGACTGTAGGTGTGAGCCACTGTGCCTAGCCTCATTTTATAACGTTCTGATGGCGAAATGAGCCAAAAGGCAACCACAAACCTTGTCCTGAGAGATGGTGATGTCCCCATCCTGAAAAGTGTCCAGGGGCAACTCCTACCCAGGAATCTGGGGGGTGGGGGCGCAGGGAGGCGGGCAGCAGATAGATAATGCCTGTGTGTCTGTGGAGAAAATGTCATTCTGCAGGGCTGAGAGGCTGGAGAATGCAGGGATCCTGGCCAGCCCTGCTGTTTGAAAGAGGAACAGCCAGACAAGGGAGGTAGAGGATGAGGCTCACTGGAGGGTGTGGATTGAGAGAGGGTAGGCACTGGGTGGATGACAGAAGGTGGCAAAGTACATCAAAGTACAAAGTACATAGAAAGTGACCCCTCCCTATGGCCCTACTAATTTGTCAAGGTATCAGCCTTGTGAAATGATCAGCATAAGAATGTGGGAGGCTGGGCATGGTTGCTCACACCTGTAAATCCTGGCCCTCTGGGAGGTGGAGATGGGAGGATCACTTGAGGTCAGGAGTTCAAGATCAGCCTGAGCAAGAATGAGACCCCTGTCTCTATCAGAAAAAAAAAGGGGGGGGGATTAGTAATGCATGTTGGTGCACACATGTAGTCCTACCTGTTTGGGAGACTGAGGCAGGAGGATTGCTGGAGCCAAGAGTTAAGGTTGCAGTGAGTTACGATGATGCCACTGCACTCTAGCCTGGACCACAGAGTAAGACTCTGCCTCAAAAAGAAAGAAAAACAAGAAAAAAAAAAAATGAAGGAACTGAGCTCTGATACAACTGAAACTGAAACACAAGGAGATATGCAAGAACAAGGAATCAAAAGGACACGGGAAGTGAGGTAGGGACAGGCCAAATTTGTGGGAAGGGCTTTCAGCAACCAGCAGCAGGACCATCTGGTCAGCAGCCCCCACAGGCATAGAGCAGCCAGCCGACTAGCTTTCTTCAAAGGCCTATAAAACACAGGAGACCCCCCCTCAAAGATTTACTGTAGCTAAAATACAAAGAGAAAAATGTGAAATTGAAAGTAATACATTAAATGTCCATAAAACATATAATGATGTCAACCTTATTTGTTTTTAAAATTTAGTATTTCTAAATTCTCTGCTTGAAAATAACAGTAAGGTTTACCTTGCTCACTCCATAAAGTGGCCTGTGCATGCGTGGTGACAGCCCACAGAGCATAGCCAGTCCTGTAGGCAGTGAGCAACAAAGCAAGATTAATAAGATCCTTTTGATCTTTCCCACTGCAAAAATTTATACTTAATGTGAAACATGGGTCTAGGCTAATATGGTTTATATGACATGAACTGTGGACTCCATAATTAAAAAACCCTGGGGCTGCTAGTCCTTGGAATTGGGGTTTCAGCTAAATTGAACAAGATCTCTGAGGGGTGAAATGAGAGCCCCAGCTGATATCTGGGTAACAACCGGATGAGATAGAACCTCAGACCTTCTAATTCAGTCTGTCTATACACAAGAGCTTTCTACCCTGAAAGGCTGTTCAGATAACTGGGCTTTTAGACTGCAGCTGTGAAGCGCCCTGAGAGAAAGAAGCACTTTGAAGAGTAATGAGATGTTATGTTGAGGCTCTAATAGGGCTGATGTAGCTTTTTTTTTTTTTTTTTAAGACAGAGTCTCACTGTGTCACCCTGGGTAGAGTGCAGTGGCCTCAGCCTGACTGGCAGCAATCTCAAGCTCTTGGGTTTGAGCAATCCTCTTACCTCAGCCTCCCAAGTAGCTGGGACTACAGGTGCCCGGCACAACACACGGCTAGTTTTTCTGTTTTTAGTAGAGACAGGGTCTCACTCTTGCTCAAGCTGGTCTCGAACCCCTGAGCTCAAGAGATCCACCAGCCTCGGCCTCCCAGAGTGAAGCCATGGCCCCCCACTGCAATTCTTGAAAATGAAGTGAAGCGGAAGGAGCCAGTGGTCCATTACTGCTTAGCTGGTGCAGTGGCCTGTCAAGCCTGGGTGCATGTGAGGGGCCTCGGCCTGGGCCAGGCGTGGGCGGCCATGGCTCCACAGCCAGGGGCTTCCTGGCTGCAGCTGAGTTGAGCTGCCACCATTCAAACACTAAAAGGCAACACTCATTGCCAATTTCCCTTTGAAAAGGGCACCTTTCTTTTCTTTAATGCTTTCACTCTAAAGCTCCAGAAAAGGGAGGAGAAAGAAACAGTGCTCTCCAGACACCTCTCTCCCGCCCTGTGTCTTTGATCCTGTTCCCAGGCTGCCGCCATTACATGCCCTTCCTGTCATGCCCAGCTGGGTTCTCTCACTGCACCCCCACTGCCTCCGGGTTTTCCTGACTGCCATTCCTTCCATAAGGCAGCAAAGGTAGCCACCAGACATTCCTTCAGACTGCTGTCAGGAGGAGCTCAGAGCTGTGAGGGGTGGAGAGTGAGAGGCCAGACCAGGGAGGACGCCACCCAGCCTCGCCTTGCCAGGCCCAGGAGTGACTGGGAGAATCAAACCTTGCTCTGCTTACCTCCCTCCCCCCAGAGGCTCTGGGCAAATGACCTCACTCCCACGATGGGCCCATGAGGTGTTTGTAAAGGGCCACTGGTGTTTACCTGCTCCTCGCCAGCAGATGACCTGAAGAGGCAGTTCAATAGGTTCATGTGCCTTTCAACTGTGGGTGTCAGTGCCCAGAAAGGCAGAGACTGGTGCCAATGGCCTTCCCAGCCTGGGTGGGTAGAGAGGAGTTCTTGGCACACACCCAGAGCAAAGGTGAGGGGTGGCCCTCTCCCAGACAGTAGGCCCTCCTTCTCCAAAAACTGCACTCCCACCCCCTCTGGTACCTCCTTCCACTGTCCAGAGGACACATATGCACTCTGGGCTTCACGATGATGAACTAATAATGAACTAAAATTCATTTAGCATTTTCCTGCTCCCAGAGAACATTTATATATTTTATTTGGTATAGACAGTGAGGCGAAGATCAGGCAAGGACAAGCACCAGAACTATTCCTACGCTACAAATTTGGACGCAGTTCGGTGCACAGACTTGGCCAGTGTTCTGAGGCCAGTGACGAACAGAGATTCTAACCTGATTCTTCTGACCCTGAGAACCACCAGGGAAGCACCGGGTCTCCCTAAGTGGCTCACCAGGCTGTGAGTGTGGATTAGCAGGGAGGATACACTCATGGTGAGTGTTCACCACCCTAGAACGAGAATGTCTAAGGAAGTATTGAGGGGTCTTAAAATACTGACATCATGTAAAGTCATCGGTTTTTAGAGGAAAAAATCATTTTATTCACGGCAAGATTCAAGGCCATTCATTGACTTCGCTTGTTAAGGACTGCAGCGAACAGCCATGAACTCCAAGGACACTGCTGCCTCCTGCTGTTCACACATTCTCTAGCCAGTGGCTTTTCTCTAACACTTTCATGCATGATCTTCTCAAGATTATGACTGTCTTATCCAGATCCATTCTACAGCTTGGATAAAAGAATTCAACCTTTGAGCCATTTCAAAAGCAAGAAGCAAAAACCATCAGGATAAGCAGAAGAGCTTGACTATGAAAATCAAGATATACCCCTGTGCTGTGCAACCCTTGTGGCAAGGCCCTTGGCCTCTTTGAGTCTGTTTTCTCATTTGTAAAATGAAGACAATAACATCTGCTTCATACAATTGTTTTTAAGATGAAATAAGATGTTTTTCTACCTATGGTCTGCTTTCCTCCCAGAAAAAGAATGTTAAATATAGTTCTGATGACTGTCCTTGCTTGATCTTCGTCTCACTCTGTCGCCCTGGGTAGAGTGCATGGCATCACAGCTCACAGCACCATCAAACTCTTGGGCTTAAACTATCTTCTTGCCTCAGCCTCCCAAGTAAGTGGGACTGCAGGCACTCACCACGACACGGGGCTAGTTGTTCTATTTTTAGTACAGACAGGGTCTTGCTCTTGCTCAGGCTGGTCCTGAACTCTTGAGCCCAGGCGATCTGCCTCAGGCAGAGACTGGGGTTCCCAGAGTGCTAGGATTACAGGCCTGAGCCACTGCACCCAACCTGGCCTGATTTTTTTTTTTAAATGAAAACATTTCCAAGATCCAGGATGGTGGCTCACGCCTATAATCCTAGCACTCTGGGAGGCTGAGGCAGGAGGATCCATTGAGGTCAGGAGATCAAGATCAGCCTGAGCAAGAGTAAGATCCACCACCCCCCATCTCTACTAAAAATAATTTTTGAAAAAATAGCTGGGCACTGTGGCAGGCTCCTGTGATCCTAGCTACTCAAGAGGCTGAGGCAGGAGGACGCTTGAACCGAGCAGTTTGAGGTTGCTGTGAGCTAGGCTGATTCGATGGCACTATAGCATGAGCAACAGAGTGAGACTCTGTCTCAAAAAAAAAAAAAGAGAGAGCAAGAGAAAGAAAAAAGTTTCCATAATAAAAATTGTCTTTTTCCATCTGAGATTGTCGGAGTATTTCCAAGATTCTGGTTCACAAATACCGTCATATCACTTCTCTCAGGCAAATGGGCAATCTAAAACTGAGAAAACTAGAGTGGGCTTTTTCCACTCAAGTTCCCTCGATAACTGCTACAAATAGCGAAGCTAAGTGGCCTGGCTCCCTCTAAGCAGCTATAACCATCACACCAGATTCTGTTTGCCTGAAAACTCCTTCTGACTAAGTCTGGCTGCCAGTAGCTGGATGATACTCAATTTGCATGTTGCCATTCTAACATCCCTGGATCTTCGACTTATGTTGCTGGTTTGGAAGTTCAGCAAAACTGAAACCATCTGATGGTGAGTTTCAGAAAGTCTCTGCAAACTGTTTCAGGAGTGTGCACTCTACTGCACACCAGAGCACCGGATGTGACGAGTGAGAGGGGCCGGGTCTAGCTGCTCACCAGACATCATTATCACATTCATGTCACCAGGGGCAACTCCATTGCAGCATAACATCTTTAAATGAATGCTGTTAATTTGAGCTTCTTTGGCTTTGGAGTGATCTACATTTAAAGGGATATATCTCATGGACCTGTAGACTTACTAAAATTAATTTTATTTGAGTGCTACTTAAATATATATTAACACAGATTATGCCTGAATTTCTTGTAACAGCCTATAACTGTCACAAACCTGTAAAAGTAAGCAAAGCCTACAGAGCTATAAAACCTAAATAATACATGAACCTGGAGCACCATGAAGAAATCCTGACCCAAGAAAATAAGTCTGAGCAGAGAATCAGCACTTGACCTATGGCTGGGACTGTAGCAATTTCACGTGAGCCCATGAACCTGAATGATGCTAGTGTCATCTATGAAAAATTCACAGGGGACTTATGGCCACCTGCTGAGAATATTTAGGTGCCCCTGGATGAAAATTTTTACTTCTCTGAGCCCTTCCGGAAAATAAGAGTGCATCTACCTGCCTCGCAGGATTCACTTGTAAAATGGAGATAAAAGCGTGCAGCAATTTTTGTCAAAGAAGGTAAAAAAGCTTTTCTGGCTTTCATTCTCCCCCCGTTCCCTTCAGGACCTCTTATTTCCTCATTTTGTCCTCAGGGCTGGCTGACTCTGGAGCTAAACTCCTGCTTCTATCCTTCTTTACCACCCGTGTGATCTTTCACAAATTAGGTTTTTAAATTCAGATTTATATGAAGGTATAGGCTCGGAGCTTGTAGCTCAGCAGCTAGGGCGCCGGCCATATACACCGGGGCTGGCAGGTTTGAACTCAGCCCAGGCCTGCTAAACATCAATGACAACAACAACAACAACAACAACGAGGGTACAAATAATTAGTTTTCATTGTTTGTGTTCTAAAGTAAAGTTCAAATTGTAGTCGAGCCCTTCACCCAGGGGTGTGCTTTATACCCGCACATTGTGGCCATTAGGTGAGAACACATCAATTTCCCTCCCTTTTTCTCTCTCTCCTCCCCTCCCCCCACTGGAATATACTTGTGTTTTTCTCTCACATGGATGTATAGTTTCATATTAGTATTGAGTACATTAGATACTTGCATTTCTATTCTTGTGATACTTTACTAAGAAGAATGTGTTTCAACTCCATGCAGGTTAATAGAAAAGATGTAAAGTCTCTCTCCTGGTTGAATAATATACAGATACCACAGTTTATTTAATCCATTCATGAGTTGATGGGCACTTAGGTTGCTTCTATGTCTTGGCAATTGTGAACTGAACTGTAATAAACATTATAGTGCAAATCCTCTTGTGATAAAATGATATATATTTTTTTCTTCCTGATAGATACCTAGTAATGGGATTGTGGAATCTAATGGAAGGTCTGCAATTAGCTCTTTGAGGGTTTTCTATAATTCTTTCCATGGAAGCTGTATTAGTTTGTAATCCCACCAGCAGTGTAGACATGTTCCCCTCTCCCCGCATTGGCACCAGCATTTGCAGCTTTGGAACTTTGTGATGTGAGCTTTTCTCACTGGGGCTAGGTGATACCTCAGGGTGGTTTTGATTTGCATTTCTCTGACGATTAGGGACCATGAGCATTTTTTCATGTATGTTGCTATTTGTCTGTCTTCTTTGGAGAAGGTTCTGTTCCTATCTCTTGCCCAGCGATAGATGGAATTGTTGGCTCTTTTGTTGTTGTTGTTGATTAATTTGAGTTCTCTGTAGATTTCTAGTTATCAAGCCTTTCTCAGATTTGTAACATGCAAATATCTTTTCCCAGTCTGAAGGTTGTCTGCTCTCATTGTTGTGTTCTTCGCTGTGCAGAAGCTTTTTAGCTTAATTAAGTCCCATTAATTTTTGCAACTGCCTATGGAGTCTTTCATAAAAATCTTTCCCCCAGGTGGATATTATCTAGAGTTTTTCCCATGCTTTTCTCTAGGATTATTACTGTCTCGTGTCTTAGATTTAAATCTTTTCTCCATCATGAATCTTTTTTTGCAGTTTCTGACCGGGACTGGGTTTGAACCAGCCACCTCCAGCATATGGGGCCAGCGCCCTACTCCTTTGAGCCACAGGTGCGGCCCTTTAAAAGGAAATGTCTTTTTTTTTTTCTTTTTTTTTTCAGTTTCGGGCCCGGGCTGGGTTTGAACCCGCCACCTCCGGCAAACGGGGCTGGCGCCTACTCCTTTGAGCCATAGGCACCGCCCGTGAATCAATTTTTTAAGTGGTGAGAGGTACAGGTCCAGCTTTCGTCTTTTACATGTGGTTATCCAGTTCTCCCAGGACCATTTATTGAATAGGGATTCTTTTCCTCAGGGAAAAGAGCAGATGGCAGTAAGAGGTTGCTTTCATCTCTGGGTTTTTTATTTTGTTCCATAGATCTATGTCTCCATTTTTGTGCCAATGCCATAGCATTTTGATCACTGTTTTATGAATTATTTCATTGCTCATTTCAGAGATTCCTCATCTGTAAATTGGGGGTGGTATAATCCCTATTTCTTAAAAGATTGTTGAAAGGATTATTTTTAGAGTAGTGCACACATAGAAAGCACATGACACACAGAAAGAACTCAATAAATGATCATCAATAACACAAAGCACAGCTCCTAAGAGCTGAATAGGTGTTTGTTATCATTACTCAGCTCTTAAATGATAGCGAAGGGCATAGTCCCTCCTAAAATTATATTTTTAGGAGGAGGAGAAGAAAGAAAAAGTAACATTTATTGAATGCATACTATGTGCTGGGCACTTTTCATACATTATGTAATTTGATCTCCATAAATTCCTGTAAGGAAGACATTAGTATCCCTAGTGGGACTAGCTTGAGGGGAGTGAGGGGCCTAGGGTACAAAATTAAGGAGACACACAGGTACATACATATACACATTAAAGAGGCTGTCGCTCTCAGGGGTGTGCTGAGGAAAATGAGGCTCCACGAGGGTAACATAGCAACAAGGTGGTAAGCAACAGAGATCAGATTCACACTGCAGTCTGACTGCAGAAACCAAAGCAAGGTTTTCTTCCTGTGGGTTCTCATTCCCTCACCCCAACTAGCTGGTACAGACCTCTGAAAGACTGCCCATCCTGTTCCAGAAGGTTCCCAACTTTGATTTTCCTAACTGTAATTCAAGTCCCTCACATATTAAAATGCTCTGTTTCTGAAAGTTCAACTCTTGCTCCTGAGGCTACATCAGAAGAAGAAGGACAAGTGGTTTGAGAAAAAGGAAAGGGAAGTTTATTAATTTGCCATCAAATGAAGGAAATGACAGACTCCCATCCTAAAGTGCCAATTTTCCTAACTATAAGCAGAAAGGCAGAGCTTTTAAAGGGAGGGTTTTCAGCTTCAGGCTATTGGTGTTTAATGGTAGATGGTGATTCTGATGTATACACATGCAGAAAAGACAAGACTTCTGACCTCTCTGGGGCCATTTCTGTTGAGCCATCTCCTATAGAGCAAAGAACAAAGGACATTGCCCTGCTCCCCCCAACCACTGGCAGGGATGCAGGTTTCAGTTCCCTAAAAGGAGGGGGGAGAGGGTTTAAAGAGACAGCTTGTAATACATTTTGCCCTTTTTCAGGCTGTTCTTCTTTTACTTAACCTTTCTTTTACAGGCGTGCCCTGGTGATATAACTACATTTTAAATTTCTATTAAGTATTACAGCAAGGACCTCTTAAGATTTTCACAGAGAGCCTACTTCTTTTTTTTTTTTTTTTGTAGAGACAGAGTCTCACTTTATGGCCCTTGGTAGAGTGCCGTGGCATCACACAGCTCACAGCAACCTCCAGCTCCTGGGCTTAAGCGATTCTCTTGCCTCAGCCTACTTCTAACAACACGATAAGAAAAAGCCTCTTAGGACAAAAATAGGCAGTTATGATCTTTGACCACATACCATGGAGGATGTTTTGGGGGCCGTTGCTCTCATTGGACTAGTCCTTTAGACCTGTATCTAGGATTAGTTTTCCACATCCTCTTCACCTAGGGTGTAGAATAAGAAAAGTTTTCCCTTCTCTTAAGATGGAAAGATTGGCTGAGTGAACTATGGAGTAGAGCATTGACTCCAGTGTGGAAACCAGCTTCTTAGAATTGGGGAAAATTTTCTCTGGGAATCTCTGTGGCAGTTGTGTGAATACCAAACCTAAAGGCAGGAAAGACCTTTGAAAGGGAACTTAAAATCTGGTAAGACAACCTTTCTTAAAGCCTGAAGGCAGATACCCACCTACCCTAGAAAAGGAGGCTGAACAGAGAAATGAGAAGGGAAGAGATGTACAAATAATAAGATGATCTTTGTGTTAATTTCCAACTCTAAGATTTAATGACTTCCCTGGGAACATGCGATGGACTCAATTGTGTTCTCCAAAATTCATAAATGAAAGCCCTAATACATTAGGCTTACAGTTTTGGCTGGGGCCAGGTTCGAACCCGCCACCCTCAGTATATGAGACCGGCACCGTCTCTCTGAGCCACAGGTGCTGCCCTAGAGTTATAGTTCTTGCAAGAGACTCAGAGTTGCTGTCCCCCAAACCACCCCCTCCCTCCGCCAAGTAAGGATGCAGCCATTGGTGGCTGTTACAAGTCAGAAGAGGGCCTTCCCAGAAGCAGACCACGATTTTGCTGGCTCCACAAAGAAAATAAGTTTTTATTGTTAAAGCACCCAAGTTTGTGGTATTTTTTTATGACAGCCCAAGATAATGGATACAAAACACTTGGGGCAACATTGAATGCTTACGATTCATTCAGTTGGCTTCCGATGACCCAAGCTTTATGCTCGTCTCACTAATTTTGCATCTCTCTCTCTAATCTTCACCACCCAAGTAGGTGATGAATTTTGCTGTCTTACAGCTAAAGTTAGAATAATGGGTTTTTTGGATTACAGAATCAAAAGCAGTGACATGCAGAACTGGTGGTCTTGTATGACTCGTGTAACTTTTCTGGGCATTAATATCCCAGCTGTAAAATGGAGACAGTTCCTACTTCACAGACTGCTCATGAGGATCTCCATATCTGCCCACAGTCCCCAGTGGGAAGTGCGGCCACTGGTCAGCAGGTCAGAGCCAGGATCTGGTTCCTGGAGGACAGGATTAGGGGAGGTCAGGAAGGGTGGAGACAAAGAATGTTCCATGCTGAGACAAGGCATAAGACTTGCAGCAGGGGTCACCAACAAGTATCTTGACAAGGGAGAGAGGAAGGTGTGTGCTGGGCAAACAAAGCAGAGAACAGAATGGAACTGAGGTGACAGCAGCTGCCCCACAGGCCTTCAGGTAAGATACAAATGGAGTGAGGAAGAGTGACCCACACGTCATGTGGTGATGGATGAAATCATTACCATAGATATTCATTGTTTTGTTTTGTTTTGAGACATGTTCGTGCTTTGTCACCCAAACTACAGTGCAGCAGTGCTATCAACTCACTGCAACTTCAAACTGCAGAGTATTCGAGGTGATATAATCTTGCCTATGAGATGCTGAGGCCTTCTTTAGATGTGCATTACATGCTGTAATAATTAAGAATTCCTTGGCTTTCCTCATTCCTTCCTCTTCTCATAATGTATAATTGAACAAAAGTAATGGCAAGTTTGGAGCTCACTGGCCGGGCTCCCTATCTGAAAGCCTTGAGCTCTCCCAGAGGTGTGCACTCCTCTCCTCACTGTCCCTCTGCTGAGCTGGGAGGCCAGGTTTGTGGCCCTTGGGTCACAGACTCTGGGTGGATGTTTCAAAGGCGTCCACTCACTTTAACAAGTGGCTTTAATTAGAACAAAATCCAAGCAATGCCACCAGGATATATAAGACCAAAGACTCAGATTTTAAATCATGGAAATTTTCTTCCAGCAAAGTACCAATCAAGTGTCCTGCTATTAAAGAAAACAAAAAACATAACAGAAAAAATATGTTGGGGGGGGAAAAGCGTCCATGCAGATTCTTATTATACCAGAGAATCTGTTCTAACTGAAAAGGAAAAAGGGCAAAAATTCCAAGACATGCTTGTTAGGGACATCTAGTCTGAGGCAACGAGGCAGAGATTGTTCTGGACTCCACTGACTTTTGCACCCCAGAGTTATTTGGTTTGACTGACTGCCAAATCCTGAAGTTCAAAAGGCAGTCACAAGTGGGGAAAGGGGCCAGCATTCTTGGGGTTGGATTCCCAGAATTCTCCTATTGTGAGCCTCTCATTCTAAGGTCAGCCCCCTCATGCTGCTGGTTTGGTTTTAGAGACAGTCGCTCTCCTGACTACCCTACTGCAAAGAGCATTAGGGGGAATTCTGATGATAAAAAGCATCAACTATGTTGGCCACCCACGGACTTGAACTCAGCTATGTAAACTTCTCCCAGAAGCCTCCTCCACAGTCACGTCTGAGGTTCACGAGGATTGAGCAACCCCCTCACACTGGAGCCAGCTGTTCTCCTTAGACCTGTCACAAGATACACAAGAGCTGGCATTTCCTCCTTTTAAAAATGTTTCACTGCGATTCAATGTAAACATCAGTCTGGTTAATAGAACCTTAAACGGACACTGTGAAGCTTGGTTTTGTCTTGAAAACCTTCCACTCTCTCCTTGCTGCATATCCAAACTTGAACCACATACCTTTGGGTTTTTATCTTTGAATTACCCCCCTGGAAACCAACCACTTCTCTGCTTCTCCATTGCCACCACCCTGACCAAGTTACCCTCACTATCCTGCCTCTGTGCCTACAAGAGCCTCCAAACTGCTCTCCCTGCTCCATTTCTGCCCTCTCTTCCCCACAAAAATCTGTTCTCCACCATATTACAGGAAGATGATTTCAGCACACAAATCGCATGAGTCATCTTGCTCCTTTTGCTTAAAACCATTTGCTTTGAGGCTAAAACCAAAACCCTTCCTTGGCCCCTACCAGCCTCTGCAGTCTGCCCTTGGCTCATCTCAGCCTCAGCCCCATTCACACCCAGCTTCCCTCCTCCTTCCTATACACACACAGTGATCACAGTTCACATGGCACTTCCTTGGGGAAGGTTCCCTTGAGGATCCCTAGCCTAGGGCAGCTCTCTTTGTTTTAAGCTTTCATTTATCATGCTTCTGTCCTTAAGGCCAGTTATCTGCATTCATATTACACCCTTGTGAGTGGAATTATTGGATAAAGATCCACCTTCTCTCGTGCCCCTAAGAGCCAGGGCAAGTCTCACCACTGTATTCCCCCAAGGCCTTACCCGGTGTCTGGATCACAGACAGGTTCTAATAGAACAGTTAGTGAATGATTTTCAGAGAGGTAGAAATTGAGTAAGAAAAATGGAAAACTGAGAATCAGAGACTTTTTTTTTTAAAGGTCAGTACAAAGGAGGCTAAGGCCAGGCATTCCCAAAACTTTGAGACAAGTCACTCATAGAACTCAACACATAATGGATGAGATTATCCATGCACAGAATCCTGAGGACAAGGTCCTAACAGGTTGTCAAACTCAGAGCAGATTTTAGAACCCAGGTAGGTGACCAAAAGTCGGAGAGGTAGGGAGAAAAGGGCAGGGAACAGTAAGTAAAGTGCTGGGAAAATACTTGAGTTAAATGCTGTGACTGGGGACTGGTTTGTCAGGCTAATGGACAAGACTAAAAGAAACCCAGGCTAGGGCACCCCATCAAGTGACAATACAAGATGATCTGTAAACGTGACAGGGATGGAGTTTGGCAATCAGCACAGGAGTCTCTCTGACATAAGCATCTGCCATCTATAGGAAGGGAAGCCTGAGTGTCAGAAGTTTCCACTCCCATCGGCTGGATGGCAGGTTGGTGCCCAGATCATTCACAGTTGGCTGATGGCCTATCCATGCAAAGCACACACACCCCCATGCTCTGGTTTCACGTACCCCTGGCAGCCTCTGATCTTAGACTGGTTTACACATAGCCTTTCCTGCTATGCGGAGGAAAAAACTGACCAACTAGGGTTGGCTGAATAAGGACTCCCCCAAATGGTCTAGGGCTTAATTCTTTGAACCTATGAATTTATTATTTTACATGGCAAAGGGGATTTTGCAGATGTGATTAAACTAAGGATCTTGGAATTAGGAGATTATCCCAGATTATTATGAGGCAAATGTAGTAAGAGGGAGGCAGGAGTGTCCGAGTCAGGGAGAGAGAGGCTGGAAGATGCCGCTGGCTTTGCAGGTAGATTAAGGGGCCGAGGAATGAGGGTGGTCTCTAGCACTAGAAAAAGGCAAGGAGAATGAGTCTCCTCTGGAGTTCCCAAAAGGAATGTATCTCTGCCCACATCCTGATTTTGGACCAGTGGAACTGATTTCAGACTTCTGACTTCCAGAACCATAAGATAATAACTGCATGTGGTTTGAAGCCACAAAGTTTGTGATCATTTGTCATAGCAGCCTTAGGAAACTAATACACAAAAGAACATGACTATCAAGTCAAGAGGTAAGTACCTGGATCAGACATGAGCCTCTGGAGGGTTTGGTGGCTCCCATTCCTGGGCCAGTCACTGCTAGAGGTCTGACGATTCTTGATTTCTGGATCTGCTAAGCTGACAATCAGCATGGCTGACCTTAACCTTGCACCTCACAAAGGTCCTTCCACCCTGGGAGTCCTGGCCAAGCCCAAGGAACTGCTGGCTCTTCCCCAAAGAGACCACACTGACTGGTCTCTGATCACTTGTGACGTGTGGGCTGCTAGGTGAGCCCTTTACAGCATAAACTTTGGTGCTGGGGAGGCCTGAGTTCAAATCCCTTCTCCGTGCACTAGTCACATGATCAGAAGTGAGTTACTTAACCTCTTCGATCAGAGTTTCCTAATCTGTAAAGTGGAAATGACATCTTCCTAGTTTGTAATGTTGTAAGGACGGACAGAAACAAGGTATGTCTAACCCCAAATGCAGGGTCAGGCCCCGGGCAAGTCAAGGCTGTCTCCCCCGCCCCCCTTCTCTTGTCTCCCCAGTGCTCACCTCTTCTTATGCTCAACTCTCCAGCCACTTCTGTTAAGTCTCACAAGCCCCATAATGGCCCCTTGTCTCCTGATAGTCCCCTGACTACATGTCCATGACCTTAGCGATCATGTTCCTAATGACCTCACATCTTAATTGGGATTTGCCCAGAAGTACTGCTAGAACCTGAGACAAGGATTCTGGTTCAGGTGGTTTGTCTGGGAGATGATCCCAGGAAATACCCTGGGCTGGACAGGGAAGTGAGACAGGACAGGCGGGAGACCAGGAAGGATGTGACATCAGGCAGGTTACGGCTGTGGCCAGGATGCAGGGAAACTCCGGGAGACAGTTATCCCACCCAAGGGGCCAGGGTGCTACTCCTATAAGTCTTCCTTTGGAAGGTGACAGCGATAATGCCCGACACTTCCTGCCTGCTGCGTTTGTGGGCAAGACAGGCTCCAGCTCCAGAGAGTCCTCACGCTGGTGCTGGCAGCTGGGAGGGGCGGCACGGGGATGTGGGAGGGAGAGTTCCCGTCTCTCCACAGGGGTCGCTGGCTATAGTATCTTCTAAATATCTCCCAGTCACAGCTCCCATTCCAGCCTGATGCATTCCTTGACTAGTAATACACTCACCATGCCTATTGCGCTGTTCCAGCCTAACTACCTCCTAATCTCACGCTTCTCCAATTTTCAAACTGATAAATGAAGGGTCTTTTTAAGATTTTATTGTAGGCTCGGCGCCTGTGGCTCAAGCGGCTAAGGCACCAGCCACATACATCTGAGCTGGCGGGTTCGAGTCCAGCCCAGACCCGCCAAACAACAATGAGGGCTACAACCAAAAAATAGCCGGGCGCTGTGGCGGGCACCTGTAGTCCCAGCTACTTGGGAGGCGGAGGCAGGAGACTAGCTTGTGCCCAGGAGTTGGAGGTTGCTGTGAGCTGTGACGCCACAGCACTCTACCCAGGGTGACAGCTTGAGACTCTGTCTCAAAAAAAAAAAAAATTTTTTTTATTGTATATATTTAAGATATACAACATGGGCTCGGTGCCTGTGGCTCAAGCGGCTAAGGCACCAGCCACATACACCTGAGCTGGCAGGTTCAAATCCAGCCTGGGCCCACCAAACAACAATGACGGCTGCAACCAAAAAAAAAAAAGCCGGGTGTTGTGGCAGGCGCCTGTAGTCCCAGCTACTTGGGAGGCAGAGGCAGGAGAATCGCTTGAGCCCAGGAGTTGGAGGTTGTTGTGAGCTGTGATGCCACGGCACTCTACCCAGGGCAAGAGCTTGAGGCTCTGTCTCAAAAAAAAAAAAAGATATACAACATGATATTTTGATATGCCTGTAGACAGTGAAATGGTTTATGACGATAAGAAAGACCATTTCCCTAGCAAACCAAAGGCTACTTTGGCCAGGTGAGGTGGAATGCTTGAGCTCAGGAGTTTGAGACCAGCCTGAGCAAGAGCAAGACCCCTTCTCTACTAAGAATAAAAAACTAGCTGGGCATGGTGGCGGGACCCTGTAGTCCCTCCTACTCAGGAGGCTGAGACAAGAGGATCTCTTGAACCCAAGAGTTTGAGGTTGCTGTGAACTATGACAGCACAGCACTCTATAGAGGACGACACAGTGAGACTCAGCCTTAAAAAAAAAAAAGTCTGCTTTATCAGTCTATATTTTCTATTTTATTTGCAAATGTCCCACATCACTACCTCTATTTGGTGAGTTTTAAAGCTATAGTCTACATATCCCAAAGGCTATCCAAGTTCAAGAAGAACTTCCATCACCTTTAAAATTTCTAATTCTTTCTCCCACCTAATCACATAAAAGTTACAACCACCTTGCCAGGCACAGTGGCTCACACCTGTAAACCCAGTGACTCAGGAGCCTGAAGCAGAGGAATCGATTGAGGCCAAGAGTTCAAGACCAGCCTGGACAACAAAGTGAGACTCCTGTCTAAAAAAAAAAAAAGGTTACAACTTTTTTGTAATTTCGGGGTTATCATTATGACCTTGTTATTATTATCTGAGGATACTTGAAAACATTGAGATCATTGAGAGCCCTGATTAACAGAAGTCCGGAAAAGAGGAGAGTCACCATACTCCATATTAAACTTCAGGCTGGTTAATGTGCTGGCAGAGGAGTTCAGTAGATGTGCCCAGCCCTGAAGATTCAGTTCTGACACCCTAGATGCTGTCCATTATCAGGAAATACTTAGGAGGGGCTGCTTGATGCAGAACCCTGGGAGGGGTTTTGTGAGGCACAGAGAGAGGCTTGAGAGGCTTTCAGAAAGAATCTCCCTTCCCCAAAACAACTCTGAGCCTTTTCCAACTTCCACTATTAGAAAGTCTTTTTCTTTTGTCTTTTTTTTTTCTTGGCCTTATCCAGCGTTATCTTCTAAAACAGCAGTTCTCAACCTGTGGGTCGCAACCCACAGGAATTGTATTAGAGGCTCACAGCATTAGGAAGGTTGAGAGCCCCTGTTCTAGAATGAACCTCTTGCTGGGAGGCGTGGAATTGTTGCACTGTGTGGCTGAAAGGGGCCTCAACATGCATGTTGGTTTACAGATGTAGATTCTGAGATTTGGAGGGAAAATGATTACCTAAAGGGACCCACCCCTTTGGGCCTGAAATCCTTGCCTCTTGTTCCTACCATTGCTTGCTTTACACTTTAAACTTCTGCTGACCTGCACATGAGGGGTGGGTTAATGAAGTCTGAGCTAGCCTGCTAATTCACTAGCAAGGAGCATTCTACCAGCTGCCCTTCTCCCTCCACCTTGCAGCTGGGGATCTTTGCTTGGGTGAGCCCACCACTCTGTGGCTTTAAACTCCCATGAACACCCATGTTGCTCAGCACTGTCTCTCTGCTGACCACTGTATCAAAACCCACAGGAAAATCACTTAAATTTTTCACATGAACCCCTCGCCAGACCTACTGCATCAGAGCCCATCTCTGGGACTGGAGCTAAGGAAACTATACTCGTAACAAGCTCTCCATGTGTTTCAGATCACATCAAAGTTTGAACCAACAGTCTATAGGCTAAAGCCTAGAGTCCTGGGAATGGCAGATGAGGCCTGTGCCATCTGGGCCACCTTCTGGCCTCCCCTGCATCAGCCAGTTAATTCACTCTCTGTTCTGTAAGCAGGCCTTGTATTGTCAAGCCTCTGCATCTTTGCTGTCTCTGCTCCCCCAGCCTCGTTGTGGTTTTTCTAACCTCTTCCACTGGGTAAAGTCCCATACCCTTTCCAAGGTCTTTCTGAAATGTCCCTTATTCTCTGTCACTTTCCTTAACCCCTTTCCCTAAGGAGACTCACCTGCTCTCTCCTCCCTTCCCATGGCTATTGATATCTACCTCTATTACAGCACTCATTGTATTATTAATAAACTAGTCCTGAGTCTGTATGTTGATGCAGGACTGCTGGGAGCTCACACTGCAAAAGGTTCCCCTTCCTCCAGAGGTTAATGTATGGCTTGGCGATAGGAGCATAGCCTGCTCAGCCATGTCTAAGGGCTCTGCACCTGTTTTCCCTGCTGACAGCGAGCTCCTTGACAGTCCTCTGGCCTTGTTCATTTTTGTATGTCCCCAGCATAGAAGCCAGATGCTGTAGCGACTCTCAGTAAGAGGGTTTATACATTGCAGGGAACTGAACGCAGCCTGTGAGCCCCAGGCAGGGGTTGCTGTGCACACAAGCAGTCCATCAAATGCTGTGAATTGCTGGAGGCCCCAGAGCAGGAGATGGGATGACTCCTTCATGGATTCTGGATTTTCAACATCTGCACTTGGAAATTGTTCAGAGTTGTGAAACTAGGTGTAGATTCATCTTTGCTTTTTGGAATAAAAAAAAATTTTATATATATATACACACATACACACATACACACACAGAGAGTGTCAAAAATGTTTATGCATTTTAAGAGAGAAAAAAACTGTATTAAAATTGTAATAGTCAAGTCATGTTTGACTTCTGCAATTACAGGAGGTGCTCCACGTGACTTGTATTCATCTTTTGTTATTGGTATATATTGACAAGTTTAATACAGTGTTTCCCTTCCTTTTCTTTTTTTTTGGAGACGAGCCTCAAGCTTTCACCGCAGGTAGAGTGCTGTGGCATCACAGCTCACAGCAACCTCCAACTCCTGGGCTCAAGTGATTCTCCTGCCTCCGCCTCCCAAGTAGCTGGGACTACAGTCGCTCACCACTACACCTGGCTATTTTTTGGTTGCAGCCGTCATTGTTGTTTGGTGGCCCGGTCTGCATTCAAACCCACCAGCTCGGTGTATGTGGCTGGCGCCTTAGCCGCTTGAGCCACAGGCACCCAGCCGAGTGTTTCCCTTCCTTTAAATGCATATGCATTTTTTGGCACCCTCTGTATATATATCCTTTCTGACTTTCTCAGAAGGTAAATCTCTCTGGGCTAGGGGTGATGAAGGTCACAGGAGAAACTACCTGACTAAAAGACCCTCCGTTGGATCCCTTTTGCTGCACAGGTGTTCATCAGGCCCTGTGGCCATCGCAGCAGAAGACAGTACCATAGCTACAGACCTGCGTTTCAGACTTTGCTGATCTGGAGGAGTCTGCAGAATTGGGCCCAGTTCCCAAGTGTTTAAAATTCTTGCTGTCATCCTCGTGATAACTTTCTTTTAAAAAGTCA
The DNA here is from genome assembly GCF_027406575.1 of Nycticebus coucang. Classification (NCBI taxonomy): domain Eukaryota; kingdom Metazoa; phylum Chordata; class Mammalia; order Primates; family Lorisidae; genus Nycticebus; species Nycticebus coucang. Next base: position 65,486,324 of record NC_069785.1, read on the forward strand.
TTATGACATTTCAAGAAAGTACTATTCACTAATGTCCCATCAATTCTGATCCAGCAGGGATAAAGGCTGGCTTTTCAGAGGATTGGAATTGAATTCCTATTTTTATTCTTAATCACTGGGGCAGTGACCAAACAATTAGGTTGATAGGTTGAGGGAAAGTGATGTGAGGATGAAAAAGAACTGTGTAAGTAAACTGGAAGGTTAGTTAACATATAGCAGAAGGAGAACTAGAGATTTTTGTAGTTGACACCTTGTTTTAATTTTAATAAAAATCACATCAGCGGGGCGGCTCCTGTGGCTCAAAGGAGTGGGGCGCTGGCCCCATATGCCGGAGGTGACGAGTTCAAACCCAGCCCCGGCCAAAAACTATAAAGAAAATTTAAAAAATTAAAAAAAAAAATACATCAGCAGGGGTCAAACTCTTCTGATCTCTACCCCATTCTGCCAGTCTACTCACTTTAGCTTACATTTTATCTTTTACGAGTCAAACCACATTTAATTTTCAAAAAAAGTCTTTAATGTAATTTTTTTTCTATTTTTTGAGACAGAGTCTCACTCTGTGTAGAGTGCCATGGCAATCATCAGAGCTCACAGCAACCTCAGACTTTTGGGCTCAAGCAATCCTCTTGCCTCAACTTCCCAAGTAGCAGGGACTACAGGCACCTGCCACAATTCCCAGCTAATTTTTCTATTTTTAATAGAGAAGGGGGTCTTGCTCTTCCTCAGGCCAGTCTCAAACTCCCGAGCTCAAGCAACATACCTGCCTCAGCCTCCCAGAGTGCTAGGATTACAAGCAGAGGCCACCACACCTGGCTTTCTTAAAAAAATTATTTCTTTATTATTAAATCATAGCTGTGTACATTAATGCAATCATGGGACACCATACACTGGTTTTATATACCATTTGACATATTTTCATCATATTGGTTAACATAGCCACACCTGGCTTTTAATGTAATTATTATTAGCCTTAATTTACAGAGGAAGAAAGGGAGCTTATCACCCAAATTCAGACCTGTCGGACAACAAAACATTTATAACTTTATCATTTCAAGAATGACATATAAATGGGCAAAAGATATGAATAGGCATTTCTCCAGTGAAGATGTACAAATAGCAAATAAACTCAACATTGTTAGCCATCAGGGAAATGCAAAGCAAAACCACAAGGAGATACCATTTCACTCCTGCTAGGATGACTATTATCAAAAAGAAGGTGTTAGCAAGGATGTGGAGAAACTGGAACTCTTGGACAGTGCGGGTGGGAAAGTAAAACAGTGCAGCTGCCTTAGCAAATACCTGGAAGGTTCTCAAAGGATTAAATATAAGAGTTATGGAATGACCCAGCAATTCACTCCAAGGTACATAACCAAGACCAAGAAAAATGAAAACAGATGTCTACACAAAAATATTGTGTACAAACATTCTTAGCAGCTTTATTTGTAATAACCAAAATCTGAAAGAACACAAACATCCATCAACAGGTAAGCGTATAAACAAATTGTGGTAGGTCCATACACTATGTACAAAGCATCGCATATTGTGAAATGGAATGAATTATTGATATATGTATTAGCATGCAGTCATTTCAAAATATTTATTAAGTGAAAGAAGCCAGGTTTAAAAAAAAAAAAGAGTACATCCCATAAAACCCACCACATATAGATGTTATACACACATACACACACACCCTAGAAAAAGTGCTACATAATCTCATTGCCGAATATAACTATACCCACCTTCAAAGTATTTCCCGTGGGATGCTATAAACTGATACCAGTTCCTAGGCCACTCTTCAAAGCAATGTTGGAACTTTTTTTTTTTTTTAAATGGCCATCAGAGCTGTCATCATATTACCCTTGATGTCCTGAATGTCACCAAAACGTCTTCCTTGCAATATTTCCTTTACCTTTGGGTAAAGAAAAAAGTCACTGGGGGACAGATCAGGTGAGTAGGGAGGGTGTTCCAATACATAAACTAAAACTTCCTCACAGTTCGTGCCGCGTGAGCTGGTGCATTATCATGACTCAAGAATCACAGCTTTCTCATGCCAAGATTTTCAGTGAAGATTTTCCTAACTGTTTCTCTACTGATGTTTACTTGCTCTGCTGTGCTTCTCACAGTCAGCTGATGATTTGGGTGCATAATTCAGCTAACTTTTGCCATGTTTTCATCAGTTCTGCTCGTTACTGGCCACCCTTACCTCTCTTCATCAGTGACACTTTCTCTCCCCTCAGAAAAACATGTAATCCATTTGTACATTGCTGTTTCCTTCATGGCATTATCCCTGTGAAGTTGGACTAACATGTATCTGGTTTCACTTCCACTCTTGCCAAGTTGAACAAGAAATTTACGAATGTTGCTTTAATTCAAGCTTCGATGTGCTCCAGACAGCACACCAAAAAGCACCCGACACTAATGAATGCCACTCAGGAAGACATCACCACACCTGGAAACAAACACAGCTGGGGGACGCTGATATACCAAGGTTATGAAACCTTCCAAGTTGTTTGTACAACAAACACATGATGGCAAGTTTGGGAACTTAATTGTCAGACTTTGTGTATACAAAATCTTAGAAAATGTAAACTAATCTATAGTGACAGAAAACAGATCAATAGTTGCTTGGGGAAGGGAAAGGGGAGCAAGCAGAAAGGGAGGAAAGGATTTTAAAAGGAAGCCATAGACATAGACATTCTTTCTTTTGCAGTTTTGGCTTGAACCCACCACCCTCGGTATCTTTTTTTTCTTTTTTCTTTTTGCAGAGACAGAGTTTCACTTTATCATCCTCGGTAGAGTGCCGTGGCCTCACACAGCTCACAGCAACCTCCAACTCCTGGGCTTAGGCGATTCTCTTGCCTCAGCCTCCCGAGTAGCTGGGACTACAGGCGCCCGCCACAACACCCGGTTATTTTGTGGTTGCAGTTTGGCCGGGGCTGGGTTTGAACCCGCCACCCTCGGTATATGGGGCCGGCACCATACCCACTGAGCCACAGGCGCCGCCCACAATAGACATTCTTTATCTTGATTATAGTGGTAGTTCACAGGTGTATACATATATCACAATTTATCAAATTGTATACTTCCAATATGTACAGTTTATTATATATATTTATATATTTTTTTGAGGTAATGTCTCACTTTGTCACCCTGGGTAGAGTAGAGTGCCATGGCGTCATCATAGCTCACAGCAACCTCAAACTCTTGGGCTCAAGCAATCCTCTTGCCTCAGACTCCCAAGTAGCTGGGACTATAGGTGTGTGCTACTACACCTGGCTAGTTTTTCTATTTCTGGTAAAGACAGAGTCTTGCTCTTACTCAGGCTGGTCTTAAACTCCTTGGCTCCAGCAATCCACCCACCTCGGCCTCCCACAGTATTAGGATTACAGGCATGAGCCACTGCACCCAGCCTAGTTTATTATATTTCGATTGCTTCTCAATAAAGTGTTTTCTTTTCCCTTCCTTCCTTCCTTCCTTCTTTCTTTCTTTAACAGTCTTATTCAATTGCCCTGGGTAGAGTGCTGTGGCATCATAGCTCACTGCAACCTTTATCTTCTGGGCTCAAGGGATCCTCCTGTCTCAGCCTCTCAAGTAGCTGGGAGTAGAGGTGCACACCATGCCTAGTTAATTTTTCTATTTTTTTGTAGAGATAGGGGTCTCACTCTTGCTCATGTTAGTCTTGAACTTCTGGCTTTAGCAATGATTCTCCCTCTGTGGCCTCCCGGAGTGCTAGGATTACAGGCATGTGCTGTCATGCCAGGCCACAATAAAGCGTTTTGTAATTGCACCATTAAAGAACAACAGTCTCTTTTAAACACCCATAATCGTACCAAATTCCTATCCCTCCTTGTTTTCATGGCCTTTATACATAAGTTTGTGTTTTTGCCATTGCAAATCATAATATCTTGCTTTTTCTACTTAATATTATTTCTGTTTTTCTTAAATTATCCTACATTATCATTTTTCAGGTTTTTATTTTATTATACATGAGCTTTTACATTAAAGTATACCATAAGCACAAGAAAAGTACATAAATCCTACGTGTACTTGATGAATTTCAAAATTTAAAGATCAAATTCAAATTTGGAAGATTGTCACAAAGTGAGCACACTCATAAGATTTTTGTCTTACAGTGGCGCGTGGTTGCTCATGCCTCTAATCCTAGCACTCTGGGAGGCCGAGGCGGGAGGATTGTGTGAGCTCAGAGTGAGACCCTATCGCTATTAAAAATAGAAAAACTAACCGGGCATTCTGGCTAGCACTTGAGCCCAAGAGTTTGAGGTTGCTGTGAGTTAAAACACTCAACTCCAAGGCAACAGAGTAAGACTCTGTCTGGAAAAAAAAAGGAAAAAGAAAAAGTTGGGTTTTTTTTTTGAGACAGAGTCTCACTTTGATGCCTCAGAAGAGTGCTGTGGCGTCGTAGTTCACAGCAACCTCAAGTTCCTGAGCTCAACTGATCATCTTGCTTCAGCCTCCCTAGTAGCTGGGACTACAGATCCCTGCCACAGCGCCTGGCTATTTTTAGAGATGGGATCTCACTCTTGCTCAGAATGGTCTTGAACCTGAATTCAGGCAATCCACCTGCCTTGGCTTCCCAGAATGCTAGGATTATAGGCATAAGCCACCTGGCCTGGGCCCCAAGAAAAAGCTTTTGTTTGGCAAACAAGTATCTCAAAGATCACGTTTTAGGCAGAACAATGCAATGTGTACTGTCACAGAATAACAAAGCTGGATATTAGTTAAAGCCACAAAAACAACTTTATTCAGTAAATGACTGCTGACAATGGGAGAAAGAGCTGAGCTCCATTCTGATTTGTGGTGAGGTGCTGAATGCCACTCAGCAAGACATCTGAGGGACTTTTTGGAAGGAGGGAATTGGGAGAGGGAAATGGCAGGGACTTGAGCAGAGCAGTGAAAAATTACACAAAGCGAGAAGGAAGGGTTAATCTGCACTAAACCCATCTGGGTTTGCTAACTGACAACTGTGGAAGATAGCGTCCTACCCACCCACAGAGACTGGGAGACAGGGGCCCTATCTTCAGATATTGGCTGGAACCAGCAATAATTCTCTAGGCAGCCTTGATTTTTTTCAGGCAGGCTCTTTAGGGAGGGTTAGGGTCGTTCTACGGATGTGGCCTTGAGCTGTTACGAACTATTAGTGTTTGTTCAAGTCTTTGTAGGCCACGTTAAGTATAGGGCTCAAAGGAGCCTGGCTGGAATTTGGTCAAGGAGAGAATACTTGTCAGGACAACTGTCTCACAGATTACAAAACTTTGCAATCATCCTGGGTCCTCTTCCACTAAATGTCTTCCTCTTCCTTCCGTCCCCCATTATGATAAGCAAAGAAGTAACCAGATGCATTTCCAAATGTCTCATCCCATAAAAAGCACCACCTTAGATAATAGCTAATGTGCCTTTCAACTTAGAAATCCTACGGTCATATCATTGGTTATCTTATCTCCACATGAAGATAAAATCAAAGAAGCAGTCTAAAAAGACAGTATGTGGGAAGCGTTAAACAGTGGAAGAGAGCATGCAGGAGGTGGTGGCATTCCCTCCTCTATAAATCTTACCATGAGTATCTTCCCGTCAGACACTTGTATCTTCCCGTCAGCGTTTGCAGATCAGGCTGTTTCTTGAAGACTGTGCGGCCACCTTCCCGAGGATTTCGGAGCAGGTATAGAAAAGATCGTGTAGAGGGGAGACAAGATGGTGGACTGAAGCCAGCTTTCAACAAAGGCTCCCGTCCAGAAGGAGAGTTAAGGGACAGGAATTTAGTAAATATCCTGGTGGACTTGAGCCTCACCAAGAGAGAAGGCTGAAGAACGCACATCAACACCGCTGAGGCAAGTTGTGATCACAAGGACGCAAACAAAAGGTACAAAATCCACCACCAAGCGGACGGGAGTCCCCCTCCCCCATGAGACGGGCTCTAGAGCCCCATAATTGAACAAGCGGGCAGAAATTAAAGGCCCTCCCACTACACTCCATGGGAGAGACCTTCTAAAAACTGGACCTACCTCCCCTACTGGGGTGCCTTGGCGTTCTCCTGCCGGACATAGGGCTGAATAAAACTTTGGGAATCCTTTGCCGGCAACCCTGAATCCCCGGCGCTCCCCTCCCGCCCACTGAGGTCTGGAGGCCTGTCCCCCAGGACTTCGGATCCTTGGGTGATTTCTCAAGGGGAGTGGACAGTCCTCTTGAGTGCGACTGGTCAGCATTGACTCTGAGGCGCGCCGAGTGAGGAGAGGGCACAGGGCTGAGGGGGAGTCACGCCTCGCGGCACTTCCCTGCGGTGCAGTGCAGCAACCCTCCCCAGGCATACGGGGCCCAAGACTGAATCAGACTCTGGCCTCCCCGCTGAGAGCTGAGAACCCCTACTCTCACTCGGGGTCTGAGGGCCTATCCCCCAGGAGTTCGGCTCCTTGGGTGATTTCTCGAGGGGAGTGCACAGTGCCTGAGCTGCGTCAGGTCAGCGCTGACTCTGGGACACGTGAGCGAGGAGAGGGCACTCTGCTGAGGGGAAATCAAGCCTTGGCGGCACTTCCCTGCGGTGCAGTGCAGGAGCCCTCCCCGGACCGTAGTATTGCGTGAAACTGAATGAAACTCTAGCTTCCCCCCGCCCCACTCCCAATCGGGGTCTGGGGGCCCATCCCCCAAGAGTTCTGATTCTTGGGGGATCTCTTAAGGGGTGTGGACCCAGCACAAACTGCGGCCGCTCAGTGCTGACTCTGGGGCGCGGGACAGAGGAGAAAAGGGTCGCCTGAGTGCCCACACCAGAGCAGCAGTTCCCTGGAGGTAGATCAACAGCCGTTTTTTCTTTAACGGCAGAACGCTCACTTCTGGATATTCTGAGGCCACACCCCCTGTCTCCCTGGGCAACCAGAGGAGGCCACCGGCCACTCGGCTCACAAACCCGGAAGCCTCCAGGGCGGGGCCGACCCAGAGAGGTGTTCAGACGCAATTCTCCAGCAGCAAAGACATTTGAACTCAAAACAGCCCGTCTCCTGTAGGCGACGACAGGAACAGAGACAGAACCTCACAAAGTTGTCTGTTCTGTTCTGTTCTGTTAGCAGCATGCATCAGGGACGGGGCTAAGCCTGAGTGAACACCTCCTTCCCATCACCTGCATCAAACACTCAAAGATGTCAGGCCCCATCTCCTCCTGCTAGATAGCGGCAGTCTGCGGGGGCCTGGCAGACTTCCTTGCGATTCAGGCAGGTGCAAACCCCTGGAGTGTCTGTTTACTGCAGGCAACTGGGTTAGCCATCTGCAGAGATACCAGTGACTGGGTCCGACGGAGGGGCAAAGTGGGGAAGGAGACGTCAACCTTCCCAGACTGCTCTGTTTGCTGGGTGGCTCCTCCTGACTCCACGCTGCACTGGGGTGAGCTGTGTCAGAGGAGTCAACAGGCCCCTGTGATCCAGTTCCCAGAGACCTCTTGAACCCTTCCACCTGAGACAAGTGCCGATTGAGACAGTTGATTCGGACCTTTTGAACTGGGCTAATAGACTGAGGACTCTTCAGGCGGTGCCCTGGGTGTGCGATTGTAGGAAGGTTTGATTCTCCTTTTCCAACTGGGGCCAGAGGTGGGCAGGCGGGGTGACTTAATTGCTGATTTTTCCACACAGCTGAGACTTCAAGCCAGAGTAGAAGTTGCAATAGGATCAAACAGAAACCAGCTGAAAACAAGACAGAACCACTTTGCTCCACCACACCAGACAGGGCCCCAGTTTCTCAGGCCACAACACTGTACGGGCCCTCGATAAAACCCCAGGGGAAAAACCAAAGGGAGTAAACCATGGGGCGGAATCAGCGGAAAAACTCTGGTAACATGAATAACCAGAATAGATCAACCCCCCCAAGAAAAGATACGGCAGATGCGATTGAAGATCCCATTCATAAACAACTGGCTGAGATGTCAGAAGTCGAATTCAGAATTTGGATTGCAGACAAAATTAATAAAATGGAATTAGGAATTCGAGGAGAAATTCAAAAATTGTCTCAAGAATTTAACGAATTTAAAGACAAAACCACCAAAGACTTAGACACACTGAAACAAGAACTTACAGCCCTCAAAGATATGAAAAATACAGTAGAATCCCTCAGTAACAGAATGGAGCAAGCAGAAGAAAGGATTTCTGACATTGAAGATAAAGTCTTCAAACGCTCCCAATCTCTCAAAGAGGAAGAGAAATGGAGAGCAAAAACGGATCACTCACTCAGAGAGCTCTCAGATAATTCGAAAAAAAACAACATAAGGGTTATAGGAATTTCGGAGAATGATGAAGTAGCTGCCAAGGACACAGAGGCCCTTCTACATGAAATTATGAAAGAAAATTTTCCAGACATGCCTAGAGATTCTGATATTCAGATAGCAGACAGCTTCAGAACCCCAGCACGATTCAACCCCAATAAGCCATCTCCCAGACATATCATAATTAGCTTCACTAAAGTTAACATGAAAGAGAAGATTCTCAAAGCAGCCCGGCGAAAGAAAACTATAACGTACAAAGGTAAGAATATTAGAATAACTGCAGATCTCTCTGCTGAAACTTTTCAAGCAAGAAGAGGCTGGTCATCAACTTTTAATCTCCTAAAGCAAAAAAACTTTCAACCCAGGATCTTGTATCCAGCTAAACTGAGTTTCAACTATGATGGAGAAATTAAATACTTCAATGACATTCATATGTTGAAAAAATTTGCCATAAGTAAACCAGCTCTTCAGGATGTTCTCAGACCTATCCTCCACAATGACCAACCCAATCCTATACCACAAAAGTAAACTCACTCAGAAACTTCGGATCAAACTCCAACTTCCACACTGGCGAAAGGATTAAAAATGTCCACTGGACCTTTGAAAAACTCGATACCCAAAATTCCACCAGACTTATCAATACTCTCCATCAATGTGAATGGCTTAAACTGTCCTCTAAAGAGGCATAGGTTAGCTGACTGGATACAAAAACTCAAGCCAGATATTTGTTGCATACAAGAGTCACATCTCAACTTAAAAGACAAATACAGACTCAGGGTGAAAGGATGGTCATCCATATTTCAGGCAAATGGTAATCAGAAAAAAGCAGGTGTTGCAATTTTATTTGCAGATACAGTAGGCTTTAAACCATCAAAAGTAAGGAAGGACAAGAATGGTCACTTCATATTTGTTAAGGGTAATACTCAATATGACGAGATCTCAATTATTAATATCTATGCACCCAACCAGAATGCACCTCAATTTATAAGAGAAACTCTAACAGACATGAGTAACTTGATTTCCTCCAGCTCCATAATCGTTGGAGATTTCAACACTCCCTTGGCAGTGTTGGATCGATCCTCCAGAAAGAAGCTGAGCAAAGAAATCTTAGATTTAAACCTAACCATCCAATATTTAGATTTAGCAGACATCTACAGAACATTTCATCCCAACAAAACTGAATACACATACTTCTCATCAGCCCACGGAACTTACTCCAAAATTGATCACATTTTAGGTCACAAGTCTAACCTCAGTAAATTTAAAGGAATAGAAATTATTCCATGCATCTTCTCGGACCATCATGGAATAAAACTTGAATTGAGTAACAACAGGAATCTGCATACCCATACAAAAACATGGAAGTTAAATAACCTTATGCTGAATGATAGCTGGGTCAGAGATGAGATTAAGAAAGAAATCACCAATTTTTTGGAACAAAATGACAATGAAGACACAAGCTATCAGAACCTCTGGGACACTGCAAAGGCAGTTCTAAGAGGGAAATTTATAGCACTGCAAGCCTTCCTCAAGAGAACGGAAAGAGAGGAAGTTAACAACTTAATGGGACATCTCACGCAACTGGAAAAGGAAGAACATTCCAACCCCAAACCCAGTAGAAGAAAAGAAATAACCAAAATTAGAGCAGAATTAAATGAAATTGAAAACAAAAGAATAATACAACAGATCAATAAGTCAAAAAGCTGGTTTTTTGAAAAGGTCAATAAAATAGATAAACCTCTGGCCAACCTAATCAGGAAAAAAAGAGTAAAATCTCTAATATCATCAATCAGAAACAACAAAGACGAAATAACCACAGACTCATCAGAAATCCAAAAAATCCTTAATGAATATTACAAGAAACTTTATTCTCAGAAATATGAAAATCTGAAGGAAATAGACCGATACTTGGAAGCACGCCACCTTCCAAGACTTAACCAGAATCAAGTGGAAATGTTGAACAGACCCATATCAAGTTCAGAAATAGCATCAACTATACAAAACCTCCCTAAAAAGAAAAGCCCGGGACCAGATGGTTTCACGTCAGAATTCTACCAAACCTTTAAAGAGGAATTAGTACCTATATTACTCAACCTGTTCCAAAATGTAGAAAAAGAAGGAAGACTACCCAACACGTTCTATGAAGCAAACATCACCCTGATCCCCAAACCAGGAAAAGACCCAACAAGAAAAGAAAATTATAGACCAATATCACTAATGAATATAGATGCAAAAATATTCAACAAGATCCTAACAAACAGAATCCAACAACACATCAAACAAATTATACATCATGACCAAGTTGGTTTTATCCCAGGGTCTCAAGGCTGGTTCAATATACGTAAATCTATAAATGTAATTCAGCACATAAACAAATTAAAAAACAAAGACCATATGATTCTCTCAATTGATGCAGAAAAAGCTTTTGATAATATCCAGCATCCCTTCATGATCAGAACACTCAAGAAAATTGGTCTAGAAGGGACTTTTCTTAAACTGATAGAGGCTATCTACAGCAAACCCACAGCCAATATCATATTGAATGGAGTTAAATTGGAATCATTTCCACTCAGATCAGGAACCAGACAAGGCTGCCCATTGTCTCCATTGCTTTTCAACATTGTAATGGAAGTTTTAGCCACCGCAATTAGGGAAGAAAAGGCGATCAAGGGTATCCATATAGGGTCAGAAGAGATCAAACTCTCGTTCTTCGCAGATGATATGATTGTGTATCTGGAAAATACTAGGGACTCTACTACAAAACTCCTAGAAGTGATCAAGGAATACAGCAGCGTCTCAGGTTACAAAATCAACATTCATAAATCGGTAGCCTTTATATACACCAACAACAGTCAAATTGAAAAAGCAGTTAAGGACTCTATCCCATTCACAGTAGTGCCAAAGAAGATGAAATATTTGGGAATTTACCTAACAAAAGACGTGAAAGATCTCTATAAAGAGAACTATGAAACTCTAAGAAAAGAAATAGCTGAAAATGTTAACAAATGGAAAAACATACCATGCTCATGGCTAGGAAGAATCAACATTATCAAAATGTCCATACTACCCAAAGCAATATATAATTTCAACGCACTCCCTATTAAAGCTCCACTGTCATATTTTAAAGATCTTGAAAAAACATTACTTCGTTTTATATGGAATCAGAAAAAACCTCAAATAGCCAAGACATTACTCAGAAATAAAAACAAAACAGGAGGAATCACACTACCAGACCTCAGACTTTACTACAAATCGATAGTGATCAAAACAGCATGGTATTGGCACAAAAACAGAGAAGTAGATATCTGGAATAGAATAGAGAACCAAGAGATGAATCCAGCTACTTACCGCTATTTGATTTTTGACAAGCCAATTAAAAACATTCAGTGGGGAAAAGATTCCCTATTTAACAAATGGTGCTGGGTGAACTGGCTGGCAACCTGCAGAAGACTGAAATTGGACCCACACCTTTCACCATTAACTAAGATAGACTCTCATTGGATTAAAGATTTAAACTTAAGACATGAAACTATAAAAATACTAGAGCAGAATGCAGGGAAAACCCTTGAAGAAATTGGTCTGGGTGAGTATTTCATGAGGAGAACCCCCCGGGCAATTGAAGCAGCTTCAAAAATACACTACTGGGACTTGATCAAACTAAAAAGCTTCTGCACAGCTAAGAACACAGTAAGCAGAGCAAGCAGACAGCCCTCAGAATGGGAGAAGATATTTGCAGGGTATAACTCTGACAAAGGTTTAATAACCAGAATCCACAGAGAACTCAAACGCATCAGCAAGAAAAAAACAAGGGATCCCATCGCAGGCTGGGCAAGGGATTTGAAGAGAAACTTCTCTGAAGAAGACAGGCGCACGGCCTTCAGACATATGAAAAAATGCTCATCATCTTTAATCATCAGAGAAATGCAAATCAAAACTACTTTGAGATATCATCTAACTCCAATGAGACTAGCCTATATCACAAAATCTCAAGACCAGAGATGTTGGCGTGGATGCGGAGAAAAGGGAACACTTCTGCACTGCTGGTGGGAATGCAAATTAATACATTCCTTTTGGAAAGATATATGGAGAACACTCAGAGATCTAAAAATAGATCTGCCATTCAATCCTGTAATTCCTCTGCTGGGCATATACCCAGAAGACCAAAAATCACAACATAACAAAGATATTTGTACCAGAATGTTTATTGCAGCCCAATTCATAATAGCTAAGTCATGGAAAAAGCCCAAGTGCCCATCGATCCACGAATGGATTAATAAATTGTGGTATATGTATACCATGGAATACTATGCAGCCTTAAAGAAAGATGGAGACTTTACCTCTTTCATGTTTACATGGATGGAGCTGGAACATATTCTTCTTAGTAAAGTATCCCAAGAATGGAAGAAAAAATACCCAATGTACACAGCCCTACTATGAAACTAACTTGGGACTCTCACATGAAAGCTATAACCCAGCTACAACTTAACAATAGGGGGAAGTGGGAAAGGGGGGGAGTGGGTAGAGGGAGGGGAATCGGTGGGATCACACCTGTGGTGCATATTATAGGGGTATTTGCGAAACTTGGTAAATGTAGAATGTAAATGTTTTGGCACAGTAACTGAGATAACGCCGGAAAGGCTATGTTAACCACTGTGATAAAAATGTGTCAAATGGTTTATGAAGTGAGTGTATGATGCCCCATAATCATATCATTGTATACAGTTATGATTTAATAAAAAAATTAAAAAAAAAAAAATCTTACCATGAACATGCACTTCCTTGCCTGACTCACTCTGTACACATTCCCAGGGAGCCAGGCAAGGAAACGGGAAGCAAACCCTTGTGGGAGTCAGGTTTGTAGTGTAGTCTAGGCCAGGCCTTTCTGGAGGGCCTGTTGACCAGAGTCCAAGTTCCTCAAACCCCTCGAGGCCAGCGATAGCCTGGTGGTCTACACAGGATGTCTGGCACCCTACAGGCTCAGGGCTAGAATTCTAGGGGGCTTGTTTGACAGAGTCCAGGAGCCTGGCTCCCCTTCAGGTGCTGCAGACTTCCTGATTGTTACCTGGTGGCTGAGGACCGTATGCCTAGCAACCAAAGATTAGCATCGTCTGAGTCCTGCCCAGGCGTAGATGGAAATCACTGAAGCGAGTTAGGCAAGTTTATCTCCAGTTTGTAAAGTGTAGTTGTAACCACGGTGTACCTGCGGGATTTTCCTCTCCTTTGCTTCCCTTCTTCTGACTGTTAATGATTACTTGGGGTGCCTTTCATTGAATAACTCAAATTAAGTTTATGTATTATGTTGTCAACGTGATTTATGATTTCTGATTGAATAAAGAGACCTATGGGCGAATGGCCGGTGCGGCACTTGCTAGCCACGTTTGAGAGACTTAGTGTAGGCCTCTCACGGGCTCCCATTGGTTATTTCACCTGAGATAACTGAGTCTGAGTCTTTTCTTGAGTTAACTGCCCTCAGTGCAGATCCGAGAAAAAGCTGCAGGGACCCAGGCCCCCATAGACCCTAGAGCAGATTCAAACTCTGATTTTGCCATTAACCATGGGCAACTTAACTTCTCCTTGCCTCAGTTTTGTTACTTATAAGACAGCAAATACCTACTACCATATTAAAGCATGTGTGTAAGGCAGCCAGCACACAGTAATAGTCTAATAATAGTGAACTATCCTCCCTACATATGTGAGACAGCCCCCTACTTCCTAAGGTCCCCTGCTGATTTGAATTCTATTTTCCAGACCTCTGGTAAGTGTCTCACAAACTAAAAGTCATGATTTGCAAATGAAAATCTTCAGAGAATTAAACTTTAGTAGAAAACTACAAAAGCCACTCTGTAAATCAGTTAATCGTGATCGATTTAACTATTTTTCAATACAAAGTGCAATTTTCTCATCACTCACATAAAGTTTTCAGTGAAGTAAAGTTTTCGCACTTGTTGAAGCTTACCATGTGGTAGGCATTAAGGCATTAGGGTGAAACTTAAGTTGCTGATCTAATGGGATTCACAAACCTTTGGCAGAGCGGTCTCAAACAACAAATCCAAAATTTGAGTAAAATCGTCACATGGGGCCGAAGGAATGGAGGAATACAGGCCACGATGGAGGGAGGAGGAGGGTAGGGGACCAAAGAAAAGAATTTTCCAGGAGAAAAAAACACCTAGGCAAAGGTCTGAAGATATTTGACAGCTGTCTGTTTTCACAGAACTGAGATAAGATCACAGGCAAAGGCTGGCACTCTTCATTCCCTCCACTGGGACGCCAAGTCCTTCTTTTGCTGCTTTTCTCTCTCCCCAGCCCTGCCTTCCCTTCTCTCACTCCCTGCTCTCTCCTTTCTGCTCTCTCTTTCTCACTTCTCCTCCCCACTCTCTTCCCGTTCTCTAATAGAAAATAAACTTATACTTTTATATTCTATGTATTCTAATCTTGGCCTATGTTCTTTACTTATCCCACGAGCAGCACCTACCGGGCAGCGAGCATTTCTAACCCTATCATTTGGTGGCCTGCAAGGGGACTTCAGAAAAGAGTACCAAAAAAAAAAAAAACAACAAAATCACAGGCAAGGTGGGAGATGAGTGAGGTAGGAAGGAAGGGCCCCGATTCTGAAGAGCTCACGTTCTTAGCTGCAAATTCAAAGACCAGTCCGGCCAGTTCAAGTAGAAAAGGATTTTACTAAAATATATTGGATGGATCCTAGCACTCTGGGGGGCCAAGGTGGGTAGATCTCCTGTGCTCAGGAGTTCAAGACCAGCCTAAGCAAGAGCAAGACTCCACTTCTACTAAAAGTCAAAAAACTACACGAGTGTTGTGGTGGGCACCTATAGTTCCAGCTACTGGGGAGGCTGAAGCCAGAGGATCACTTGAGTTTGAGGTCACTGTGAGCTATATTCCATGGCACTCTACCGAAGGGGGGCAAAGTGAGATTCTGTCTCAAAAAAAAAAATTATATATATAGTGGGATGGCCATATATTTCATTGCCTCATTTGAGAGGGAAAGTGGAGCAATTTTTAATTATTCTGGGACTGCAGGTGTGAAGGAGACACATATGGAGTCTTTTAATATTTAGGGGCTCCCAGAAGTTGGGGGATTGAGAGTGGCCATGCTGCCTGGAACAGCTTCGGGTATGGTGGGGCAGCCCTGCCGCACTGGCGAGCACAGGACATGCTACAGGAACCCCAGCTGCTGCTGTTGCTGCCACCTAAAGAGGTGCACATCTCAGTCACCAACTTCATGGCATCAACAGCTTTCAAAAATGTGCTCCCCTGATTGGTGAGCCTACTTCACACACCTGTTGCCAAGTGAATGGAGACCTGGAAGTAAATCCCTGATGCTACCACCTACTGCCTCTTCCAGGACCTCCCTGCAGCTGGGAGAGGTCCCCTGCTCAGCTGCTGGGGAAGGGAATTGCACTGAACTTGGCAGAGGAAATATACATTAAGCAACAGAATATTCACTTGAAATTACATTGTTTTGGTAACTAGATGTGACTGAAAAGGTACTGAACCTGATGGAGATATCATTGACGGTCCCCGCTACCCAGCAAAGAAGCTAGCAGTTACTGGGGTGGGGTTGGGGGGAAGACCACCTATGTTTTACTTCAGTGGTTGAGACCTCTCAAACAGTTAAAATTGTTAACTACCTCCTTGGGGGTAAGACAAGGCCAGACTTTCAGAACTCAGAGGCCTGGCCACCCTCTTGGAAGAAGTGGAAATGAGGCTGCATCTTGGCTCAAGAAGTAGGGCGCCAGCCCCATATACCAGGGTTGGCGGGTTCAAGCCTGGCCCCAGCCAAAATAGCAAAAAAAAAAATGAAGAAAATAAAGTTTCTTCCTTTGTAAGTAAATCCAATTCTGAAGAACACAAAACGCATTTTTTTTCTCAGTAGATTATCCTACCATATGCCTAATCATAAGAGTCTAAACTGTCTCTTATTGGTAAAAAGAGTTTTAAACATTTTTAGTGGAAAATATATATAATTATATTTGAGTTTTGGAATATTCATCCTGATTGATACTGGGTTTTTTTGCTTGCTTGTTTTGTTTTTTGTGAGACAGAGTCTGTCTCACTTTGTGGCCTGAGTAAAGTGCTGTAGCTTTACAGCTCACAGCAACCTCAAACTCTTAGGCTTGAGCAATTCTCTTGCCTCAATCTCCCAAGTAGCTAGGACTACAGGTGCGCACCACAGCTCACAGCAACCTCCAACTCCTGGGCTTAAGCGATTCTCTTGCCTCAGCCTCCCAAGTAGCTGGGACTACAGGCGCTCGCCACACGCCCAGCTGTTTTTAGAGACAGGGTCTTGCTCTGGATCAGGCTGGTCTCAAACTCTGAGCTCAGGCAGTCCACCCACTTCGGCCGCCCAGAGTGCTAGCATTACAGGCGTGAGCCACCACACCCGGCTGGGTTTTTTTATTTGTTTGTTTTGTTTTGTTGATAGACTCATGCTTTGTTACATGGGCTAGGATGCAGTAGCATCATCCTCATCATAGCTCCCTGAAACCTCAAGCTCCTGGGCTCAAGCAATCCTCCTGCCTCAGCCTCTAGAGTACCTGGGACTACAAGTATGCACCACCATGCCTGGCTAATTTTTCTATTTTTTGTAGAGACATGGTCTTGCTATGTCAGTAATTCTTCCACCTTGGCATCCCAAAGAGTTAGGATTACAGGTGTGTGTCATCATGCCCAGCCTCCTCCTTTCTCTTAATTAAACTTTTTATTTTGAGATAATTATAGATTCACGTGTCATTTTAAGAAATAAGAGAGAGCAGAGCATGTGGCAAAGAAAACAAAAGATAAGTAAAGTGAAGGGAAAGGAAGGGAAGGGAAGGAAAACAAAAAGGAAAGAAAAGACAGAGCCTGTGTACTCTTCACCCAGTTTAACCCATGGTAGCATCTTGCACAATTATACTACAATATCACAACAAAGATATTGACATTGACACTGTCAAGATACAGAACATTTCCATCATCATAAGTATTGTTCATGTTGCTTTTTTTTTTTTTGTAGACACAGAGTCTCACTTTACCGCCCTCGGTAGAGTGCCATGGTGTCACAGGACTCACAGCAACCTCCAGCTCTTGGGCTTCCACGATTCTCCTGCCTCAGCCTCCCGAGCAGCTGGGACTACAAGCGCCTGCCACAACGCCCAGCTATTTTTTGTTTCAGTTCGGCCGGGCTGGGTTTGAACCCGCCACCCTCGGTATATGGGGCTGGCACCCTACTCACTGAGCCACAGGCACCACCAATGTTGCCTTTTTAAAGCAATACTCACTTCCCTCCCAATTTCTTTTTTTTTCCTTTTTCTTTTTTTATTATTAAATCATAGCTATATACATTAATGCGATCATGGGGCACCATACACTGGTTTTATAGACCGTTTGACACATTTTCATCACACTGGTTAACATAGCCTTCCTGGCATTTTCTTAGTTATTGTGTTAGACATTTACATTCTACATTTACTAAGTGTCACATGTACCCTTGTAAGATGCACCACAGGTGTAATCCCACCAATCACCTTCGCTCCGCCCATCTCCCCCCTCCCTCCCCTCCCTTTCCTCCTTCCCCCCTATTCTTAGGTTATAACTGGGTTATAGCTTTCATGTGAAAGCCATAAATTAGTTTCATAGCAGGGCTGAGTACATTGGATACGTTTTCTTCCATTCTTGAGATACTTTGCTAAGAAGAATATGTTCCAGCTCCATCCATGTAAACATGAAAGAGGTAAAGTCTCCATCTTTCTTTAAGGCTGCATAATATTCCATGGTGTACATATACCATAGTTTATTAATCCATTCGTGGATTGATGGGCACTTGGGCTTTTTCCATGACATAGCAATTAGGAATTGGGCTGCAATAAACATTCTGGTACAAATATCTTTGTTATGATGTGATTTTTGGTCTTCTGGGTATATACTTAGTAGAGGAATTAAAGGATTGAACGGCAGATCTATTTTTAGATCTCTAAATGTTCTCCAAACATCTTTCCAAAAGGAATGTATTTCTTTTGGAAATACATTCCAATGTATTTGCATTGGAATTTGCATTCCCACCAGCAGTGTAGGAGTGTTCCCTTTTCTCCACAGCCATGCCAACATCTTTGGTCTTGGGATTTTGTGATATGGGCTAATCTTACTGGAGTTAGATGATATCTCAAAGTAGTTTTGATTTGTATTTCTCTGATGATTAAAGATGATGAGCATTTTTTCATATGTCTGTAGGCCGTGTGCCTGTCTTCTTCAGAGAAGTTTCTCTTCAAATCCCTTGCCCAGCCTGCGATGGGATCACTTGTTCTTTTCTTGCTTATACGTTTGAGTTCTCTGTGGATTCTGGTTATTAAACCTTTGTCGGAGACATAACCTGCAAATATCTTCCCCCATTCTGAGGGCTGTCTGCTTGCTTTACTTACTGTGTTCTTGGCTGTGCAGAAGCTTTTTAGTTTGATCAAGTCCCAGTAGTGTATTTTTGAAGCTGCTTCAATTGCCCAGGGGGTGCTCCTCATGAAATACTTGCCCAGACCGATTTCTTCAAGGGTTTTCCCTGCACTCTCTTCTAGTATTTTTATAGTTTCATGTCTTAAGCTTAAATCTTTTATCCAGTGAGAGTCTATCTTAGTTAATGGTGAAAGGTGTGGGTCCAGTTTCAATCTTCTACAGGTTGCCAGCCAGTTCACCCAGCACCATTTGTTAAATAGGGAATCTTTTCCCCACTGAATGTTTTTAATTGGCTTGTAAGTAGCTGGATTCATCTCTTGGTTCTCTATTCTGTTCCAGACATCTACCTCACTGTTTTTGTGCCAGTACCATGCTGTTTTGATCACTATCAATTTATGGTATAGTCTGAGGTCTGGTAGCATGACTCCTCCTGCTTTGTTTATATTTCTGAGTAATGTCTTGGCTATTTGAGTTTTTTTCTGATTCCATATAAAATGAACTATTATTTTTTCAAGATCTATAAAGTTTGACAGTGGAGCTTTAATAGGGATTGCATTAAAATTGTATATTGCTTTGGGTAGTATGGACATTTTAACAATGTTGATTCTTCAGAGCTATGAGCATGGTATGTTTTTCCATTTGTTAACATTTTCAGCTATTTCTTATCTTAGAGTTTCATAGTTCTCTCTTTTTTGGGGGGGGGCGGGGCTAGGTTTGAACCCACCACCTCCGGCATATGGGGCCGGCACCCTACTCCTTGAGCCACAGATGCCACCCTCATAGTTCTCTTTATAGAGATCTTTCACATCCTTTGTTAGATAAACTCCCAAATATTTCATCTTCTTTGGCACTACTGTGAATGGAATAGAGTCCTTAACTGTTTTATCAGCTTGACTATTGTTGGTATATATAAAGGCTACCAATTTATGAATGTTGATTTTGTAACCTGAGACGCTGCTGTATTCCTTGATCACTTCTAAGAGTTTTGTAGTAGAATCCCTGGTGTTTTCCAGATATACAATCATATCATCTGCGAAGAGCAAAACTTTGATCTCTTCTGACCCTATATGGATACCCTTGATCGCCTTTTCTTCCCTAATTGCCATGGCTAAAACTTCCATTACAATGTTAAAGAACAGTGGAGATAATGCGCAGCCTTGTCTGGTTCCTGGTCTAAGTGGAAATGATTTCAATTTAATGCCATTCAGTATGATATTGGCTGTGGGTTTGCTGTAGATGACCTCTGTCAGTTTAAGAAATGTCCCTTCTATACCAATTTTCTTAAGTGTTCTGATCATGAAGGTATGCTGGATATTATCAAAAGTTTTTTCTGCATCAATGAGAGAATCATATGGTCTTTGTTTTTTAATTTGTTTATGTGCTGAATTATACTTATAGATTTACGTATATTGAACCAGCCTTGAGACCCTGGGATAAAACCGACTTGGTCATGATAATAATTTGTTTGATATGTTGCTGGATTCTGTTTGTTAGGATCTTGTTGAATATTTTTGCATCTATATTCATTAGTGATATTGGTCTATAATTTTCTTTTCTTGTTGGGTCTTTTCCTGGTTTGGGGATCAGGGTGATATTTACTTCATAGAATGTGTTGGGTAGTCTTCCTTCTTTTTCTACCTTTTGGAACAGGTTGAGTAATATAGGTACTAATTCCTCTTTAAAGGTTTGGTAGAATTCTGACGTGAAGCCATCTGGTCCTGGGCTTTTCTTTTTAGGGAAATTTTGTATGGTTGATGCTATTTCAGAACTTGAAATGAGCCTGTTCAACATTTCCACTTGATTCTGGGTAAGTCTTGGAAGGTGACGTGCTTCCAAGTATTGGTCAATTTCTTTCAGATTTTCATATTTCTGAAAATAAAATTTCTTATAATATTCATAAGGATTTTTTGAATTTCTGAGGAGCCTGTTGTTATTTCATCTGTCATTTCTGATTGATGAGATTAGAGATTTTACTCTTTTTTTCCTGGTTAGGTTAGCCAAAGGTTTATCTATTTTATTGACCTTTTCAAAAAATCAACTTTTTGATTTATTGATCTGTTGTATAATTCTTTTGTTTTCAATTTCATTTAATTCTGCTCTAATTTTGGTTATTCCTTTTCTTCTACTGGGTTTGGGGTTAGAATGTTCTTCCTTGTCCAGTTGCTTGAGATGTCCCATTAAGTTGTTAACTTCCTCTCTTTCCATTCTCTTGAGGAAGGCTTGCAGTGCTATAAATTTCCCTCTTAGGACTACTTTTGTGGTATTCCAGAGGTTCTGATAATTCATGACTTCATTGTCGTTTTGTTCCAAAAATTTGGCAATTTCCTTCTTAATCTCATCTCTTACCCAGCTATCATTCAGCATAAGGTTATTTAACTTCCATGTTTTTGTATGAATATGCTAATTCCTTTTATTCCATGGTGGTCCGAGAGGATGCAAGGAATAATTTCTATTCCTTTAAATTTACTGAGGTTAGACTTGTGACCTAAGATGTGATCGATTTTGGAGTAAGTTCCATGGGCTGATGAGAAGTATGTGTATTCAGTTTTGTTGGGATGAAATGTTCTGTAGATGTCTGCTAAATCCAAATGTTGGATGGTTAAGTTTAAATCTAAGATTTCTCTGCTCAGCTTCTTGTTGGAGGACCGCTCCAACACTGCCAGAGGAGTGTTGAAATCTCCGACGATTATGGAGCTGGAGGAAATCAAGTTGCTCATGTCTGTTAGAGTTTCTCTTATAAATTGAGGTGCATTCTGGTTGGGTGCATAGATATTAATAATTGAGATCTCGTCATATTGAGTATTACCCTTAACAAATATGAAGTGACCATTCTTGTCCTTCCTTACTTTTGTTGGTTTAAAGCCTATTGTATCTGCAAATAGAATTGCAACACCTGCTTTTTTCTGATTACCATTTGCCTGAAATATGGATGACCATCCTTTCACCGAGTCTATATTTGTCTTTTAAGGTAAGATGTGACTCTTGTATGCAGCAAATGTCTGGCCTGAGTTTTTGTATCCAGTCAGCTAACCTGTGCCTCTTTAGAGGACAGTTTAAGCCATTCACATTAATGGAGACTATTGATAAGTCTGGTAAAATTTTGGGTATCGAGTTTTTCAAAAGTCCAGTGGACATTTTTAATCCTTTTGCCACTGTGGAAGCTGGAGTTTGATCAAAAGTTTCTGAGTGAGTTTACTTTTGTGGTAGAGGATTGGGCTGGTCATTATGGAGAATAGGTCTGAGAATATCCTGAAGAGCTGGTTTGGGTTATGGCAAATTTCTTCAACATATGAATGTCATTAAAGTATTTAATTTCTCCATCATAAATGAAACTTGGTTTAGCTGGATACAGGATCCGGGGTTGAAAGTTATTTTGCTTTAGGAGATTAAAACTTGATGACCACCCTCTTCTGGCTTGAAAAGTTTCAGCAGAGAGATTTGCAGTCATTCTAATATTCTTCCCTTTATAGGTAATGGATTTCTTACATCTGGCTGCTTTCAGAATTTCCTCCTTCATATTAACTTTAGTGAAGTTAATTATGAAATGCCTGGGGGATGTCTTATTCAGATTGAGTCGTGCTGGGGTTCTGAAACTGTCTGCTTTCTGAATTTCAGAATCTCTGGGCATGTCTGGAAAATTCTCTTTCATAATTTCATGGAGAAGGGCCTCTGTGCCTTGCGAGGACCATCACCTTCAGGGATTCCAATGAGGCGGATATTACCCTTCTTCGAATTATCCCAGAGTTCTCTGAGAGAATGATCCATTTTTGCTCTCCATTTCTCTTCCTCTTTGAGAGTTTGGGAGCATTCAATGGCTTTGTCTTCAGTGTCAGAAATCCTTTCTTCTGCTTGCTCTACTCTGTTACTGAGGAATTCTATTGTATTTTTCAGATCTTTGAGAGCTGCAAATTCTTGCTTCGGTGCGTCAAAATCTTTGGTGGTTTTGTGTTTAAATTCGTTAAATTCTTGAGACAACTTTTGAATTTCTCCGTGAATTTCTAATTCTGACTTTTGAATTGCCCTCGAATTTCTAATTCCAAATTTTCCTCCATTCTACTAATCTTGTTTGCAAACCAAATTCTGAATTCTATTTCTGACATCTCGGCCAGCTGTTTATGAATGGGATCTTCAGTTACATCTGCCATATCTTTCCTTGGGGGGGTTGATCTATTCTGGTTGTTCATGTTACCAGAGTTTTTCTGCTGATTCCGCCCCATGATTGTTTTACACCGTTTGATTTTTTCCCCTGGAGCTTTGTTGAGGACCCGTACAGTGCTATGGCCTGAGAAACTGGGGACCTGTTTGGTGTGGTGGGACTAAGTGGTTCTGTCTTGTTTTCAGCTGGTCTCTGTTTGACCCTAGTGAAACAGTTACTCTGGGTTGAAGTCTCAGCTGTGGAGAAATACCAGCAATTAAGTCACCCTGCCCCCCACAGGCAACAATTGGAAAAGAAAATCAAACCTTCCTACAACCACACACCCAGGGCCTCACTTGAATAGTCCTGGGGCGATTGGCTCAGTTCAAATGGTCCAAATCAATTGTCTCAGTCAGCACCTGTCTCAGGTGGGAGAGTTTAAAAGGTCTCTGCCAACTGGATCGCAGGGGTCTGGTGACCACTCAGATATGGCTTGCTCCAGTGCTCCGTGGAGTCTGGAGGACCCACCCAGCAAACAGATCAGTCTGGGAAGGTTGATGCCTCCTTCCCCACCTTGCATCTCTGTCACACCCAGTCACTGATAGCCCCTCAGTACTGGGACTCAGTTGCCTGTAGTGAACAGATACTCCAGGGATTTGTACCTGCCTGAATCACAAGGAAATCTATTTCTGCTCAGCCGGGCCGCTGCGCTCTGCCTCTATCTAACAGGGGGAGGTGAGACCTGACAACCTCGTTGGTGCTTGATGGAGGCTGAGGGGTGTTCACTCAGTTCCAGCCCTGCCCCTGATTGATGTTACTGACAGAACAGAACAGAAGAACTTTGCGGGAATTTGTTTCTGTCCCTGCTAAATTCCCCTGCAGAAGAGAAGCTGTTTTGAGTTCCCAGAGCCTGTACTTAGGCCCTGTCTTTGCTCGTGCAGGTTTGTATTCGGTTACCTGTCAGTTCTAGCCTCCTGTCTTTCTTTGTCTATAGGCTGATGATCCCCTGAGGGCCGGGTACGTCTTAGGCTCAGTAAAGTGGTCCTCTGGGTCAGCCCCGCCCTGGGAACTTCCTGGCTCTGCGCGTGAGTTTCTAGTCCCCACAATTCACCCAGGCCAGTACTGCCTCAGGCAAACCCTTTACTCACAGGCCTGTGTTTCTGTCCCAGATCTGTTCCTTGGTGGTTGCCACCTGAGTAGATGCCCGGCCTCCTCTGGTTGCCCAGGGAGACAGGCAGTGTGGCTTCAGAATATCCGGGAGCGAGCCCTATTGTTGCCAAAAGATGGCTGCTGCTCTGCGCCTCGGGGCACCGCCACTCCGGTGTGGTTCCTTCTCAGCCGACCATCCTCTCCTCACTCCCGTGCTACAGAGTCAGCACTGATCAGCTGCAGTTCAGGCCCTGTCCACACCCCTCAAGAAATCATTCAAGAATCTGGACTCCCGGGGGACAGGCCTCCAGACCTCAGAGTGACAGTGGAGGGGAGTGCTGGGAGCTCAGAGTTGTAAGTAGAGAATATATACAGTTTTATACAGTTTTATGCCTTGGAGGAGAATGCCTGTAGGGGAGATAGGTCCAGTTTTTAGAGGATCTCTCCCGTGGAGTTTAGTGGGAGGACCTTTGCACTCTGCTCGTTTGTTTGTGGGGCACTCCAAGCCGTTCTCATGGGGGAGGGGACTCCCATCTGATTGGTGATGGATTTTGTACCTTTTGTATGTATCCTTGGGGTCGCAGCTCACCTCAGCGGGGTTGATGTGCGTTCTTCAACCTTTTCTCTTGATGCAGCTCTAATCCAACAGGTTACTTGCTAAATTTCAGTCCTTTAACTTTCCTTCTGGACGGGAGCCTCTGTGGAAAGCTGGCTTCAGTCAGCCATCTTGTCTCCGCCCTCAACCCCCATCTGTCCACTTTTTACTGAACAATCTTCCTTCACCCGTAATTTTTCTTTTTAGGGATTCTTTTTTTCTTTTGAGATGTAATAGAAGCCACCCTGCGCACCAGGCCAAGATGGCAGGAGGCAGCTTGGGATGCCGGGACAGTGGGTGGCGGGCGGTTGCACTGACAACCACCCTGGCCAGGGCATGCAAACTTCTCTCCCAATTTCATCCCCTTTTTAGCCCACAATAACCACTAGTCTGTTCTCCATTTCTATAATTGCATCAGTCATTGGTGTGTAGTTTTCAGCATACCAATCTTGTATATGTTCTGTTAGATTTACACTTAAATACTGTGAAAAGTTTTTGAATGATTAAATGTTGGTGTCATATGTTCATTGCTAGGATATTGAAACCGAATTTACATTTGTATGCTTATCTTGTATCCTGCAACCTTGCTGAACTCATTTTTGTTCTGTTTTGTTTTTCTTTTAGACAAGGTCTCTTGGTGTCACCTAGGCTGGAGTACAGTGGCAAGATCATACCTCACCACAGTCTTGAACTCCTGGACTCAAGCGATCCTCCCATCTCACCTCCCAAAGTTCTGGGATTACAGATATGAGTCACTACACCTGGCTAAACTCACTTTTTAATATTAAGAGGTGTTTTTGGCTGGGTGCAGTGGCTCAGGACTGTAATCCTAGCATTCTGGGAGGCCGAGGCAGGTGAATAGCTTGAGCTCATGAGTTCAAGACCAGCCTGGGCCAAAAGCAAGACTCCATCTCTATTAAAAATAGAAAAACTGAGGCAAGAGGATTGCTTGAGCCCAAGAGTTTGAGGTTGTTGTGATCTATGATGCCAGGGCACTCTATCCAGGGTGACAGCTGGAGACTGTTCATTAAAAAAAAAGAGGTGTTTTTATTTTTTCCCTTAGGATTTTTCACGCAGACAATCATATCATTCTGTAGATAAGGCCAGTTTTTATCCCTTCCTTTTTGTTCTTGTTAATGGTGGAAAAAACAAACTCTATAAAATAATTTAAAGGGGTTTATTCTAAACCAAATGTATGTGACCTATGGCCTGAAGTCCATGACCTCAAGCAGTCCTGAAAAAATGTGCCTAGGGTGGCCTGGTTACAGTTTGATTTTCTACTTTCATAGAGACAGTAATTTCACCTAAAATCCCTGAATCTGGGTGGTGCCTGTGGCTCAGTGGGTAGGGCGCCAGCCCCATATACCAAGGGTGGCGGGTTCAAACCTGACCACAGCCAAACTGCAACAAAAAAATAGCTGGGCATTGTGGCGGGCACCTGTAATCCCACCTACTTGAGAGGCTGAGGCAAGACAATCACCTAAGACCAAGAGCTGGAGGTTGCTGTGAGCTGTGATGCCATGGCACTTTACCAAGGGCGACAAAGTGAGACTCCGTCTCTAAAAAATAAATTAAAAATAAATAAATAAAATCACCAAATTTGTCTGGCAAAGAGGAAATTTCTAATAAATATGCATTGGTTGATAAAGGTAAGGTTCTGTAAAAGCCTTCAATGAACCTGAGATCAAAAGTACAATGGGAAGTGTTCAGAAGAGGAAAAAAGGAGAGGAAGCAGAAGCCAATGACAGAACATTACACAACAGTGGGTCGAAGGTTAAACATGCCAGCTATTTGAACATCTACATCAAGAGTACTGGCTGCCAGATGTGAGGGCAATCTGGCTGCAACATCTGTCACCCCATTGATCTCCAGGGGCAATCTGGCTGCCACATCTGTCACCCCATTGACCTCCAGGGTTGATTTGGCTGATCTGGCTGGGCGGGTGTCCTCTTCCTCCCTCACTGCTCCATATGTGCCCCTCCCAAAGCTGCATGCTGATCAAAGAGGATGACCTTCCCTGCTAGAACTTCCAAACAAGCCCTCAAGAGTCCTAGCTGCTGGACTGTGACCCCTGGAGAGAAATTTTCACTGGTGCACTAATGGGTTCTGAGGTTCAGCCCCATTCAATATTTTGAATAAGACAGAGGCTTGCCTATCTTGTTTGCAGATGATATAAAAGTTAAAAGGTTTATGATATAATCATGATGATTTAGATGTAAAATGACATCAAGGGAAATACTAAGCCAACCAAAAATATAAAGGTTAACATATATATATATATAAAGACTTGCACTTGGGGCTCGGTGCCCGCACATGCACTGGGTCTAGTGGGTTCGAACCCAACCCAGGCCTGCTAAACAACAATGACAATTGCAACCAAAAAATAGCCGAGCGTTGTGGTGGGTGCCTGTAGTCCCAGCTTTTGGGGAGGCTGGGGCAAGAGAATTGCTTAAGTCCAAGAGTTTGAGGTTGCTGTGAGCTGTGACACTACAGCACTCTACCAAGGGCAACGTGGTAAGACTCTGTCTCAAAAAAAAAAAAAAATGACTTGCGCTTGGATTATTAGGTAAAGTAAAATCAATCTCTCAAGTATGTGATATGGAAACTTGACCATATAGTTTGTCTTAAAAAATACTTGGTTATTGGCTCAGCGCCTGTGGCTCAGGCAGCTAAGGTGCCAGCCACATACACCTGAGCCAGTGGGTTCGAATCCAGCCCAGGCCTGCCAAACAATGACGGCTGCAACCAAAAAATAGCCGGGTGTTGTGGTGAGTGCCTGTAGTCCCAGCTACTTGGGAGGCGGAGGCAAGAGACTCACTTGAGCCCAGGAGTTGGAGGTTGCTGTGAGCTGTGATGCCATAGCACTACCCAGGGCAACAGCCTGAGGCTCTGTCTCAAAAAAAAAAAAATTGGTTATTGAACACAAATTCATTTCAAAGTAATGTTGTAATTTAAATGCTATAATAGAAACACTAACTGTAGACTCTTAAGCACCGTGTTTAATTCTCAGAGCCACTTTGGGGCCTGAAAACTTTAAGATATGAAGAATGATTAGAGTAGCTAAACAAGTTTAATCTGCAGAAGTAAACACTAAGGGAAAATAAAAACTGACCTCAGTCTACTACATTTGTAGTTCCAACTTCAAAAGACGTGCTCTCGAAAGTTTTCTCATGAGTTTTCAATTCTGCAGTTGCTAAGTTTTTTTTTATACTTTTGTGTTCTTGTTTCTCTTATTCCTGTTTTTGTTTCATAATTCCTTGAGGGCATTATTCATTCACTCCTCTTTTTGAGATTTTTTCTTTTTTTTTTTTTTTTTTTTGAGATAGAGTCTCACTGTGTTGCCCTGGGTAGAGTACTGTGGCATTATAGCTCACAGCAACCTCAAACTCTTGGACTTAAGTGATTCTCTTGCCTCAGCCTCCCAAGTAGCTGGGACCACAGACACCTCCCACAATGCCTGGCTATTTTTTGGTTGTAGTTGTCATTGTGTTTGGTAGGCCCAGGCTGGGTTTGAACCCACCAGCTCCAGTGTATGTGGCTGGCGCCCTAGCTGCTGAGCTACAAGTGCCAAGCCTCTTCTTGAGAATTTAAGAAAAAATCTTTTTTCCATCACCTATCTTTTTTTTTTAGGGAAATGGCCTCTTCTTTTCCTCTTTCCCTGTAGATCATTCTGCCAATTTTATTTTTGTTTGGTGTGATTTCACATTTTGATTATTGATTCTGTTGTCAGTCTTTCTTAGAAAATTGTTTTTCATATGTTTTAGAAATCTGGTTTATTTTTAGTGGAAAGTTTCCTTCTTTCCTTTCCTCTCTCTTTCTTTCTGTCTTCCTATTCCTTTCCATGTCCAGTTGTTTAGTTTTCTTCTATCTGGTCTCTGTGGCTCCCAGACCAAAGCCAGCTCAAATGCAGGGGCTCTGGGCTCCTGCCTCAGAGTGATAGGAAAGATCCCACCAGCACTTCTTCAGGCTGCTTGGTCAGGTTGCCTCCTAGGCACTCTGCTGGCATGAAGGAGATTTATTCTCTGGATCATCATAGAAACCAAACTTCAGCAGCCTCTCTCACCCGCTTCTAAACTAGAAGTCCACTAGGATATTGGGTTTTGCCTGCTACAAGGCAAAACACATGGGTTTCTTTCTCATTTCCAATCCAAAGAGAGGTACAGAAAACTGCATAAAACATGTATGTACAGTTTAAAGAAAAATTATAAAGTGAACACTTGTAACCACCACTGGCTATGTCTTTTACATTTTTCTCTTCATATTTTTTCTCTCTCACTGTCATGTTCTTACATTGTAATGACCCCTATGATGAGAGTCTCCAATACCATCATGATGAGAGTATACATCTGTCCACTCTAACTGCAGGTGGTGTTCCAGAGACCTATGTGAGTTTCAGTACCAAACCCTCTGGGTCATAGGATACTCTAGTCTCCTGAGGTCTTGGGTCAGTAGCTTATAATTATTTAGTCCCAGTGTCTTCTTACAAGGTGTAGTTACCATTATTGCTTTTTCTTCCAATTAAATAACGATAGCTGGAGATGTTTACAGCTTTTCTCTGACAAGACTTGCCAATTCGAGTCTGTAAACTTTATCTTCAAAGAAAAAGAGAGTCATTTTACATACGGGGCATATTGCCCTAATGTCTAAGTTCTAAGGCCTACAAGCTTTCAATCAAATTATTCATATACACACACACACAAAGGTGCCAAAAAGTGTACACACATTTTAAGAAAGGAAAAGACTGTATTAGAAGATAAATACAAGTCATGTTGAGTACTTCTTTTTTTTTTTTTTTTTGTAGAGACCGAGTCTCACTGTACCGCCCTCGGTAGAGTGCCGTGGCATCACACAGCTCCCAGCAACCTCTAACTCTTGGGCTTATGCGATTCTCTTGCCTCAGCCTCCCGAGCAGCTGGGACTACAGGCGCCCACCACAACGCCCAGCTATTTTTTGTTGTTGTTGTTGTTGCAGTTTGGCTGGGGCTGGGTTTGAACCCGCCACCCTGGGCATATGGGGCCGGCGCCCTACTCACTGGGCCACAGGCGCCGCCCTTGAGTACCTCTTTTAATTGCAGAAGTCAAATCTGACTTGAGTATTACACATTTAACACAGTTTTTTCCTTTCTTAAAATGTGTATACTTTTTTCCATACCCTGTGCGTGTGTGTACGTGCATATCCCAAAATATAAAAGAAAAGTGAAGGGGGAGGAGACAAGATGGCTGACTGAAGCCAGCTTTCCACAGAGGCTCCCATTCAGAAGGAGAGTTAAAGGACAAAAATTCAGCAAGTAACCTGGTGGATTTGAGCTGCACTAAGAGAGAAGGTTGTAGAACGCACGTCAACCCCGCTGAGGCGAGCTGCAACCACAAAGATACAAACAAAAGGTACAAAATCCATCACCAAGCGGACGGGAGTCCCCTCCCCCATGGGAACGGCTCAGAGTGCCCCACAAACAACCAGGCGGAGTTCAAAGGTTCTCCCACTACACTCCATGGGAGAGACCCCCTAAAACTGGACCTATCTCCCCTACTAGGGTACCACGGCGTCCTCCTGCCAGGCATAAAACTGTATAAAATGTATATAGTCTCTACCTGGAATTCTGAGCTCCCAGCACTCCCCTTCGCTCACACTGGGGTCTGGAGGCCAGTCCCGGTCGGTCGGCAGAGATGGGACTGCACCGGAGTGGCAGTTCCCTGAGGCACAGTGTGACAACCGTCTTTTGGTGACAATACGGCCAGGCATAAAACTGCGTAGAGCTCTGTGTGTTCTCTGCCCGCAACCCCAGGCTCCCAGCGCTCCCCGCACTCCCCTCTGCTATCGCTCCAAGGTCTGGAGGCCTGTCCCCCAGGGGTCCGGACTCTTGGGCGATTGTTCGAGGGGTGTGGACAGTGCTGGGCTGCTGGCCTGTTGGTGCAGACTCTGGGGTACGGGAGCAGAGAGAGGACGGTTGGCCGGAGGGGAGCTACACCCGAGCAGCCGTTGCCTGAGCCATGGAGCAGCAGCCCTCTTTTGCTAGCAATATGGCTCACTACCGAATATTCTGAAGCCACACCCCCTGTCTCCCTGGGCAACCAGAGACTCTGAGTTTGCCTGAGGCAACTCCAGCTTACAAACCAGGGAAACTCCCAGGGTGGGGCTGACCCAGAGGTCCGCTCCCTCAGGGGATCGTCAGCCTATAGACAATACAGGAGCAAAGACAAGCTGATTTGGAGCTCAATTCAGCTTCTCTTCTGCAGGGGAACTGCAGAGTTGTTCTGTTCTGTTCTGTCAGTAACATTAATCAGGGGTGAGACTGGACCTGAGTGAAAACCCCTCAACCTTCATCAAGTGCCCGAGGTTGTCAGGCCTCACCTCCTCCTGCTGGAGAGAGGCAGAGCGCAGCGGCCTGGCAGACTTCCTTGTGATTCAGGCAGGTACAAACTCTTGGAGTACCGATTCACTACAGGCAACTGGGTCAGCCAACTGCAGGGCTATTAGTGACTGGATGTGAAGTGGTGCAAGGTGGGGAAGGAGGCAGCAACCTTCCCAGACTGATTTATTGGCTGGGTGGCTTCTCCTGACTCCACGCAGCACTGGAGCAAGCCACACCAGAGTAGTCACCAGACCCCTGTGATCCAGTTCCCAGAGACCTCTTAAACTCTCTCACCCGAGACAGGTGCAGACTGAGACAATTGATTTGGACCTTTTTGAACTGAACCAATCGCCTGAGGACAAATCAGGTGGTGCCCTGGGTGCACGGTGAAGGTTTGATTTTTCTTCTCCAATTCTTTGCCGGTGGGGGGCGGGGTGACTTAATTGCTGATATTTCTCCACAGCTGAGACTTCAATCCAAAGTATCTGTTTCACTAGGGTGGAACAGAAACCAGCTGAAAACAAGACAGAACCACTTAGCCCCACCACACCAGACAGGGCCCCAGTTTCTCAGGCCACAACACTGTACGTGCCCTCAACAAAGCTCCAGGGGAAAAAATCAGAGGGAGTAAAACAACCATGGGGCAGAATCAGCGGAAAAACTCTGGTAACATGAATAACCAGAATAGATCAACCCCCCCAAGGAAAGATATGGCAGATGCAATTGAAGATCCCATTCATAAACAACTGGCTGAGATGTCAGAAATCGAATTCAGAATTTGGATTGCAGACAAGATTAACAAAGTGGAATTAGGAATTCGAGGAGAAATTCAAAAGCTGTCTCAAGAATTTAACAAATTTAAAGACAAAACCACCAAAGACTTAGACACACTGAAGCAAGAATTTGCAGCCCTCAAATATATGAAAAATACAGTAGAATCCCTCAGCAACAGAATGGAGCAAGCAGAAGAAAGGATTTCTGACATCGAAGATAAAACCTTTGAATGCTCCCAAACTCTCAAAGAGGAAGAGAAATGGAGAGCAAAAACAGATCACTCTCTCCGAGAGCTCTGGGATAATTCGAAGAAGGTGAATATCTGAATCAGAGGGGTTCCAGAAACAGATGAAGTGGCCTCGCTGGGCACAGAGGCCCTTCAGCATGAAATTATGAAAGAGAATTTTCCAGACATGCCTAGAGATTCTGATATTCAGATAGCAGACAGCTTCAGAACCCCAGCACGACTCAACCCCAATAAGACATCCCCCAGGCATATCATAATTAACTTCACTAAAGTTAATATGAAGGAAAAAATCCTCAAAGCTGCCAGGAGAAAGAAAACCATTACCTTCAAAGGGAAGAATATTAGAATGACTGCAGATCTCTCTGCTGAAACTTTTCAAGCCAGAAGAGGGTGGTCACCGACTTTTAATCTCCTAAAGCAAAATAACTTTCAACCCCGGATCTTGTATCCAGCTAAACTGAGTTTCATTTATGATGGAGAAATTAAATACTTTAATGACATTCATATGTTGAAGAAATTTGCCATAACAAAACCAGCTCTTCAGGATATTCTCAGACCTATCCTCCATAATGACCAACCCAATCCTATACCACAAAAGTAAACTCACTCAGAAACTTCGGATTAAACTCCAATTTCCACACTGGCGAAAGGATTAAAAATGCCCACTGGACTTTTGAAAAACTCAATACCCAAAACTTCACCACACTTATCAATATTCTCCATTAATGTTAACGGCTTAAACTGTCCTCTAAAGAGGCATTAGGATACAAAACTGATTGGATACAAAAACTCAGGCCAGATATTTGTTGCATACAAGAGTCACATCTTAACTTAAAAGACAAATACAGACTCAGGGTGAAAGGATGGTCGTCCATATTTCAGGCAAATGGTAATCAGAAAAAAGCAGGTGTTGCAATTTTATTTGCAGATACAACAGGCTTTAAACCAACAAAAGTAAGGAAGGACAAGAATGGTCACTTCATATTTGTTAAGGGTAATACTCACTATGACGAGATTTCAATTATTAATATCTATGCACCCAACCAGAATGCACCTCAATTTATAAGAGAAACTCTAACAGACATGAGCAACTTGATTTCCTCCAGCTCCATAATCGTCGGAGATTTCAACACTCCTCTGGCAGTGTTGGAGCGGTCCTCCAACAAGAAGCTGAGCAGAGAAATCTTAGATTTAAACTTAACCATCCAACATTTGGATTTAGCAGACATCTACAGAACATTTCATCCCAACAAAACTGAATACACATACTTCTCATCAGCCCATGGAACTTACTCCAAAATCGATCACATCTTAGGTCACAAGTCTAACCTTAGTAAATTTAAAGGAATAGAAATTATTCCATGCATCTTCTCGGACCACCATGGAATAAAACTTGAGCTGAGTAACAACAGGAATCTGCATACTCATACAAAAACATGGAAATTAAATAACCTTATGCTGAATGATAGCTGGGTCAGAGATGAGATTAAGAAAGAAATCGCCAATTTTTTGGAACAAAACAACAATGAAGACACGAACTATCAGAACCTCTGGGACACCGCAAAGGCAGTTCTAAGAGGGAAATTTATTGCGCTACAAGACTTCCTCAAGAGAACGGAAAGAGAGGAAGTTAACAACTTAATGGGACATCTCAAGCAACTGGAAAAGGAAGAACATTCCAACCCCAAACCCAGTAGAAGAAAAGAAATAACCAAAATTAGAGCAGAACTAAATGAAATCGAAAACAAAAGAATAATACAACAGATCAATAAATCAAAAAGCTGGTTTTTCAAAAAGGTCAATAAAATAGATAAACCTTTGGCCAACCTAATCAGGAAAAAAAGAGTAAAATCTCTAATCTCATCAATCAGAAACAACAAAGATGAAATAACAATAGACTCCTCAGAAATCAAAAAAATCCTTACTGAATATTACAAGAAACTTTATATGAAATATGAAAATCTGAAGGAAATTGAAATATGAAAATCTGAAGGAAATTGACCAATACTTGGAAGCACATCACCTTCCAAGACTTAGCCAGAATCAAGTGGAAATGTTGAACAGGCCCATATCAAGTTTGGAAATAGCATCAACCATACAAAACCTCCCCAAAAAAAAAAAGCTCGGGACCAGATGATTTCACGTCTGAATTCTACCAAACCTTTAAAGAGGAATTAGTACCTATATTACTCAACCTGTTCCAAAAGGTAGAAAAAGAAGGAAGACTACCCAACACGTTCTATGAAGCAAACATCACCCTGATCCCCAAACCAGGAAAAGACCCAACAAGAAAAGAAAATTATAGACCGATATCACTAATGAATATAGATGCAAAAATATTCAACAAGATCCTAACAAACAGAATCCAGCAACACATCAAACAAATTATACATCATGACCAAGTCGGTTTTATCCCAGGATCTCAAGGCTGGTTCAATATATGTAAATCTATAAATGTAATCCAGCACATAAACAAATTAAAAAACAAAGACCATATGATTCTCTCAATCGATGCAGAAAAAGGTTTTGATAATATCCAGCATCCCTTCATGATCAGAACACTCAAGAAAATCGGTATAGAAGGGACATTTCTTAAACTGATAGAGGCCATCTACAGCAAACCCACAGCCAATATCATATTGAATGGAGTTAAATTGGAATCATTTCCACTCAGATCAGGAACCACACAAGGCTGCCCATTGTCTCCATTGCTTTTTAACATTGTAATGGAAGTTTTAGCCACTGCAATTAGGGAAGAAAAGGCGATCAAGGGTATCCATATAGGGTCAGAAGAGATCAAACTTTCGCTCTTCGCAGATGATATGATAGTATATCTGGAAAACACTAGGGACTCTACTACAAAACTTTTAGAAGTGATCAAGGAATACAGCAGCGTCTCAGGTTACAAAATCAACATTCATAAATCGGTAGCCTTTATATATACCAACAACAGTCAAGTTGAAAAAACAGTTAAGGACTCTGTCCCATTCACAGTAGTGCCAAAGAAAATGAAATATTTGGGAATTTATCTAACAAAGGACGTGAAAGATTTCTATAAAGAGAACTATGAAACTCTAAGAAAAGAAATAGCTGAAAATATTAACAAATGGAAAAACATACCATGCTCATGGCTGGGAAGAATCAATATTGTTAAAATGTCTATACTACCCAAAGCAATATATAATTTCAATGCAATCCCTATTAAAGCTCCACTGTCATACTTTAAAGATCTTGAAAAAACAATACTTCGTTTTATATGGAATCAGAAAAAACCTCGAATAGCCAAGACATTACTCAGAAATAAAAACAAAGCAGGAGGAATTACGCTACAAGACCTCAGACTATACTACAAATCAATAGTGATCAAAACAGCATGGTATTGGCACAAAAACAGAGAAGTAGATGTCTGGAACAGAATAGAGAACCAAGAGATGAATCCAGCTACTTACCGTTATTTAATCTTTGACAAGCCAATTAAAAACATTCAGTGGGGAAAAGATTCCCTATTTAACAAATGGTGCTGGGTGAACTGGCTGGCAACCTGCAGAAGACTGAAACTGGACCCACACCTTTCACACCATTAACTAAGATAGACTCTCACTGGATCAAAGATTTGAACTTAAGACATGAAACTATAAAAATACTAGAAGAGAGCGCAGGGAAAACCCTTGAAGAAATCGGGCTGGGCGAGTATTTTATGAAGAGGACCCCCCGGGCAATTGAAGCAGCTTCAAAAATACACTACTGGGACTTGATCAAACTAAAAAGCTTCTGCACAGCCAAGAACACAGTAAGTAAAGCAAGCAAACAGCCCTCAGAATGGGAGAAGATATTTGCAGGTTATGTCTCTGACAAAGGTTTAATAACCAGAATCCACAGAGAACTCAAACGCATTGCAAGAATAGAACAAGGGATCCCATTGCAGGCTGGGCAAGGGATTTGAAGAGAAACTTCTCTGAAGAAGACAGGCGCACGGCCTTCAGACATATGAAAAAATGCTCATCATCTTTAATCATCAGAGAAATGCAAATCAAAACTACTTTGAGATACCATCTAACTCCAGTGAGACTAGCCTGTATCACAAAATCCCAAGACCAGAGATGTTGGCACGGATGTGGAGAAAAGGGAACACTTTTGCACTGCTGGTGGGAATGCAAATTAATACATTCCTTTTGGAAAGAGATATGGAGAACACTTAGAGATCTAAAAATAGATCTGCCATTCAATCCTGTAATCCCTCTACTGGGCATATACCCAGAAGACCAAAAAGCACATCATAACAAAGATATTTGTACCAGAATGTTTATTGCAGCTCAATTCATAATTGCTAAGTCATGGAAGAAGCCCAAGTGCCATCGATCCATGAATGGATTAATAAATTGTGGTACATGTACACCATGGAATATTATGCAGCCTTAAAGAAAGATGGAGACTTTACCTCTTTCATGTTTACATGGATGGAGCTGGAACATATTCTTCTTAGTAAAGTATCTCAAGAATGGAAGAAAAATTACCCAATGTACTCAGACCTACTATGAAACTAATTTAGGGTTTGCACATGAAAGCTATAACCCAGTTACAACCTAAGAATAGAGGGAAGGGGGAAAGGGAGGGGAGGGAGAGGGGAGGGGGGTAGAGGGAAGGGTTATTGGTGGGATTACACCAGCGGTGCATCTTACAAGGGTATATGTGAAACTTGGTAAACGGTCTGTAAAGCTAGTGAACGATGCCCCATGATCATATCAATGTACACAGCTATGATTTAATAAAAAAAAAAAAAGAAAAGTGCAAAATTAGACGGCACTCTACCCGAGGGCAGTACAGTGAGACTCTGTCTCTACAAAAAAAAAAAAGAAAAAGAAAAGTGCAAAATTAGAATGGATGTTTAGTTATATATGTTTTACATTTTGTAGCCATTTGAGCTTAGGGTTCTTATTGCACAAGAATCTCTGATCATTTACAGATGCTGAGAACTCACAGCTAATTGTAAATTACACGGTTACTTTTGGATTAAGAATTTTCAAATGCAAACTTCAAAAATAAACCACTTGCTTTTTTAAAGCAAAAAAAAAAAAACATAGAATAGAGTCTGGCTATAACTTCATATGTTTGATGTGGTGTGGAGCTAGAACTCCAGAAGTAACAGATTTTAAAACAGCTTTATGGGGCCAGGCGCGGTGGCTCACGCCTGTAATCCTAGCACTCTGGGAGACCAAGGCGGGCTGATCGCTTGAGCTCAGTTCGTTACCAGCCTGAGCAAAAGCGAGACTCCTTCTCTACTAAAAATGAAAAAACTGAGGCAAGAGGATCGCTTGAACCCAAGAGTTTGAGATTGCGGTGAGCTACAATGCCACAGCACTCTACAGAGGGTGAAAAAGTGAGTCTCTGCCTCAAAAAATAAATAAAAGATCTTTAGGAGAATAGAAGCAGCTGAAATGAGACATAAAGGAGATGGGAAGAGAGAAAAGAAGAGCATTTCCAGGGAAAAGGAGATGTCTGTGAAGTACCACAAGTCTGCTGTGTGCCAGTTGCTGTTCAGGAAGCTGAAGATCCAAAACTGAAAGTCTGGACTCTTCAAAAAAGTCAGTCGGGTAAGGACTCTGACAAATTTAATGACACAAAGTGTTGTGTTGTTAAGAAATTGTGCACACTGGGGTGGGGGTGGGGGGCAAGATGGTGTGGGTGATAAGTAGGATGAGAAAAAGGAAAGGAAAAAAAAAAGGGAAAAGGAAAAAAGGAGAAGGGGAAAAAAAAAGAAAAAGACCAGGCAAGAAGAAAAGGAAGAGGAGGAAGGGCTCGATACGATCGGCGCTCCGGCGGTCGGGCATCGACTGGTAGGGTCTGAGCGCTGCCCCGCCCCCTTTCCTCTCTTCCTGGCCCCTCCCCTCGCTCCACCGCCCCAGCCTTCTCGGCCTGCGCTAGCAGGGAGGCGCTGGATCTCCAGAGACGCCATGCACCGGCTCCTGTCAGTCGTGACGGCCCGGGCCGGGAGCCCCAGGGGCCAGGTCTGGGGTTGTGGGCGACGCGGGGCACACCAGCGCGCCGGGCTGCCGCCGCTTGGCCACGGCTGGGTCGGAGGCCTGGGGCTGGGGCTGGGGCTGGCTCTTGGGATGAAGCTGGCGGGTGGGCTGAGGAGCGCGACCCCTGCGCAGCCTCCCGCGGCTCCCGACCCCGAGGCGTCGCCTCAGGCGGACCTGCCGCAGGAGCAGTCGCTGGCCCCAAGGCCTCCGCAGAGCCCCTCGCCGTCCCCTGCCAAGTGCTTCGCCAGAGCTATTGACAGCAGCCGCGACCTGCTGCACAGGATCAAGGTGCGGCGACTGGGGGGACGGGGAGGGATGGGTAGGCGGCCAGGGACCCCACGCCCCACCCCCGGCGCGCCCCGGAATGGGACCTCTTCAGGGTCCTTCCTGGGGCTCAGCGGACCCCACCCTGGGCGGCGGGGTGTAGGCGGCCGGCTTCCGAGAAAGACTTCCCCTTTCCCCCCGCCTGGCAGTGGTCAGAGCTCTTGGTGGTTGCCCCAGTTGGGGTGGAGGTCACCGCCCACCTCAGGACAGTCCCTTTCCCCTTAGAGTGCGGACAGGGCACGCCCCTCTCGGTTAGCTGCGTGGCCGGGTCGGAGCGGAGGGGGCGGGACCAAGCCGAGGGGGCGGGGCGGCCCTGGATCGAAGGGGCGGGGCCTGGAAAGGCCCCCCTGGAGAGCGCTGGGATTGTTGGTCCTGTCTTTGAATTGTCCATTCTTTTCCACTTCGCTCTTAGGATGAGGTGGGCGCACCGGGCATAGTGGTTGGAGTTTCTGTAGATGGAAAAGAAGTCTGGTCAGAAGGTGGGCCCAGAAAAGTGTTATTTAGTGGCTTGTTTTGTGCCAATTGCTGAATAAAATACAGATGTTGTGCTGGTTGAAGTGAATTCCATGAAATACTGTTCCGTTTACACTACCTGCCTAACAGAAGAATCAGGTTTTTATCACAGCAAGATTTAAAATGTGACAAATAAATTGGGGTCTTAAAAATGGCTTGCTTCTACCCCTACTTTTCTCTGAGGACTGGGTTTATTGGTCTGAAAATTGTTCTCCTTTATGCTTGTTCCCAGTCCCTTGGTGGATGCATGAAATTGAGACCTGCGCCCTGCATGGTGGCTCACACCTGTAATCCCAGCACTTGGGAGGCCGAGGCGGGTGGGGTACCTGAGCTCACAAATTCGAGACCAGCCTGAGCAAGAGCAAGACCTCATCTCTAAAAATAGCCGGGCGTTGTGGCAGTCGCCTTGGGAGGCTTAGACAAGAGAATCGCTTGAGCCCAAGAGTTTGAGGTTGCTGTGAGCTGTAACGCCATGGCACTCTACCCAGGGCGACATGGTAAGACTCTGTCTCAGAAAAATAAATAAAATAAAACATGAATTGTTTATTTCTAGAATTTTCCATTTAATATATTCAGACAAGCTAAACCACAGATATGGATTGGGGGGGGCTCTATAATAACAATCCATTAACTGCATATTTGTAGATAACCTTACAGATAGATAAGAAATCAGAATTTCTCTCTTTTTTGTTGTTAAAGGGTCTCCTGTTCCCCTGACTAAAGTGCAGAGGCATCATCATAGCTCCCTGCGATCACAAACTCCTGGGTTCAAGTGATTCTCCTGCCTCAGGCTCCCACATAGCTGGGAATACAGGTGTATACCACCACCATACCAGGCTAATTGTTTCTGTAGAGACAGGTTCTTTCTATATTGCTTAGGCTGGTCTTGAACTCTTGGCCTCAAACTTATCCTCTTACCTCTGCCTCCCAAAGAGCTGGGATTACAAGTGTGAGCCACCACACCTGGCCTCAGTTCTTTATATTTCTTAATTAGATTTCCATATTGTTAGAAAATAGAAAGCAAACAAACTTTTTTCTAGAAAGAACTTCAAATTAGTGGTACACAGTTTTCCTTCTGGTTTACCAGTCAAATTAAATTGCTGTAAATTAGCTAGATTTGGTTTGCAGAACATCTTTTCACATTCATTTTTATCGTGTGGCTGTTTAATGAATTCAGTGGAAACTCATTAAAAAATCAAGTATAAATATAATTTGAAGAAGAACATGATGTTTTCTTTAAAGAATAAAGAGTAATTTACTTACAATATGAAATACTGTTTAGATAAGCTAAGAAAAATTAGTATATGAATCAGGATGGATAATTACTATTGCACATAGGATACAATTTCACTTTAGTAATATGTAGTAAGGTAAAATAGTTAGACTTACTGGTATCAATGTTGCTAAGACTCCCAATCCCTTACATGTCCAATTTTAAGTAACTTATAAAAGTGGAATATTTTTTCTTTTAGATAACGACACGGTGTTTTAAGATAATATTATTTCAGTTTTTGAAGACTTGTTTGATCATGAAACCTGTTAACAGTGATGTTTTGTGCTTTCCCCCTAAAGGTTTAGGTTTTGCTGATGTTGAGAACCGCGTACCTTGTAAGCCAGAGACAGTTATGAGAATTGCCAGCATCAGCAAAAGCCTCACCATGGTTGCTCTTGCCAAATTATGGGAGGAAGGGAAACTGGATCTTGATATTCCAGTACAACATTATGTTCCTGAATTCCCTGAAAAGGAATATGAAGGTGAAAAGGTAGTGAGACTCACACTTTATTTTACTAATGACATGTGAAATTGTTTATGCTGGAATTTATATTTCAGATGTTTCATAGGATTTTTTGGCTTGTTTTTATAATTATCAGATTATTTTTTTAAAATCCAAGTGACAATTGGTTAGGTATTTTTCTGAAATTGGAGACTAAGAATTCCCAGCAGCAGTCCAAAATGGAATATATGAGGCATTATTCCAAAGCTGCTAACTTTTTATTGTACAGTTTAATATTGTAATTGAACTTTCTTGTTTTTACAAGGTTTCTGTCACAACAAGATTACTCATTTCTCATTTAAGTGGAATTCGTCATTATGAAAAGGACATGAAAAAGGTGAAAGAAGAGAAGGCTTATAAAGCCTTGAAGATGATGAAAGGAGTGATGGCATCTGACCAAGAAAAAGAAGGCAAAAGTAATGAAAAGAATGACTTTGCTAAAGCTAAGACAGAGCAGGATAATGAAACCAAATTCCGTAATTCAAAACCTTGCAAGAAAAAGAATGATTTTGAACAAGGCGAATTATACTTGAAAGAAAAATTTGAAAATTCAATTGAATCACTAAGATTATTTAAAAATGATCCTTTGTTCTTTAAACCTGGTGAGTGTTAATTCCTTCTCTTAACAAAATTGTCATTATTGATGTGTTAATTTTCAGGAAATAGGAAATGATACCATCCTGCATTCAGTGAGGTTGATTGTGGTATGGGTCAGGACAGTGCAGCCTAACATCTGGGGAGATAGTTGTTTAGATGTAGGCTCATTGAAGGCTAACCCATCATTAGAGGATTCTCAGTATCAAGATATTAGTGGAAAATTATGGAGAAATGTCAGAAAAATAGCCCTTCAAATAAAACCCTGGCCAAAGTGGACATGATAAAGTATTGCTAATATTTTAAAATGTAGTTATAATTAAATTGCTTAACTTATTTTGTGCCCTTATTTCTTAAAGAAATAACTATTCAGGGCAGTGCCTGTGGCTCAATGAGTAGGGCACCAGCCCCATATACAGAGGGTGGTGGGTTCAAACCCAGCCCCAGCCAAACTTTGAAAAAAAATAGCCTGGTGTCTGTAGTCCCAGCTGCTCAGGAGTCTGAGGCAAGAGAATCGCCTAAGCCCAAAAAAAGCTGGAGGTTGCTGTGAGCTGTGATGCCAGAGCACTGTACTGAGGGTGACAGAGTGAGACTCTCTCAAAAAAAGAAATTTTTTTTTCAAAAGAAGTAACTATTCATCAACTTAATTATATTTTCCCAAAAACTGATCTATAAAAATAATTATCTTTGTTTTTATATACTTGAATGTGGTACCTATTGAAGCCACTTAAATTTCTTTAGATTTACCATAGGTTTGTGTATTATTATTTCATTTTAAAAACTGTTTTTACTATGAATAGATACTATATAGGTATAACAAATAAGGGCAAAGGATATCATTATGCATTTTTTCTTAAAGTTCTCACCCATATTTATTTATTTATTTATTTATTTATTTTGCAGTTTTTGGCCAGGGCTGGGTTTGAACCCAACACCTCCAGCATATGGGGCCGGCTCCCTACTCCGTTGAGCCATAGGTGCCACCCCTCACCCATTTTTAGTACAGAACATATAATTTTAAGTTTTCAGAATCTCAAATTATATCATGATATATTTGAAACTATATAAATATGTATTTTTATTTAAATATGTACCTCAAATAACTTTTTATGGTTATGTATATTTTATTAAAATAGTTATGCCTTAAACAATAGGTAGAAAGTAAATGAAAAAACTTCTACTCAGTTTGCTTTTCTTTCCCTTTCTATTCTGTTATCAGTTTGAAAGATTTTGTTTTAGTTTGTTGTGAGGTAGGATATTTTTGCTTGTTTCACGATCAGAGAAAGGAACAGAGTCATGTGAAATTTTAAATATACTGATCATCATTTTATTCTCATCTTAAGGACATGACATAACCAGGACCTTTGTAAAGTTAACTAAATTTGTTGATATATTATTCATGATTCTTTCTAAATGCTGAAGTAAAATATTCCAGTTTGAAAGGTATGCCAATTTTCAGTGGGAAAAATGTTTTACATGTTTTCGAATAATAATCAAGCATTTTTTTTTTCCTTCCTTGCAATGATGTCTCAAGGTAGTCAGTTTTTGTATTCAACTTTTGGCTATACCCTACTGGCAGCCATAGTAGAAAGAGCTTCTGGATATAAATATTTGGA
This sequence comes from Nycticebus coucang, assembly GCF_027406575.1. NCBI lineage: Eukaryota > Metazoa > Chordata > Mammalia > Primates > Lorisidae > Nycticebus > Nycticebus coucang. Next base: position 65,529,113 of record NC_069785.1, read on the forward strand.
CTATATGCAGAAAATATTCCATGACTTGGATATGCTGACAACGGTACAGGAAGAAAATGAGCCGGTGATTTACAATAGAGCAAGGTAAATGAATACCTTCTGGTGTGCCGAGCTTATCTTAAATCTGTTGTCAATGAAAAGTCAAATTTTCCTTGTCTCCATTCCAAAATCAACTTGCCACATTATGGGAGCTTCCCTATATGTGTTTTTTTTTTTTTTTTTTTAACCTGTAAATCAAGGGAAATAAAACATGTTTGTAAAGTCCCTCAAAACCTTCAATAAAAGCTATCATAACTCAAGCACATGAATAATTAAACCAAAATTGCACCCATCATGTGCATTTTAATCATCCAGTTTTTATGTTTTAGCTAATACTTTGTTTAAATTTTGTTATATTTTAATTGTTTTAATGTTTATTTTGAAATAATTTAGCTGGGTGAGGTGGCTCATGCCTAAAAAATCCTAACTACTTTAGGCAGCTGAGGGAGGAGGATCACTTGAGGTCAGGAACTAGAGACCAGCTTGAGCAACATAAAAAAATCTGGTCTCAAAACAAAAAAGTTTAAAAATTCTTTGAAAGAAAGAAAGAATTTCTTTCATGTCCCAGCAGAGTCACCCAAAAGGAAAAAAAGAAAAAGATTTTCATACTTACAAAAAAGTTGCAAAATAGTACAAAGAATTTACATGTACTCTTAACCCAGATTTTCTTAATGTTATCACCTTGCCACAATTGCATTGTCTATCTGTGTGTTACTTTCTTCTGAACCATTTGGAAATAAGTTGCATACATGGTACCCCTTACCCATAAATACTAAATTTTTCTTTTCTTTCTTTCTTTTTTTTGAGACAGAGTCTCACTATGTTGCCCTCAATAGAATGCTGGGGCATTACACGGCTCACAGCAACCTCCAGCTCTTGGGCTTAGGCAATTCTCTTGCCTCAGCCTCCCTAGTAGCTGGGACTACAGGCATCTGCCACAACGCCTGGCTATTTCTTTTTGTTGCAGTTTGGCCAGGGCTGGGTTCAAACCCGCCACTCTCAGCATATGGGGTGGGCACCCTACTCACTGAGCCACAGGGACCACCTTAAATTTTTATTTTCTAAAAGCAAGGACATTCTGGAAACACACAATGCATTTATCAGATTTATACATCTTATTCAAATTTTGTCAGTTGTTCCAGTAATGTCATTTTATAGCAAAAGAAAAGAAAAAATCTTTTCTGGTCCAGCATCCCCATTGCATTTAATTGTCATGTCTCTCAGAAGTCAAATGATGTCTTCAGCCATTAAAAAAAATGGAGACTTTACATCCTTCTTATTAACCTGGATGGAAGTGGAAGACATTATTCTTAGTAAAGCATCACAAGAATGGAGAAGCATGAATCCTATGTACTCAATTTTGATATGAGGACAATTAATGACAATTAAGGTTATGAGGGGGGTAAAGCAGAAAGAGGGATGGAGGGAGGGAGGTGGGGCCTTGGTGTGTGTCACACTTTATGGGGGCAAGACATGATTGCAAGAGGGACTTTACCTAACAACTGCAATCAGTGTAACCTGGTTTATTGTACCCTCAATGAATCCCCAACAATAAAAAAAAAATCTTCAGGCATCCATCCACTGGCTGACTGAATGGACCCCTTCATGGCCACAGAGATAACCTAAAACAGTTGCTACCCATGCCAAACTCTTGGTAGCACCTTATTTTTTTCTTTCTCAGATAAATGAGACAAAAGTTGATAATAATAATTTTGTAATAATAATGCTAATATGTTTGGTGAAAAATAACAGCATTAACCTTTTGAAAAAAAAAAAAGAAGTCAAATGATGTCAATTTGTCCTATTATTGATTATAGTATTTTAATCTCTTTTTAATAGTGCCTGTCAGATTTTTCCACTGTAAAGTTACTATTTTTCCCTTTTTAATTAACAACTGTATTTGGGGGAGATACTTTGAGACTGCGTAAAACTCCTTTTTCTCATCAAACCTACTAGTTTTAACATCCTTTGATGATTCATGACTGAATCAGTTATTACAGTGATAGTTAGCAAATGGTGATTTTTCTGGTTCCACCCTTCATTCCATATTTGTTAGTTGGCATTCTATTATAAGAAAGTGGTTTCTCTTCTCTTTTATTTATTTATTTATGCATTTATTTATACATACCAGTATGCATTCGTGAATTCTTAGTCAATGAGTTATAATCTGTCACTGTCATTATTTAACATCTTGCTTTTAAAATGTTAAGCAGGTGGGGGTGGCGCCTGTAGCTCAGTGAGTAGGGTGCCAGCCACATACACCCAGGCTGGCGGGTTCAAACATCTTATACATCTTATACGCTGGGCATTGTAGCGAGCACCTGTAATCCCAGATACTTAGGAGGCTGAGCCAAGAGAATCGCTCAAGCCCAAGAGTTTGAGGTTGCTGTGACCTGTGATGCCATGACACTCTACCAAGGGTGACATAGTGAGATTCTGTCTAAAAATAATAATAATAATAATAAAAATATTAAGCAGGTGGGTGCAGTGGCTCATGCCTTTAATCCCATTACTCTGAGAGATTAAGGTGGGTGGATTTCTTGAGACTAGGTATTTGAGACCAGCTGGGGCTAGATAGCGAGACTATGTCTCTACATAAAATTTTAAAATTATCTGGGTTTGGTGGCACACAGCTTTAATTCTAGCTACTTTGGAGGCTGAGGCAGGAGGGTTGCTATTGAGCTATGATCGTGCCATGGCGCTCAGCACTCCAACACTTGGCAACAAAGTGAATCCCCTTCTCTTAAAAAAATAAAAATATCAAGGGCAGGGCATGGTGGCTCATGCCTGTAATTCTAGCACTCTGGGAGGCGACGGCCAGTGGATTGCTTGAGTTCAGGAGTTTGAGACCAGCCTGAGCAAGAGCAAGACCCTGTCTCCAAAAAGTAGCTGGGTGTTGTGGTGAGCGCCTGTAGTCCCAGATACTGGGAAGGCTGAGGCAAAAACCCAAGAGTTTGAGGTTGCTGTGAGCTAGGATGTTAGGGCACTCTACCAAGGGCAGTAAAGTGACACTCTAGCACCAAAAAAAGAAAGAAACCATTTAATGTAAGAAAACATAGTTTCTGTCAGATTTCTTTTATAGTTTTTAAATTTAAAATGTCAAGTTAACATTATTTATGTACTTTTGGATTGTGTGTTCAAACAAATCCTAGGCAAATTGCCTTAGGAGATTTTAATATAATTTGTGGAGCTTAAGAACACTGACTTTGACAAATTAACTGGATTTTTTATCCTTAGGATAGAAAAATGCTATGATTTTAGATAATCTCATATATGATTCATTTACCAATATACTAGAAAAGGGTTTAGTCAGCTTTTTAGCCTTAAAAAATTTTTAAATTTATTTCATGCATTTTGTCATGAAGGGGTTTTCTATGATTAGAGTGTTAGCTACTGATTTATGTAATTAAAATTATTCAAGCACAATGATATGAAAGGGCTGAAAACTTTAAATGTTTAATTGAGATGAAACAGTATTAAAATAATGTAAGCCAAATACATAAGGATTCTTTGAACTGTTCTACTTCAAAACTACACATGGAAGTATCTGAATTTTTTAATCATTAAATTTTTAAAATTCGAGTTTATTTTATAGAGAAATATTTAAGACACTCCAGAAAAGGCAAAACAAAAAAAAAGTTAACAAATGCAATAAAGATTTATTTTACCTTTTAAAATAATTTTGCTTTTCATTATTAGAGGAAAAAGTATTGGAAAAGCAAATCCTTAGTAACTTTTCAAAAAACTCTTTAACTCAGAAAGAACAAAGAGAATACTTACAGGAGTTATGTCAAATGTTAGGAAATGAGTCAGGAGTTTATAAGTTTAATGATACTTTGTAAAGAAAGCAATGAAATGATGGCTTTTTTTTTTATTTTGAATTTTCCAATCCCTACACTAGTTTTATTCAATCTTCAAGTGTATTTAACTAAATTATCATTTTTAAATCACCAGCTTATTTAAAATTATTAAATATGCATTATAAATCAGTTTATGGCCTGAGATTTTGGGGATCCAAAAGAAATTAAGTTAGTAACAAGCAATGAATTTTAATTTTTTTTTTTTTTTTTGGTAGAGACAGAGTCTCACTGTACCACCCTCGGGTAGAGTGCCGTGGCATCACACGGCTCACAGCAACCTCCAACTCTTGGGCTTCCGCGATTCTCTTGCCTCAGCCTCCCGAGCAGCTGGGACCACAGGCACCCGCCACAACGCCCGGCTATTTTTTTGTTGCAGTTTGGCCAGGGCTGGGTTTGAACCCACCACCCTCAGCATATGGGGCCGGCGCCCTACTTACTGAGCCACAGGCGCCGCCCAAATTTTAATTTTTTTTAAGTGGCCTGTGATTCTCAACTACTCCAGACTCTTTGTGTTTGTTATTTTTAGATATAGCAGTGTCTTCTACTGGAAAGCATAAGAAGAAATGACAAATAAAGGAAGTTGTCTAGTAAAGGATTCACTAGAGAACCTGAAAAGATTCAGGCGTAGATGCCTGACCTTATTTTGATATAGATCTCCGTATTTGAAAATGAATGTCCAAATCTATATGTAAGGGGAAGAAGGGCATCGTGTATGCTCATTGAGCCTCTTTTCCAAACTGGAAATTAAGGCTGTATGAATGAACTGTCTGCAGATCAGCTATCATTTGTTGTTTTCTTGATCAGTGACTAATTTGTGACTTGCACTGAAATCAAAATATGGCATATGAGGGTGAGTTAATTTCATTTTATCTCCCATTTTTTGAAAAAAAGGCAGTGGGTTTCTGTTTCTAAATGTTCCTATCAGCTCTGGGCTTTTTGTTTTTGTTTTTCCTTGGGGCGGGGGCTGGGAGAGGTTGTTTTGGTACTTTTGTTGTTTGTTTTTTAGGTTTTTAGCAGTTACACAATGGTTCTAAAAGGGTAATTGATTCATTTCAGTTAGATTAAATGGACTGTTGAAATAAAATAGGGCACTGCAAACAGAAGGAAATATTATTACCTAGGAAAATGTTCTGTCCATTTGCTTTGTTTTTATTTGATACAATCTGTATTTGGTCTCTAAAACTCAATCTGATTCTTTTTTGGTAATAATTGGTTTAAAGGTGCTAGCTTTTGGGGGGTGTTCAAGGAGTAAAAGGAATCTTTTTCAAGGATATGTATGTATGTGCAGGAAAATGTTTTTTTTTTTTTTTTTTTGAGACAGAGTCTCAAGCTGTCTCCCTGCGGGGAGTGCTGCGATGTCATAGCTCACAGCAAACTCCCAACTTGAGCTCAAGTGATTCTCTTGCCTCAGTTTTTCTATTTTTAGTAGAGACAGGGTCTTGCTTTTGCTCAGGCTGGTCTTGAACTCATAAGCTCAAGCAATCCACTCGCCTCAGCCTCCCAGAGTGCTAGGATTATAGGCATGAGCCACCATACCCGGCTATGTGCAGGAAAATCTTAAAGCAAAACTTAATAAATGCATATTTGTCCATTCATTTGTTTTATGGTACTATTTTGCAGTAAATAAGACGTTGCCAGCTTTGTTTTTTAGTCTACTGATTTCTTGAGTGTAATCGTAAATCTGTTTATAATATCCTGACTAAGGTTTTAGAGTTATTATTGTATTCTCAAGAGTGAATGTTTATCTTCTTTATCACTTTCGTGTGTATCTGTGCATTTAAAATAGTGCCATCCGGGTGGCGCCTGTGGCTCAGTGAGTAGGGCGCTGGCCCCATATGCCAAGGGTGGTGGGTTCAAACCCAGCCCCAGCCAAACTGCAACCAAAAAAAAATAGCCGGGCGTTGTGGCGAGCGCCTGTAGTCCCAGCTGCTCAGGAGGCTGAGGCAAGAGAATCGCGTAAGCCCAAGACTTAGAGGTTGCTGTGAGCAGTGTGACGCCACGGCACTCTACCTGAGGGCAGTACAGTGAGACTCTGTCTCTACAAAAAAAAAAAAAAAAAAAAAATTAGTGCCATCCGATGTCTGTCACCTGTTGGAATTATTTCTCCAAACTCCTACTCACAATACCACTTACATTACTTTGGTTAGAATTTTAGCCACAAGGATACACTTAGCTGTTAAGGGAGGCAAGGGATTTTTAGTTTTTAGAGGGAACATGATTATCCTGAATAAAATCAGGGTTTTCTTAAATGAAAGAATAGAGACATTGATTCGGAATAGGCAAACAACTATATTGATTCTGTATAGTAAATAAACTCTCTAGTTCTTTTTTTGCAGTTTTTGGCCAGGGCTGGGTTTGAACCCACCACCTCCGGCCTATGGGGCCGGTGCCCTATTCCTTTGAGCCACAGGCACCGCCCTAAACTCTAATTCTTTAAGATGACAGGGGGAAGTGGAATGAATGTTCTTGCCACTGAAAGACATTCAGTTTGTTGATTGGGGAGAATCCTAAGTCAATGCCTTTACTTACTACTAGACGTGGGTCATATTTTCCATGTGTTTGGTACAATGTTTGCAACAAAAATCTAATTTTATAATTGAATGGGACCAAAACCAAAGAAAATGAATGTTTTCTGTATTTTGACAGTATAGATATGGCCTTTCCCTTCTATTTGTTTTTTAGAGTGCTTTCCATTAAGAATTGTTCCTATTACTAAGCGGTGGTATATGTATACCATGGAATACTATTCAGCTATAAAAGAAACTGGAGATTTTGTATCTTTTGTAACAACCTGGATGGATTTGGAGAACACTCTCCCAATAAAGTATCACAGGAATGGGAAAACAAGCATCACATGTGCTCAATACTAAATTGAAACTAGTAGATTAACAGTGATGTGCTCACTTGAGAGAAGAACTCAGTTAAATTCAAGAAGAGGGGAATGGTTCAGCAAGTTCCCAGCCAAAGGGAACAATGCACCAGTATATGGCACACTTCCTGGGTGAAGGAAACAGATAGAATTTGGACTTTACCTTACAAATGCAAACAATGTAATCCAATCATGTGTACCCTCATATTAATCTGATATTTTTAAAAAATTTTTTTAAAGAATTGTTTTTTATCAAGCTCCTTTGTATACCTACAACTGATAAACTCTCTACTAGCAGTTTGATCCAAACATTAATGCTGAATTTTAAAGTGGGATTAGTTTTCTATAATATACATTTTTAATTGTTTTAAAACTTCTTGTAACAATAAATTACAAAGGGATACATAATTATTTACAAAGGTATTTAAGAAGCATTTAAAAATAATATCTAAGTTTGTAGATATAGATCTCTGTGGTTTTATAGAAGGTTCTTGTGCAGAATCTGGAGATTCTTAAATAAGAATGAAGAAGCTATTTGTCATCTGGAATCATTCCTTCAGTTATTTAATTAAAAGAAAGTTCCAGTAACTTACTCAAGAACTTGTATCTATATTCCATTCTTTTAAGCAGAAATTTCCTAGGAATTTGAAATAGTAAAGTTTATCATTCAGCTGAAGAAAATTATTGTTACGAAAAGCTATTAACTTGGCTTGGTGCCTGTATCTCAATGGTTAGGGCTCCAGCCACATACACTGAGGCTGGCAGGTTCCAAACCTGGCCCTGGCCTGTTAAACAACAATGACAACTACAATAACAACAATAACAAAAGAAAAAATAGTCAGGCTTTGTGGCAGGCACCTGTAGTCCCAGCTACTTGGGAGGCTGAGGCAAGAGAATTGCTTAAGCCCAGGAGTTTGAGGTTGCTGTGAGCTGTGATGCTACAGCACTCTACTGAGGGTGATATAGTTAGACTCTTTCTCAAAAAAAAAGGAAAAGAAAAGCTACTAACTTGTCTGCTATGAAAGAGAACCAAGAGATTAAAGTCTAGAATTCAGCATATTTTCATATTTAAAAGAGTAATGACTGAGGAGTTCCGATCTTAATGTAAGTGGTTTGAAATGCTTTAATGTTGAAAGGAAGTTATGCAAAGCTGGTGATTAGCCAAACATCTTGGTAGTTCTGGTTTATGAGCTTGGAGTTCACTTTAAAAAATACTTCTCAGTAAGAAAATGTGTTTCTATTATGTAACTTCTTTTTCTTATTTCAGTATATTATGAGGATACAAATGTTTTGGTTACATGGATTGCTGTCATACTGCTCCCTTGAGTCAAAGTTTTAAGTATGCCTGTCACCCAGATAGTGTACGTTGTACCCTTTAGGTATGATTTCACAGATCTCCTCCCCTGTAACCTGCTTGATTTCCATTGAATTTTTGTAACTTCTTTTGGATTTAATTTTACTTGACTGTCTAGAATTACAAGTGTAATCAGAGTTGAGGCAGAAAGTAATGAGATCTTAAAATACGGGAGTGACGATAGGAACAGAAAGAAGGAGAAGGGAGAGACACCAAGCAGAGATTGAATGAATAGGTTTTAGCATCTTACTGATGTGAGAATTGAGGGCAAGGGAGTTATCAAAAGTTTTATAATGAGGGTTTTAATGGAGAGAAGAAGTATGACAAGAAGGCTTAGAAGAGATTACTTTAGACATGTGATTTTAAGACATGAGAAAATCGCATATTGAATTGTTGGTTCTCAAAAGAACACATTAAGATCCCCTGTAGACTTTTTTTTTAAGACAAGTTCTAGCTCTCTTGCTCAGGCTAGAATGCCATGATGCAGTCATAGCTCACTGCAGCCTGCAGCCTCAAACTTCTGGGCTCAAGCTATCCTCCCACCTCAGCCTCCTCAATAGGTAGTACCACAGATGCATACCACCAGCTAATTTTAGGGGGGGGTGAATGGGAAAGAGATGGGGTCTTGCTGTGTTGCCCAGACAACCCCTGACCTCAAGTGATCTTCCTGGCCTGGCTTCTCAAAGTGCTGGGATTACTAGCATGACCCACCATGCCCAGACACATGCCTGTGGCCACCCCTTTCCTAACCCTACTTCACTCATATTATGTCTTGGACTTTTAGGGCAGTGGTCCCCGAGCTTTTTGGCACCATGACTGGTTTCATTGAAAACAGGTTTTCTACAGAGTAGGTGTGTGTGGGACTGGGGGGTGGGTGTGGTGCTGAGGGCATATGACAGGAGGCAGAGCTGAGGCTGTGACGCAAGGCATGGGGAGCGGCTGTAATATAGATGAAGCTTCCCTTGCTGTCACACAGCACTGTTCACCTCCAACTGTGTGGCCCACTTCCTAACAGGCAATGGACTGATACCAATCTGTAGTCCAGATGTTGGAAACCTCAGTTTTAGGAGACATATAAGAACTTTTTTTAAAAAACTCATTTTTCAAACTATATATGCCCTCAGCCTCTCCAAAGAGCAGGTAAAATGAGTAGGCCCAAGAAAACAGGGAAGAAGCAAGGAAAATAGGTGGAAACAATGAGGGCAGAGAGCAGGTGTATTTGGAGAGTTGGAAAGATTAGAAGTCATTGTCATAGGAAGAAAGTTCTGAGTTTGAGATATTAAAGATAGAACAGTTTAGGTGGTAGAGTTAGTGCTTATGAACAGCTGAGGTAAAATGGTCATTAGAGGTGAGGCGGTCAGCAAACTGCAGACCTAAGAGCCCTGCATTATGAATCTTGAAAGAAAGGATCCCCATGGGTGAAGTTTCATTTTTGTTTAATTATTTTGCAATTTCATTTCATTTACCTAACGGAAGTGGGGAACCATATGTGGCCCTTAAGATCCCCAAGTGCAGCCCCTTGACCAAATCCAAAGGCATTTGTTCTATAAAATTTGTATTCAGTCAAAAGGCCACACTCAAGGATCCTCAAGGCTGCAGGTTCCCCACCACTGATTGGTAAAGACTCCTCATACTAAAATAAAAACCTCCTCAGGCAAGGCACTTTGTCTTTTTTTTTTAAACACTTTATCCTAGCATCAAAATAGTACCTAGCCCAGCCTGGGCAACATATTGAGACCTCTTTCTCTAAAAAAAAATAAAAAATTTAGCTGGGTTTGGTACTCAGGAGGCCGAGGTGAGAGGATCTCCTGAGTCTAGGAGTTTGAGGTTGCAGTGAGCTGTGATCCTAGGTCACAAACCAAGACTTTGTCTCTAAAAATAATAAATCAAACAGTACCTGGCACCTAGTTCCTCAGTAACTGTTGAAAGCACAACAAATAATAGCTAGCATTTCTTTAAGTAACTACCAAAAATGTGAAAAGTGCTTGATACATATATTCCTAACTCTGCAAAGTAGACATTTTCATCCCATTTTACAAGTTAGGCTGCTGAAGCAGAGTGGCAGTATAGAATAGGGATGCCAGATTTCCTGGGTTCAAATCCAGTTTTGCCGCTTATAAGGTGTGTGACCTCATAAACGTTTCTTATACTCAGTGCCTCATCTGTCGAATATGGTTTTATAATAGTACCTACCTCCTAACATTGTTATAAGAATAAGTTAGTTCATATTTACATAGTTGCCTAGAACGTAGTAAAAATCATATTTAATTATTTTATTTTATTTATTTATTTATTTAAGAGAGGGTCTCCCTCTGTTGCCCAGGCTGGAGGGCGGTGGTATCATCATAGTTGTATCATCTTAGTTAACTGCACCTCAGGCTCCCAGGTTCAAACCATTCTCCCACCTCAGTGTCCCAAAGTGCAGGATTATAGGCATGAGCCACTGAGCCCCTGTGTGTTTTTTCAAATCAAGTCAAATAAACATAAAAACCTAGTAAGGGTAAGAGTTGGGATTCAAACTGAGGTTTGCTAACTTCAGCTTCTTTCCTACACCAAGAAAGTACCATATCACATCATTACACATGATACTGCTTTGGTATTGTTATCTAAAAAATCTAGTCTTACAAATATTAACCTACCAAACATCCCAATGTGCACACTTTGGGTTATAAAATTCACTTGTGGCACATAATTCAACAATAAGTCCAAGGACTAGGAATATCTACCAAAGGATAGGTTTTTCTTTGTAGGCACAGGGCAAATGTATCATATCTATTATTAATCAATGCATTTTTGCCAATATTAAGTTTGATACACTCAGCATGAGCAAGCTATACCAATAGAAAAATCACTTTCTATGCTTTAATTGAAAAGATCATTAGAGTACCTTATTAGGTTATCTGTATGTCACTAGGATCTGAATCATACTGAAAATTAGTTGTTATAGTTTCCGAGAATATATGATCATTACATTGAAATACAATCTGTCTCATGTACACATGTTCCTATCATTACATGTAAAGTCATAATGTACTATGAAATTTGTAATTACCATTCTTATTTCATTTTAGATTTTATGTTTATAATAAAAAGAGACGTCTTGTCAACACACCCTACGTGGATAACTCCTATAAATGGGCTGGTGGTGGATTTCTGTCTACAGTGGGTGACCTTCTGAAATTTGGGAATGCAATGCTGTATGGTTACCAAGTTGGGCTGTTTAAGGACTCAAATGAAAATCTCTTACCTGGATACCTCAAACCAGAAACAATGGTTATGATTTGGACACCAGTCCCTAACACAGAGATGTCTTGGGATAAAGAGGGTAAATATGCAATGGCATGGGGTGTCGTGGAAAAGAAGCAAACATATGGTTCTTGTCGGAAGCAGCGGCATTATGCTTCGCATACTGGAGGTGCAGTGGGTGCCAGTAGTGTCCTGCTGGTGCTTCCCGAGGAACTGGATACAGAGGCTATAAATAACAAGGTTCCTCCAAGAGGAATAATTGTTTCTATCATATGTAACATGCAATCTGTTGGTCTCAATAGTACTGCTTTAAAAATTGCCCTTGAATTTGATAAAGACAGATCAGACTGATACCTTAACATCACAGGTGCAAAATGAGTTATTTTGTTTTTTTTAAATATTCAAGTTCCAAAATACGTGAGATTTTTAAGAACAAATTTGTAATAGAGACTAATTAAATGCAGAGAATTATGTACCTCTGATTGCTTAATTTTGTAACTGTCTTTTATTGTAGAATTAATTCTTTATACTCAGGGAAGTATCTATATTGTTTTTATGTTTTGCAAAAATTGTTAATTCATGAAATAAAATATTCTGATAAAAGTATGTACTTTCTGAATGTGTAATACAGAGAAAATCTCATTCAGTAGGAGCCTCTAAACACTATCCTTTTCCTTTTAGTATGTCAACAGAAACAAGACTATGAGAAATGGTATATTAGTTTTCTTTTGCATTTTTTTTTTTTTTTTTTTTCAGAGGCAGAGCCTCACTGTGTTGCCCTTGGTAGATTGCCGTGGTGTCACAGCTCGCACCAACCTCCACTCCTGGGTTTAGGCGATTCTCTTGCCTCAGCCTCCTGAGTAGCTGGAACTACAGGTGCCCGCTAGAATGCCCAGCTATTTTTTTGTTGCAGTTTTGGCCAGAGAGGGGTTCGAACATGCCACCCTCGGTATATGGGGCCGGCTCCCTACCCACTGAGCCACAGGCGCCGCCTATATCTTTTGCATCTTAAAAGAACAAATATTTATCATCTCACAGTTTCTGTGGCTCAGGAATTCAGAAGTAATATAGCTGGGTGGATCTGGCACAGTCTCTAATGAGGTTGCAGACAAGGTGTTAGAGTCATCTAAATGATTCTCTGGGGCTAAAGGAAATGCTTCCAAGATGCTTACTTGCTTAACTGGTGTCCAGTCAGTCCTCAGGCTGATGTGTGGCAAGAAGCCTCAGTTTGTCACCACATAGACCGCTCTGTGGGACTGTTTGAGTATCTTAATATTATGGCAGTTGGCTTCCCCCAGAGAAAGTGATGAGAGAGGACAACAGAGCCAGGCAGAAGCCACTCCTTTATAAGGTAGACTCAACTCACATACCATCACTTCTGCCATGTTCTGTGGGTCCCACAGGACCTGACACATGTTGGTAGGATTACACAGAGTGAGAATATCATCTGGAGGTAGGGATCATTGGAGATCTGCTTGGAAATTGGCTACCACAGTCTGACCTCTGGTCCCCAGTGATTTATGTATGACCTAATGTACTTAGCTCATCCCAAATCCTCTTGAGGTTTCATTCCCTTACAGCATCAGCTCACAGCTCAGTATCTTATCATCTAAACCAGGTCCGTGTGAATGAGGCTCCTTGGGGCTAGTTCCTTAAGTACAACAACTCAAGCAGTTGTGAACTTTAGATGCGTAATTTGCTCCCCACAAGTGCAATATACAATGACACAACAGATACAGGATAATAGCTGTTACACTTGCCTTTCAGAAAGTGGAGAAATGGAAGACGTACAGGAGTGCTTAGCAATTCTGAAATCAATCAGACATAGGTTAGGGCTCCTTGATGGCTTGAAAATGATTCTTGTCTCTCAGCTACGTTCTCTGGGCTCTGGGCTCTGCCTCTGAGAATCTTTTCCATGAAAGGTAGCATGTGTTCCAGCTGAGTGGCTTTCTCAGACTGCTTTCTGATTGTTGAAGTTTGGAGGTCCAAGGTCCAAAGGCCTCTTTGTACTCTCTCTGTCCCTTCAGTCTAGGTTAGCAGTGTTCCTGTCGATACAATTTTTTTAATGTTATAAGTGTCCTGTGACTCTTATTGGAGTTTATGCCATAGACAAAAGCTACACCCCAGAATCTCCTAAAATAGGCCCTTCTCTAACTTGGAATCATGCTGAGACAGTTGGAGAAAGTATTTAAGCTATTAATCTGGTATGCTTTACTGTGTGTAGTACTTTAAATAGTTCTCTGAGGCACTGTCTTGGTTCTTTTTGAAGTATTAAGAAAGGATTTTATAGCCACACCCTCAATTTCACCTTTAGACCACATTTTCCTGGAAGTGCCCTAGCTTTTGTCTTTGCCTTGAACCCATTTGTTAATTTTAGCATCATTTGTCATCAGAATGGTCAGGAATTTTTTTAAACCATCAATTATCGGCTTGGCGCCTGTGGCTCAAGTGGCTAAGGCGCCAGCCACATACACCTAAGCTGGCGGGTTCGAATCCAGCCCTGGCCCGCCAAACAATGACAGCTGCAACCAAAAAAATAGCCGGGCATTGTGGCAGGCGCCTGTAGTCCCAGCTACTTTGGGAGGTGGAGGCAGGAGAATTGCTTGAGCCCAGGAGTTAGAGGTTACTGTGAGCTGTGATGCCACGGCACTCTACCCAGGGCAACAGCTTGAGGCTCTGTCTCCAAAAAAATAAATAAATAAACCATCAATTATCAAGTCTTGTTTAATAATCCTTCCTTTAGCTTATCTCTCTCTTGCATGTTAGTATAAGCAGCAAGAAGAATCCAGGAGGCCCATTCAACAATGTGTCTGGAAATCCCCTCAGCTCGACCACCTAGTTCATTATGCACATTTTCTACTAAGTTATTGCCGGTGTCGGTATTGCTAAACTTCCTACCACTACAAAATAAGAATATGAGAATCTCTTTTCCTCCCTCCAATCAGATTTTCCTTTTCCTTTTATTTATAGTGTGATCCTAGCTCACTGCAGCCTCAAACTCCTGGCTAAGGCCATCCTACTCCCTCAGCCTCCCAAGTAGCTGGGACTACAGGCATAAGCTACCAGGCCTGGCTAGATTTCTCTCACTTTCCCTAAGTTCACACTTGCAGCCTCCTCAAAAGCCATCATACTTCTAAACTGTTTATTCAGGCTCTTCGGGTTTTCACTAACACCCTCTTGGAAGTCCTTTCAAACTTCCATCCACTGCTCTGTTCCAAGTGCACACACACACACAGTGCATATATAATTCACAGTTGGCAAGCCATAAAACTTGCTCCTTAAAGTGTATAACTCAGTGGGTTTCAGTATGCTGTCCAGGTCTCAGTTTTCACTACATGGCTTTCTGCATAGGTCGGCTTGACTGTGCTGTGGCTTCCCTGAGAATAAATGATGTAAGAGAGAACCAGGTAAAAGCCACAACATCTATAATCCAGCCTTGGAAGTCAGTCATATGTCACACTTATGCCAAATTTTAGCAGTCACAGAGACCAACCCTGAATCAGTGTGACAGAAGACTGGAGACCGGCTTCACACATGGCTTTTGTGGTTTTAATGTATTGGGGAATTTTGTTGTAACAGCCATAGATGATTTATATTAGAGATTACCAGAAAAACTCAGAAAGCAATCTAAGTGTTTATATACTCTGATAAAAGAAGGGTTTTCTATAGTTCTAAGTCTTAAGTCTGTTTCTTTGCTTTCCACTTTAATCTGTAAAAGTAAACAGATGGATATCTCTGTTTGATTGAAGTACAAAGAGAGCAGCTCTCTAAAGCAGATCCATTTCATCTCTTTATTTCTTTCTGGCTCTCCTGGTCTGTAATTCTTTTATTCATGTTTGTCGGATTTTCAATTCACTGTGCACTGTGATAAACATAAAAGTGTCACACATTTCACTAATGTAATTTAAAATTTTAAATAAGTAATACAGTGACTAAAAGCAAAAATCAAATTAATGGTAATATTTAAAAATTTTTTTTGATATTAAAAGATACATCTTTTAAATGTGATCATATGATATCAAATAATGTAAGCTTTTATAATGTAAGCTTTTGAACTTTTGCCCAGAGACCATAGAATGAAGGACCAACTGTCTCTGGAAGAGGTGGCGTTTAAATTGGGAGAAAAGGAAGAGGAAACAATATCATCTGGGCCTCAGGGAGAAGTACAGTAGGGACGAACAGGTGCAAGAGGATCCACAAAGTGTGAAGAATCCTGTGAATTTAGTGACTGTATTTTATGAACAAGGCACCTGCTTTAGATTAGTTGTTTTTCATCTTTTTTAGGATTCTTGTTGAAGCTCTGAGAAGAACTATGAGCCTTCTCAGAATATGCACCTATATACAAACGTGAGAGGGCCACAAATCTTCAATCCCCAATTAAAAATTTCTATTTAGAAACCGGGCGAGGTGGCTCACACCTATAATCCTAGTACTCTGGGAGGTGGAGGTGGGTAGAACTCAGGAGTTCAAGAGCAGCCTAAAAAAGAATGAGACCCATCTCTAAAAATAGCCAGGCACTGTGGTGGGCACCTGTAATCCCAGCTACTTCGGAGGCTGATGCAAGAGGGTTGCTTGAGCCTAGGAGTTTGAGGTTGCTGTGAGCTATGATGATGTCATGGCATTCTACCAAGGGTGACAAAAGTTAGACTCTGTCTCAAAAAAAAAAAAAATTCCTGTTTAGATATTTTCTACTCTAAGAATTTCTATTCTTTTCTCATGTAATTCTTAGAAACAGTATGGATAAATTCCCACATCTCCCATACTATCTCTAGTGTGGCTCATATCTAATATTAGGGTAAAGAAAAGAGAATATGATACAAGTCTCTTTTGTGTTTTTTATATTTTCTCTGAAAATTTACAATGCATGAAGATGATCATTGGCTACGAAAGATTTGCTTTACTTGTTTTAAATTGATCTTTTATTTTGTAAAATTCAAAATAAATCAGAAAAATACATGATAAATAATCATATTCCCAATGCCTATAATTTAAAATACTAACATTTAGTCAAAATTTCTTCAATAAAAAACAAATATAACAGGCTCAGCACCTGTGGCTCAAGCGGCTCAGCTGGCAGGTTCGAATCCAGCCCAGGCCACCAAACAACAATGATGGCTGCAACCAAAAAATAGCCAGGCATTGTGGCAGGCGCCTGTAGTCCCAGCTACTTGGAAGGCGGAGGCAGAAGTCACGGGAGCCCAGGAGTTGGAGGTTGCTGTGAGCTGTGATGCCATAGCACTCTACCCAGGGCGACAGCTTGAGGCTCTGTCTCAAAAAAAAAAAAAAAATATATATATATATATATAACAGATAAAGCTTAAGACTCCTTTAACTACCACCCCATGTCCCACTCCTTTTGTCCAGCAGGCGACTGCTGGCAGTAGTTGGTCTATATCCTCCCAGTTCATTGTTTATTATATGTATATATGTATCCATATCTAATACTTAGTGTTAATTTGTATTATTTACATCTATAAATAGTAGTATCATACTATACATGTTTTCTATATTTCTTTAAATTTAACATTGTTTTTATGATCTGGTCATTTGATACATATAAATGTGGTTTATTACAAGTTTAATAAAATGTTACGCTTCTCATTACATCACATTGTACTATCCATTCTCTTATTGGTGTTTTTTACTACTATAGACAATGCTGTAACCCAAATCCTTTTTTGGGTTGAACCATATGAAATTGCTGTTCTTGTAGGTGAAACGCATTTGAATATGGACAATTTTATGTAGTTGAACTTAATTCTCTTATTTGTATACCAACAGTTTAATATCTGACTTTTAATTTTTGACTGTGCAATAGATGAAAATGGTATCTGATTGTTTTCATTTGTACATATATATTGTTAATGAAGTTAAACATATTTTCATGTGTTCATAGCCATTTGAATTTCTTCTAATGTAAATTTTCCACTTAAAATCTGTGCTCATCAGACCAGGGAAAATAAAGTATTTTTTTAAGAATTGATTGTGGGCCGGGCATGGTGGCTCACACCTGTAATTCTAGGTAACAAACTCTGGTTTTCTTTCTTTCTTTCTTTCTTTCTTTCTTTCTTTCTTTCTTTCTTTCTTTCTTTCTTTCTTTCTTTCTTTCTTTCTTTCTTTCTTTCTTTCTTTCTTTCTTTCTTTCTTTCTTTCTTTCTTTCTTTCTTTCTTTCTTTCTTTCTTTCTTTCTTTCTTTCTTTCTCTTCTTTCTTTCTTTCTTTCTTTCTTTCTTTCTTTCTTTCTTTCTTTCTTTCTTTCTTTCTTTCTTTCTTTCTTTCTTTCTTTCTTTCTTTCTTTCTTTCTTTCTTTCTTCTTTCTTTCTTTCTTTCTTTCTTTCTTTCTTTCTTTCTTTCTTTCTTTCTTTCTTTCTTCTTTCTTTCTTTCTTTCTTTCTTTCTTTCTTTCTTTCTTTCTTTCTTTCTTTCTTTCTTTCTTTCTTTCATTCTTCTTCTTTCTTTCTTTCTCTTTCTCTCTTTCTCTCTTTTCTTTTCTTTTCTTTCTTTCTTTTTTTCTGAGACAGAGTCTCACTCTGTCACCCCTCCATAGAGTGCAATGGCATCACAGCTCATAGCAACCTTGAATTCTTGGGCTCAAGTGATTCTCTTGCCTCACCCTCCCAAATAGCTGGGACTATAGGTGCTCACCACAATGCCCAGCTATTTTTTTGATGTAGTTGTCATTGTTGTTTAGCAGGCCCGGGCTGGGCTTGAACCACCAGCTCCAGTGTATGTGGCTGGTGCTGTAACCACTGAGTTAAGGGTGCTGCCCAATTCTAGCACTCTGGAAGACCAAGGCAAGAAGATCCATTGAGATCAGGAGTTCAAGACCAGCCTGAGAAAGAGTTAGACCCTACCCTTGGCCCTGTCTCTACTAAAAAAAAAAAAAAATATATATATATATATATATATATTAGAAAAATTAGCTAGGCATTGTGGCAGGGACCTGTAGTCCCAGCTACTGGGAGATTGAGGCAGGAGGATTGCTTGAACCCAGGTATTTGAGATTGCTCTTGCTATGAGGTAGGCTGACTATGGCACTGTAGCCTGGGCAACAGAGTGAGACTCTGTCTTTAAAAAAAATAATAAAAAAGAATTGATTGTGGATGTTCATGGATTAGAGAATAAATAAACTTAATAAGTATTGGAGTTCCCCCGAGTGTAGCAAATTATTTAATAACCACAATTTTCTCCCATTCCATTGTGCTTGCAACTTTGCAATGTGATTTTGTAGCTCTTTCCATCCAAAGGCGGGGCTGTTCCTCCACATCCTCCAGCCTTAAGTAGAAATTATTATCCTTATTTTTCCCAAGGTCACAAGCCATTATTTAGAACTTATTTCAAACCCACATATATCTGACTCTAAAGCCTGTTTTAACAATTATCCTGCCTTCCCATAAAAAAAAAAAACAAAAATTCACCTATTCAGTAAAAGTCACATTTAGTGGCATGCAATTTTATTGACGAAGTGATTTGGTGGGGGGGGGAGGGAATAAGTCACATAAAATGAATAAAAATAAATACATGTTGGAATTTTAATTATGAAAATCATACAACTTTCAAATTAACACAAAGATGAGACAAAGATGACAGTGTACCGTGCTGCTCTTATATACCCCCTCTGCTGTAAATATAGAGCATCATATAGAAAACGTGAAATGAGAAAAGAAAGATCTTCACAGACACAAAACGCTGAGTAGGGCTGAAGCTGAGAGTCTGCTGTGCTCTAGGTTCAGTGGCAGCTTCAATTTTGAAACTAAAATTGCTTACCTAAGAAAAATTTAAAATGTAGGATTTTAACTAAATTTGCCAGAACTATTCTCCCTCAGTTCTTTCTTTTTTAGACTCTGTCTCACTTTTTCACCCTTGGTAGAGTGCCCGTCACAGCTCACAGCAACCTCCAAGTCCTGGGCTTAGGCGATTCTCTTGCCTCAGCCTCCCGAGTAGCTGGGACTACAGGCGCCTGCCACAACGCCCGGCTATTTTTTCGTTGCAGTTTGGCCGGGGCCGGGTTTGAACCCGCCACCCTCGGTATATGGGGCCGGCGCCCCCTCCCTAAGTTCCTTCTAAGGTGAGGTTATGCTAGGCATAAAAATAATAGTAGACCTGGTAGAGCAGAAAGGAAGTGAGTCAGAAGAGGTAAAACAGAAATAAACTGAAAAGTTACTATTTTGGAACCCCCTTTGAAATTAGATTCAAAGGCTATTTAAGCATAGATCAATGGCAAAGACCATGACTTGATATAATTCTTTCTAACTAGAGTTATGAAAATGTAGCTAAAAGATCCTAAAAGAGTAAAAAGTAAAATCTTATTTTATAAAAGTTATCCTTTTTCTTTGTGAAATGCAACAATGAACTTGAATCCTTCCAGACAAACTGAAGGGCTTTTTCCATTGAAAAATTATAGCACTTTGGGAAGCTGAAGGGGGAGGATCTCTTGAGACCAGGATTTTGAGGATACAGTGAGCTATGAGCATGCCACTGCACTCCAGCTAGTAAAAAAAAAAAAAAAAAAAAGCTTAAAAAACTACAAAGACATAATTTCCAGAATCTATGGGGTATATAGGGTAGAACTTTACAACTTTGTATTCTGTGGTAGGCAGAATAATGACTTTCCAAAGATGTCCACACCCTAATTCTTACATAAGAAAAGGAATCCATTTTGGACTTCTGACCTTCAGAACTATAAATAATAAATTTGTGTTGTGTTAAGCCACTAAACTTGGGGTAACTTTTAAGCCACTAAACTTGGGGTAACTTGGCTTGGCGCCCGTAGCTCAGCAGTTAGGGCGCTGGCCACATACACTGAGGCTGGAGGGGTTCAAACCTGACCTGGCCTGCTAAACAACAAAGACAACTACAACAACAAAAATAGCTGGGTGTTGTGGCAGGTGCCTGTAGACCCAGCTACTCAGGAGGCTCAGGCAAGAGAATCGCTTAAGCTCAAGAGTTTGAGGTTGCTGTGAGCTGTGACACCATAGCACTCCACTGAGGGCAACATACTGAGACTCTGTCATAAATAAATAAATAAATTTGGGGTAACTAGTTATAGCAGCCATAGGGAACTATATTCCAACTATTTTTAGCCATATTTATAATTTGGAGTTTTTTTTATATAGAAAAAGCAAATTCTAGGAACACAGTAGCTTATTCTGGCTTCTTTCCATTCCCAAACTCCTTGGTAGTCAGGTATACAAATTAGAGTGACAATGACATATAACTTGACAACCAGCAAAATGGCAAAAAAAAAAAAAAAAAATAAGGTTAGCACTTTGTAATGGAAAAGACGGAGAGGAGGAAGAATATTTTCATATGTTGCTGGTGGGAAACAATCTGGTATCATCTATTCAAATTAAAAACGTCTTTCCAACCAGCAATCCCACTTCCAGAAATCCATCCTACAGAAGAAAAGAAAAAACAGCATGATTATTAAAGACATTTTTAAATATATTTGTGGCAGCATAGATTATAGTGGGGAAAAATAGAAACTAAGTACCCATCAATAGGATAATGCTGAATGAATTATGGTACTTCCATGCCATGAACTATTATGCACCATTAAAAAGAATTAGAAAGAGAAAAAAAAAAGAATTAGAGAGCCAGATGTGGTGGCTCCTGCCTGTAACCTCAGCACTTTGGGCTGAGGTGGGAGGATTACTTGAGCCCAGGACTGTAAGACCAGTCTGGGTAACATAGTAAGACTCTTGTCTCTGCAAAAAATAAAAATAAATAAAAAGAATTAGAGGATGTTGGACCTCTGCCTCGAAGAATATGCAAAAATTAATTTAAAATGGATTAAAAACTAAACTACAAAACTCTTAGAAGAAAAAAAGAAGGCATGTATTTTCATGACCTTGGATTAGGTAATGGTTTCTTAGATATGACACAAAAAATATAAGCAACCAAGGAAAAATATAGATATATTGGACTTCATAAAAATTAAATGTTTGTGTTTCAAAGAACAAAAGGTAAAAAGACAACCCACAGAATGGAAGAAAATATTTGCATGTAAATATATAAAGAGGTCAGGCACGGTGGCTCATGCCCATAATCCCCGCATTCTAGGAGGCCGAAGCGGGAAGATTGCCTAAACTCAGGAGTTCAAGACCAACCTGAACACGAGTGAGACCCATCTCTACAAATAGCCAGGCATTGTGGTGGGCACCTGTAGTCCCAGCTACTTGGGAGACTGAGGCAAGAGAATTGCTTGAACCCAAGAATTTGAGGTTGCTGTGAGCTATGACACAACAGCACGCTACTGAGGGCAACAAAGTGAGACTTAAAAAAAATGGGCAAAGGATCTGAATAGACAGTGCTCTAAAAAAGATGTACCAATGGCCAATAAACATATAAAAAGATGGTCAATATCATTAGGGAAATACAAATCAAAACCACAGTGCAGTTTTGTGCTTTCGATATGATTTGCAGCCACACTCTAAGATGGCTATAATTAAAAAGACAATAGCAAGTGTTAGAGAGGATGTAGAGATGAGCCGGGCAAGGTGGCTCACGCCTGTAATTCCTGCATTGCTTTCTGCATTGCTGGTAGGAATGTAAAACGGTGCAACAGGCGACTCTTCAAAAAGTTAAACTAGAAAAGTTAAACAGAATTACTCTTAAGACACAGCAATTTCACTCTGCTATATACCCAAGAGAATTTAAAATATATGTCCATACAGCATTATTCATAGTCGCCAAAAAGTGAAAACAATGCAAATGTCTACCAAACAAAATGTTATTGTATATTCATTCGTTTTGTTTTGTTTACAATCCAGGCTGGAGTGCAGTGGTGCAGTCTATCATAGGTCACTGAGACTTTATACTCCTAGGCTCAAGCAATCCTCCTACCTCAGCCTCCCAAAGTGCTGAGATGACAGGTGTGAGCCAGTAGATTCACGGTTGCCAACGGCTGCAAGAAGAATGGTGAGTCAATAATAACGTGTATGGAGTTTCTTTGGGGGGTGACGAAATGGCCTAGGATTAGACAGTGGTGATAGTTGCCCAAGCTTGTGAATATATTAAAAAGTGCTGCATTTTACATTGTAAAGGGTTGAATTTTTTGCTATCTGAATTAACTCTAAAAAAAAAAAAAAAAAAAAAAAGAACTAAAACTTTGTCAGATGATTTACAGGGCAACCAAAACCATTGTCATTTAGTCGGGTCAGAAGCCAAGAATTTCATTGTATTTTAGCTATCTTTATGTAACTAGTTTTTCCATTTAAGGTTTCCTAAATTTTTTACTTTAAAAAATGAAGTCAATATAAATAATATTCAGCAAATAATAATATGCATGGCCGACTCTGAAGTTTGGGGAAGTTTTAGTGTCCCATTTAGCATTTTTTTTGGAGATAGTCTTACTTTCTTGTGCATGTAGAGTGCTGTGGTGTCACAGCTCACAGCAACCTCAAATTCTTGGGCTTAAGTGATTCTCTTGCCTCAGCCTCCCAGTAGCTGGGACTACAGGAGCCCGCCACAACGCCCAGCTATTTTTTAAAGATGGAGTCTCACTCTTGCTCAGGCTGGTCTTGAATTCATGAGCTCAAGAGATCCACCCTCCTCAGCCTCCCAGAGTGCTGGAATTACAGGCGTGAGCCATCTTGCCTGGCTTTCTATTTAGCATTTTTCAAACCCAATAATACTGCTGAAACAAGCTCAAGCTATCCACCCTCCTTGGCCTCCCAGAGTGCTAAGATTAGCCCAGCCACCACGCTGGCCCATTCCTTCTGTATCTAAAGCTATTGGCAGGATGCAGTGGCTCACAGGCTGTAATCTTAGCACTCTGGGATGCTCAGATGGGAGGATCCTATGAGCTTAGGAATTTGAGACCAGCCTGAGCAAGAGTGAGACCCCCATCTGTACCAAAAATAGAAAAATTGGCTGGACATTGTGGCAGGTGCCTATTGTCGTAGCTATTCAGGAGGCTGATGCAGGAAGATGGCTTAAGGCCTGGAGTTTGAGATTGCTGTGACCTAGACCTGATACCATGGCACTGTAGCCTGGGCAAGTGTGAGACTCTGTCCCAAAAAAAGAAAAAAAAACAAGCTACGATTCCCCACTGGCTCTCCTTATAGCCAGCATTCCTAAACTGGACAATGGTGTCCAATCTGACCCCAATTTTGGGACATCATTGTGCAGAGCCCCAAAAGCATCCATTTTCCATGAGTAACTATTGTGATTTAAGAATGAGATAGAAATTATCACATCACTTTTGTCCTTACAATTTTCAGATGGCTACTAAAGTTATTAGAACCTAACGACTTACTGTTTTGGCTAAGAGACAATGTGAAAAAATTACTAAGACTCTAAAGATGCCTTAAACCAGACCTGAGAACCTCTGGGTCATCAATTTCCCCGTGTTATATACACCCCAAACTTCCAATAATTCTTCACTCAGATTGGGGGCATATAGGTAGGAATACCTGCTGATAGGAAATGTCTTTCCTAAGTGTCTGTCTTAAGGTAACAAATCAAATGTAAGCAGAACAGAAATTGGACTATCTTTCTAGTCCAATGAGGAGTCACAAAGTAGCTAGAAAAGATAACACTTCCCTTCCCAGCTCCCCAAGGGTCACTTTGTAA
Source organism: Nycticebus coucang (assembly GCF_027406575.1). Classification (NCBI taxonomy): domain Eukaryota; kingdom Metazoa; phylum Chordata; class Mammalia; order Primates; family Lorisidae; genus Nycticebus; species Nycticebus coucang. The sequence continues at coordinate 65,553,055 of NC_069785.1, forward strand.
ACTACGAAAATGACAATGAATTACCAAAGCCACTCAATACATATGTACAGCGGAGACTTCAGCACCATCTACTATCCCCAATCAGGACTTTTAGTAGTAAATCACACTACTCCTGATTTCTCCTATCAAATTTTCTACCCCAAAAAGGAGCTTCCAATAACTCGGACTCCAGGTGGCAGTTACTGTCCTGAATATACAGTAGTATAGTAGGACTACATAAATCCAAGGCATTTCACTGTGATTGTTACTGCATTAAGTAGGTACATCTCTAAGTGTTTCCATGGTTACCATAGCAAAACTACATTTAGAATTAACAATCATTTAGTCCCATTCATAGCAGTTTGGAAAAGAACTGAAAATCAAATATCTAGGGGTTCTACTCTTGAAATGAGACACAAACTAATCAGAATACATTTTTAAAATGTTTAAACCGAACTCTCGCACACGCTATATCATAAATGTATGGCATTCTCACACGCACTTAAAAAAGAACAAAGAAAAGGATTTGCCCATAATCAAAACTTTATTGAAAAATTGACATCAAAATAGGAGATTGCTGTTGTATTCCTTATAAAACCAAATTTCATTCTCTTGGTAGATTAACTAGAATTACTGAACTTATGATAAGGCTTCCTGTGAGATAACACAAATTCAGAAAGTTGTGTAGATCATTAATGTTGCTTTCTTCTAAATGAACACCCTGCAAAGGAATCAGAAGAGCATATTAAACCGAAGTCCATTCTATCTTTGGTATAATTTTACCAGAGTGACAAAACATACTTTTTAGTATTATTAATTTTTTATTAAATGTCAATAAAACAAATTTAGAAATATTCTTGCATGCATTTATCCTTTTATACAGTAATTCATTCTGATACAACTATAACTATCATTTTTGTTTCTCAAATGCTTTATGTCTATTTAAGACCACCGGCTTGAATTCAACAGGTAAAAATGTCTTATGCAAGCTGTCAGTAGACGCTCTCTTAATTTTTAGGAACTACTCTGAATAATTTTCCCAAGAAAATAATTTTGATTAGTATCTCTGGATACTAATGTACCAAATACAGATGTACTCTTTAAGCCATCTGTCAGTATATGGGCAGAAATTCCCCAAATCATGATATGACATTAAGTTTCAGAAATCTTATAAGTACACTTTAAGAGCAATACTACTTTTAAAATATATGCTGACTTCTTACTTACATCTCACCAAGTCACACTAAATAGATCTTAGGTTTGCTGCCAATCCACTTGTAACTTGTAACTCTTCCAGTGAGAGCATGGAATTTACAGCACCCCAAAATATCACAAGCAAAATTTCAAGTATCACCATGAAACTGTAAATCTACAAGTATCGCTGTGGCAAATTTTATTTCTTATGGCACTAAAGTGAAAGAGGAATTAAAATTTGATTTTTACATTAAGCATTAATTAGTTGCTCATTAAAATAAAATCTCTGGCATTTTAATTTATACCTTAGCTATGTGTAGCTTAGCCAGCAATAATAAAAAACTGTCTTAAGTCACATGTACCAAATGCACGTGAAACAAAATTTTACAGAAGAAATTTTAAAATTCTATAGTTTTAAAAATCCTTGTGTCTTATTATATGCAGTTATTCTTTTCCTTCCATTCTGATTTATTTTGAATTTATTCCAAGTTAAACAAATTAAGTGAATGAGCACGAAAGAACTGGGAAATTAAGAAAATAATGGCTGTTGGGCGGCGCCTGTGGTTCAGTTGGTAAGGCGCTGGCCCCATATACCGAGGGTGGCGGGTTCAAACCCAGCCCCGGCCAAACTGCAACCAAAAAAAAAATAGCCGGGTGTTGTGGCGGGTGCCTGTAGTCCCAGCTACTCGGGAGGCTGAGGCAGGAGAATGGCTTAAGCCCAGTAGTTGGAGGTTGCTGTGAGCTGTGTGAGGCCACGGCACTCTACCGAGGGCCATAAAGTGAGACTCTGTCTCTACAAAAAAAAAAAGAAAATAATGGCTGTCAAGAGTTTAAATTTATCAGCTCGCCCACATACACGTAGGCTGTCAGGTTTGAACCCAGGCCAAGCCAGCTAAACAATAATGACAATTGCAACAAAAAATAGCCAGGCGTTGTGGTGGGCACTTGTAGTCCCAGCTACTTGGGAGGCTGAGGCAGAGAACTGCTTAAGCCCAAAAGTTTAAGGTTGCTGTGAGCTGTGATGCCATGGCACTCTACCAAGGGTGACATAGTGAAACTCTGCCTCAAAAAAAAAAAAAAAAAGTTTAAATTTACCCATAGAACCTTCCATATTGAAAGAACACAAAATGAAATGTAAAAATTATTTTGGTTATAATGAATTCAAAATTTCTTTCAACTATTTTAGTAAAGACAGGAGACATAATCCTAAAATTTCATCTTTGGTTAGAAAATGCCAATTGACATACCTTCTGTAAGTCTGGCCTTTCCTCCTGTAGGTTGGCACAAGACTGTTGAACAACCCACACAAAGAACCACTGTCTGAGCATGGCTGAAAACTGTGGTAATCTTGTAGCAACCTAAAAGGGGAGAAGGGGGGAAATATTAAAAGTCAAAAAGCAGAAGAAAATAGAGTACCTGTTCAACATACTTCTACTGATATATAGAAATATATGTTGTGTAGGGCGGCGCCTGTGGCTCAGTCGGTAAGGCGCCGGCCCCATATACCGAGGGTGACCGGTTCAAACCCGGCCCCGGCCAAACTGCATCCAAAAAATAGCCGGGCGCTGTGGCGGGCGCCTGTAGTCCCAGCTACTCAGGGGGCTGAGGCAAGAGAATGGCTTAAGCCCAGGAGTTGGAGGTTGCTGTGAGCTGTGTGAGGCCACGGTACTCTACCAAGGGCCATAAAGTGAGACTCTGTCTCTACAAAAAAAAATGTATGTTGTGTAATAGCAAGCCACATATGTAACAAACTTTTCTACATAAAAAAAGTTTTTGTTTTTTTTTTTGGAGACTGTGTCACTATGTCACCCTCAGTAGAGTGTTGTGACATCACAGCTCACAGCAACCTCAAACTCTTGGGCTTAAGCAATTGTCTTGCCTCAGCCTCCCAAGTAGCTGGGACTACAGGCATGAGCCACGATGTCTGGCTATTTTTGGATGCAGTTGTCATTGTTGTTTAGCAGGCCCAGGCTGGCTCAAACCTGCCAGTCTGTGTATGGTGGTCAGTGCCCTACTCACTGAGTAATGGGCAGTGAGCCATACAAAATTTAAGTGAAATTAATGTTTTTATTGAACTTACTATTTCCAAATTATCGTTTCAACATAAATTAATACGGTTTTTATTTCATGTTACATCTTCAAAATCCAGTATGTATTTTGCACTGAAAGAACATCTCCATTTTTACTATCCACATTTCAAGTTGCTCAGGGCCACTTATGGCTAATGGCCACCATACTGGGCAGCACAGCTTTAGAATGAAGAATCAACAGACTTTTCATTATATAATGAAACAGAAAACTTATCTGAACTTAAAGACTTAGTAAGTAAAAAAGCATATTCCCTTTGGTGCCCATTTTCACCTAACTCCCCCCTTTTCTAAAATGATTTGAGTGTATCTATTAAGAAAATGTTCCTACACCTGTAATTTTAGCACTTTGGGACGCCGAGGCAGGTGGACTGCCTTGAGCTTACAGGTTACAGACCAGCCTGAGCAAGAGCTAGACCCCCTCTCTAAAAATAGCCGAGTGTTATGGTGGGCACCTATAGTCCCAGCTCCTGGGAGGCTGAGGCAAGAGAATCCCTTAAGCCCAAGAGTTTGAGGTTGCTGTGAGATGTGACGCCAGGGCACTCTACCAAGGGCGACTGAGTGAGACTGTCTCAGAAAAAAAAAAAAGAAAGAAAGTTAAAAAAGAAAATGTCCCTTACAGTTCCAATTCAACAGAGAGCCCTAATGTTTCTAAATATACACACCCCATTAACAATCCTTACAGAAATTTTCCTTAGAAAGGAATTAAGATTTGAAATCTTACCCGGACATTTTACATCCATAAAATAAGAGTTTGGACTTTGAACTAGCCGTTTCTTTTTATGTTTTTTCTTTTCCTCTTCCAAGGACGGATGTAGTAAATCTCTTGCCAACTGAATAAAACAAACAAATTATTACTACTACAGTTAAATCATAATGCTGGCAGATTTAACATGCGTGAAATATACATACAAAAAAGTAGGAATAACGGGCGTACTTCTGCAGAACAACATGTCAGATGTTAGTTACTTTTTAAAGTCTGTTAATAACTTTGACTAATACTTTGTAATAATGCTTGCGTTCGCCAAGTCCCTTTATGACGATCAGGAAACATACGGTAAGCTTAGCTAACCCCTTCCTTCTTTACTCGGCGGAGTAACAGTCTTCTGTGAAAACAAAACTGCGGCTCTAAGAACGTAACTCGGACCCTGGACTCGAGAGTCGAAATTGCTAAAGGAGACCAGAGAGAGCGCCAACGCCAGGAGTCAACATCTGATCTGATACCAACTTTAGAGGCTGCGGTGTGACGATCCTTGATGGTATTTATATACTACAGAAAGAAGCGAGCAGGACCCCAAAGATCGCAGCCTCGCGGGCGCCCACGATAAACTAAGTTTTCCAGGGAGCTGTTTCCCTGGAGCCACCGAGTCCAAACCGCAGCCCACGCCCATGCCAGGCCGGCCACGCCGCGCTGCCCGGGCAAGTCAGTACATGCCCGCCACCCGGGAGGAAGCTGCGCGATCCCAGCCGCCTCGCCACGCTCGGCAGGGAGCACCGCAGGCCTGGGGAGCCGCCTCTGCACCCTTCGACAGACAGAGAAGCCCGAAACAAACCCGGAGGCCGAAGCCAACAACTCACAGGCATCTTGATCGCTCCCCAAGGCCAGATGGTCCGCACCTCTCAAACCACACTAGCGAGCAGCACGCGAGCTGGCGCTCGGTATCAACTTCCGGGATAGAGGAGGCGGGAGGAGCGGCGGGCGGGCCTGTCCGCTCTAGGCGTTCCTCTCGGTGGTGGGAACTCTCCGGCCGGGTCTGCGGTCCCGGTCGACGGTCGGCCCATCCCAGGCTCCCAAACCCGGTGAACCTGATGGACTTCTCGGAGAGGGTCTCCGGCTGCGCCAGCCTCCGGAGTTGGGTGGCGGCCTGCAGAGCCGCCTTGGGCTTAGCCCGGGGCGACAGATCCCCGCTGCGGTCCCTCCTGGAAGCCGGCGGGCCGCTCACCCCACGCCCGGCCGCCCTCGGTTAGCTCTGCTGAGGGGCTCACGGGGCGAAGCGACTGTTCCCTGTTCTTTTGTGTACTAAAAACAATATGATTAGCCACTAACACGTGCCATCGCGGTTATAAAAGAGGCTCGTATCCTCGTGGATTCCCCCTCCAAGTTGCAGTTTCTGAGTGCTTTGCGTGGTGAGGCTGTGCCACAGGTTTGCTTTGTCCTGAAAAAGTTTTTAAAGAGCGGGGATTCGCGACTGTGTTTCGTTCGAGGCTCTTTCCTGCCCTGCGAGGATTACGTGTACTTTCCGGAGCCATTAAGTGGGGCCTGAGAAAGTGGTGGGTGCCGCTGATCGGGGTGAGCATGCATGGCCAAGACCCGTGAAGCCAGGGAGACCCTTGACCAGAACGTTATCCTAACTAGATGTTCTTAATTATCTTCTGTTTCTCTCGGCAAAAAGAGTACGTGTATAATAATACGTCTTGAAAAATGCAGGACAATAGAAGAAAATTTAAATTACCATCCAGAGATAGACGTCGCTAACTTTTGACCTATGTCCTTCTAAACATTTTTTACTCACTTGCACATAGTTTACTTTAGGTTTTGGTTTTACAGAATTGGGATCATTTTGCACACAATCTTTTTTGGACTTGAGTTTTCTCCTTCCTCTTACTATGTCATTAATGAGTATTGCTCTCTGTTACTATGTATTTTCCTACATTATGATTGTTAATGGACACATAGCATCTATCCTAATATCCTCATTTTAGCCAAATACTAAATAAAATACTAAATACCTAATAAAATACTAAATTGGACATGGGCTTAGGCTTTTTAATGTTTGATATTTAATATATTAATATTAATAAATACTATTTTCATGCTGATAAATATTTAGGATACTACAATTGTATGGGCAGAATAATGGCCCCTGAAGATATCAATGTCCTAATCCCCAGGACCTGTAGTTACTTGGCAAGTGGAATTAAGGTTGCTAATTAGCTGACTGTAATCTAGGAAGATTATCCTGGATTATTTTGGTAAGCTCAATGTAATCACAAGGGTCCTCACAAGGGGAAGAAGAAGACAGAAGGTCAGAGAACAAGATGCAATGAAAGAAGAAGGTCTGAGAGATGCTGTGTTGTTGGCTTTGAAGACCTGAGAAATACAATCCTGCCAACACCTCAATTGTATGGGTCAGACTTCTGAAATACAGAACTGTAAGATAAGAAAGAAGTGTTATAAGCCATTAGTTTTATGGCCATTTGTTACATCAACAATAGAAATACAATTGTGAAGCCCAAGTGCCCACCACACAACTCTGTCAAATCCTAATATTCAATACTCTGTCCTCCCGATTCTTCACTACTAACACCATGGTAAACATTGTTGTAGATTAGGTTAGGGTACATTCTTGGTTGTTTCCTTAGGATAAATTCTTAAAGGAGGATTGCTGTGTCAAAAGTTATGCACATTTTAAGGTTTAACTCTGCCAAGTTACCAAAAAAGCAAAACCAATTTACATCCCAGATGTAAAATGATTAAATATCCCATCCCCCCTTCTTTGCACCCTTGACAGTACTGAATATTATGTTTTCCTATCTCAGTCCAGAAAAACTATTATTATTAATTTATTATTATTTTTAGAGACTGTCTTACTTTATTGCCCTTGATAGAGTGCGATGGCATCACAGCTCACAACAACCTCCAGCTCCTGGGCTTAGGTGATTCTCTTGCCTCAGCCTCCCAAGTAGCTGAGACTATAGGTGCCGGCCACAATGCCCGGTTATTTTTGTTGTTGTTGTTGTTGTTGTTGCAGTTTGGCCAGGCCAGGCTCAATCCTGCCACCCTGGGTATATGGGGCCGGCGCCCTATTCACTGAGCCACAGGCACCGCCCAAAAAACTATTATTTTAAAGTAGGATTTTATCATATTTTACTGTTGTTTTAATTAATATTTTTCATGTATTTATTGGTCATTAGCACTTTTCTATTGGAATAGTCACCTACTTTTTTATCCTCCTGTATTAAGGATATTAACCATTGATCATATAGTATGTTATAAATATTTTTCCAACTTGTTTCTTATTAATTTTAATTTTATTTTTGATGATTTTTAATCATACAGGAATTTTATTTTGTTGTGTTTTTTTTTTTTTTGTAGAGACAGAGTCTCACATACCGCCCTCAGGTAGAGTGCCGTGGCATCACACAGCTCACAGCAACCTCTAACTCTTGAGCTTACGCGATTCTCTTGCCTCAGCCTCCCAAGCAGCTGAGACTACAGGCGCCTGCCACAACGCCCGGCTACTTTTTTTGTTGCAATTTGGCTGGGGCTCGGTTTGAACCCGCCACCCTCGGCATATGGGGCCGGCGCCCTACTCACTGAGCCACAGGCGCGGCCCAATACAGGAATTTTATATATTATATATTCCCATGCATACACATACATACATATTTCAAATCTATCCCTTTCTTTTTGCTATTGTGCTTAGACAGGACTTGATCACCTTAGGCTCAACCAAATATTTGCTATGCTCTCGTCTAATTCTTTTGTTGTGATCCTTATTCTTTAACCTTTAAATAACCTGGAATTTATTTTGGCATTTAATATGTAGTAGGTCTCGGAACAATTTCTAATGTTCAAACCTGAGTAGAGCTTCAATTCACAGTGTCAAAACCTCACTCAGAGGCAGCATGAGAAATAAAACTACCAAAGTCAAGAAGACCTGGAGTCTCCATATAACTCTGATTCCTCTCCAAATCTCAATTTCTCCTAAAATGTCCTCAGGCCCCTGCACTAATGGCAGATGAAGGGGCATGCAGAGACCCTCTGCTTGGGCAGCCTCCCTTCGAGGATCCTGCAAAAGGCTCCCACCTGCTTTGCAAAGAGCTGTGAAGTACCAGTCAAAATTCTATTTACTCCTCTGAGAACTCTGCAGCTGTTCTATCGGGCCAGGTCTGAGAAGGTGCCACTGAAAGCTCACATTTGGTACCCGGCTCCCTTCACCTCAGTAGTGTGTGGCCATCTCTACTTCCTCTCCCTTTACCAACTTCAGACCCTGGGAAAACTCACAGGTGTTCAGACAGGTTAAGCCAGAAACCCAACTGGTGCTAAATTTCAGGCACCCAGGGGTTGTTCTAAATAAATCAGATCCCTACCTTTCCTCTGGCCAAAGTTCTTCAGGCCTGTGCCTTTCTTTTCCCAGAAAGATGATCTAGGAGGTTTAGTTTTGTTTTGTTTTTAGGAAATTCAGAGCATGAGGTGGGGGCTCTAAAGATAACTTTTCATACCTCTGCCTTTCTAATATTTTTCTGAGAAGCTCAGAGAAATCTGCAAACTATAAGGCTGCATTCTTTTTCTCTTCCTTCTACTGTCCACATGTTGGCAGGTATCAAAGTGCTTGTGGCTCATACTCATAACACTCCTGAAATCAGAAGCAGCTCCTGAAAGTCTGCCTCTCTCCTGCATACCAGTTCTCCAACAGGATCATGGCCATTGTCCCCAAAGTGCCGACTGTAATGGTTGCAATCCATTGTTAGTTCATGAGGATGCTGACACTCTCAGGTAAGCTCCCATCAGTAAGGGGTAAGACTCTTAGAAGCAAACTCTGGTGTGGTTTCTTCCCCTTCCCTCCCCTTATGTTCCCTTTCCTTTCCTTATCTCACTATCATCTTACTTTGTTGGTTTCCATTAGTCCTTCCTCAACGTGGTCAATAGTCCCTTCATGTAACTCTCTTACCAGCCACTGTTTACCTGCATGGCCATTTCATCCAAGGAGCTGCTGGCCCTAACAAGGCTGGATGAGCCTATATGACAACATTTGGAGATTGTTGACTCACTTCCAAGGCCTCCTGTCATAGATAAGTTGGGGGACTGGACTCCATGGTATAGGTCAAGGACCCAGGGCACTCTGTGCACCCAGTGAAGTGTTGCCTAATAGAATAGAAATGCTTTGAAGATATAACCACTTTAAGATAGGAAGATATTGTGTAACTTTGTACCCTATGAGGAGGAATCTGTTTAACATAGGCTATGATGAGTCATAACATTGCTGATGTTTACTTTTACTGTGGGACTAAAAAAATAACAAAGGGAAAGAAGGGGCTGAACAGTTCTTTGAAGAGATAACCTCGCTGTTCTCCAGAATCCCTGGCTTTTCTGTAAATAAAAATGAAACTGTTACCTCTCATCCATTTCTCTGTTGATTGGCTTGGGTGACAGGCAGATAGACTCCTTGGTCTGGCAATAATCATAGCTCACTACAGCATCAAACTCCAAGACTCAACTCATCCTCCTCCCTCAGCCTTCCGAGATGCTAGGACTATAAGGGCCCACCACTACACTCAGCTAATTTTTTGGATCATTTATAGAAATGGGGTCTCCCTCTTGCTCAGGCTGATCTCAAACTCCTGGCCTCAAGCAATCCTCCCACCTTAGGCTCCCATAGTTGATTTTCTTTATTTTTCTTTATTTTTCCATAACAACCTTGTTCCTAACTGGGGCTGAGCCCCACTAGGCTGAGCTGGCAGAACATTCCACCTAATTGCTGGGGACCATGCTGGGTTTTCTGTATATGTCCCCCCTCCAAAGACCTGCTTTCCATCCGTCACTATGCTCTGTGCTCCAGGAGGCTGATTTTTATGGGCTACATCAACTGGGTTCCCTTGACCTCTGGTTTCTAGATGAGTTGGGCAAATGGGAGACATCAGCAGGAAGTCAGAGGGCCAAAGAGCCGTGTTGGAACATTTATTCCCCTTGATGGGCCTTTTCTCTCAAGTGGCTGCTCTCTGAAGGCAATAGGTGCTTTAGGTGTCCCTTTCCCAAGTCTCCCACCTCCTCCCCTTTTGGCCTTTCCATGTGAAGAGTGGTGACTTGCAATCCTTTGTTGGTTTCCATTATTCCTGCTTCAACCTGGTAAATAGTCCCTTCGTGCAACTCTCTTCAGTCATCCGTTGGAGTGGGCCATCTATGATCTGCCAGGACCCTGACAGAAGGTTGCCCTGCCAGAACGTGCTCCCCTTTTAGCCTGGAAGGCTATACACTTGGGGTCCATTTGCTCCTCAGTCATCAATCAAACTAGGTCACTGCAGAAATGTCCATTATCCCTGCATGTGGGAACCTTCAGGGTTGACAGGTTATGTGGCTCCTCCTGTTTTGTTTTTTTTGTTGTTGTTGTTGTTGTTTTGTTTGTTTGTTTTTCTTGAGACAGAGTCTCACTTTATGCCCTGGATAAATGCTGTGGCATCATAGCTCACCGCAACCTCAAACTCCTGGATTCAAGCAATCTCTTGTCTCAGCCTCCTGAGTAGTTGGGACTGCAGGTGCCCACCACGATGCCCAGCTGGTTTTTATATTTTGAGTAGAGAAGAGATCTCATTCTTGCTCAGGCTGGTCTTGAACTCCCGAGCTCAAGTGATCTACCCACCTTGGCCTCCTAGAGTGCTAGGATTATAGTGATGAGCCACCGCATCCGTCTGCTCCTCCTGTTCTATTCCTGAGATGGATACGGGACTCTTCGGGGAGATGGCTTATAGTCCTAGTGTGTAGATCCTCACCACTTTGTGGACCAACAACATTGATATCAACTACAAACGTTTAGGAAATACAGATTCTCAGGCTCAACCCTAGATCTACTGAGTTAAAATCTGTGTCTTCACAATAGTGATTCATATGCACGTCCCTGTATGAGAAGCACAGGCCCAGATACACCACACTGCCATTCTTTCTGGAGTCTTCCCACCTCCCCACTAGGGCTGTCGGGAAGCCAGAACCCAGATTCTTGCTACTATAAGGTAGCAGATTAAGGATATGTCTCTAGATTGAAGCAAGAAAACACCTCACTTCTTCTCCAAGATTGTCATACTTAGGAACCCTTTAAGTCAGTAATATTCAAACATGGTTGCAGGTTAGAAATCACCAAAGGAGCAGCCCAGGTCAATTAAATCAGAGTACTGGGCGTGGAACCCAGGTGGCAGTAGTTTTTTCAAACTCCCCAGGTGATTCTATGAGCAGCCAGGGTTGAAAATCACTGCTATAAATTCTCTGGAGAGCTTAGAATTTGTAAAAGCAAAGCCCAGAAAGAATTACAGGATCCTACAGCTTATTAAAGGGAAAAAGGGGGAAATACTGAGAGGAAAAAAAAAATCATTAATTTATATTTCAAAATATCCAAGCTTGGTAGCCAGATGAGATTTCTCAGCACCTGCCCAGTCTGCCTTGATGATCAGGCCTGTGGCCTTCCCCTCAGTTCCCCAGCTATTGCTTCCTCCAGAAACACTCTGCCTGAGACTCCACAGAAAAAAAAGTGAGCTACTCTTTCTCAAGGCAAGGTGCTTTCTCAAACTTTATTATTACATCCCGGCTCATAGCAAAGACATTTTATAAAGATGCTGAGGCCAGCATAAATTTATGCAAATATAATCTCTCCCTTTTCTGAACTTATTACCTACATTAATCACTTCTCCATAATCACTGCTGTCTTGTGTGGCTTTTCTTTCTTTTTCTTCAATGCTTTTATACTGATAATTCACTTTCCCTGTTTCTGTCTGCTCTGAAAGTCCATAGGCTTCTTGAAGATCAGGATTGGGTCTCATCTCCACGGGGTCCAGTGCAGCGCATGACAGGCACTCCAAGAATATGTGGATTAAGTGTCAGATTCAACACAGCCGACTTGGCGGGGCACCGTAGCCCCGGCAGGTGGATCACCTCAGCACAGGAATTCAAGATCAACCTGAGCAAGAGCGAGACCCCGTCTCTACTAAAAATAGCTGGGCATTGTGGTGGGTGCCTATAGTCTCAGCTACTCAGGAAGCAGAGGCAAGAGGATCTCTTAAGCCCAAGAGTTTGAGGTTGCTGTGAGCTGTGATGCCACAGCACTCTACTAAGAGTGACAGAGTGAGACTCTGTCTCAAAAAAAAAAAAAAACACACACACACAACCAACTTGACCTCTGTTCTTTGAGGACTAACCATTCTGTTTATCCAGAATCCTTGCTTCTTGTCATAACTTCACTTGATCCTTCTGGATGCATGCCTTTGATCATTCCTGTGTCTCAACTTCGTGTAATGAATAGACCAAAAGAGCACTGAATTCTGGCTAAGCCTCAGTTAACTTGTTTCTAAAATTAGGAAAATAATTCCAAGTCATTGTGGAGTTAATGAGGTACTGCAGGGAGCTCTGCTTCTTCCCTCGGAGGTATGTACAAGCAAAATAAATGAAAAGCATTCTGTTTTTCCATTAGACAAAAGCTGATTAAAAAGCTAATAGGTTAAAGGGCTCAAAGTATTAAGAAAAACGGTACTCTATTCACATTAAAAAACGTATTCAACTATTTATGGAATGTCTGCTGTATGCAAAGCAGTAAGCAATGTAAATCCTGTTTCCTAGAACTTAATTGTAATAATGGTTTTCCTTAACAAATTGTTTCTCCACCTGTTTCATAAGGTTATATGAAGATAAAATGAGATAGCACACAGTATACCACTACAGGAATTCCAGCATTCCACCAACTGGAATTCCTAATCAGTTTGCTCGGGGAATCCTTGGCGGATGGTGGTTTCCCTCACAACAACTTATAAAATGTATGTCTTTACAACAGTTCTGCCTTAAGGAAGGTTATGAATATTTTCCCTCTGCAAAAAATGCTTGCTGGAGTCTTTTACCTTCATCTCAAAAGCTAAGAAATTGTTCTTTCACAATCCAACAGGTGGCACAAGGAGCCACGTGTGTGTGTGTGTGTGTGTGTGTGTGTGTGTGTGTGTGTGTGTGTGTGATGAGCGGTGGCTAGCAGAGAGCTTTATCTTTCAGTTTCCAGGAGACCTTTGTCCTGGTGTTGTCTTGTAATCTGGTACACAGCCACTCCACATGTAGCTATGCATAAGGGGTGCCTTAAACAACATACAGACCATGGCTCTTCTGAGTTTTCCTAAAGAAAAGATATGTGACCTAGAAAGCAGCTGAGAGTGAGTCTAGTCTTCCCTAAATATTTTCTCCTGAATATTCTACTTATCCGAAACTAGTTAACTAAATTAAACTACTTAAATTTCAAATTGCCTTACATGAACGTTAAATACCATTGACTGGTAACATAGTTTTTCATAGAGACACATGGCCCAGCAGTCTAGTGGAAGGCCTATTATTACTTGGAGTAGTGACGACGCTGCAGTCATTGGGTAGCACCGACTCTGAAGTAGCAGGGCACTGATCAATAAGTGTGGGGATGGCAGGGAGTGGGGAGTATGTGTGCTGATGAAGAGTGTTTGCTAATTTCTATCGTGGAAATATTCCTATCATGGCCAACTTTAACCTACTAAGGTCAAATCACTTTATAGCTAGTTGGGAGGATGAACACAATCTCCTGATCAGGGAACACCTAAATCTTATTTTTGGAATATTTCCATCATTCATAATCAGAACCGCTAATATAATATCCATATTGATGGCTTGAGGCTTCCTAATCTCTATCCTGTGATCAAAAAGTAGGAAGCAGAAATGAAAAATAGGGGGTGGGAAAGGGGCACTAGACTAATCCACAAACTGAACAACCGGCCTCGAACAAGGAAGAGTTGAACTACTTTGATAATTTCAACAGGGTACTCAGAGTAAGAGCTGTATAAGGCATTGCTTTCTGACTTGTTAATAACACAGCAATATATAAAACATAGACTTTCCGGCTAGGAACAGCCCTAGAGCTGGCTGACAATGCTGTTTCATCTCCTCCAAGGCTTTCTTTCTCCGGGATGAGTATCACTGGCTGCTACAAACAATATTTGCATTTTCTCATCACTCTTATCACATTGTTCTAGACATCCTCCAATTTGCCCCTATTTCTCTTAAAAATAGGCCCAATGATGGAACATACTTCCAGCTCAGAATAATGATGCAATGATACCACACTAGTGATTTATATAAACTTCTAGCTGACTAAAATCCAAAGTCTTTTAAAAATCGTTATTAGACCTCATACCCTTCATGCTATAATTGTATTTTATGGCATCTAAGTGCAGTGAATATCCTTAAAAACCACTGAATTGGTCTCGGCGCCCATAGCACGATGGTTATGGTGCCAGCCATATACACCGAGGCTGGCGGGTTCAAACCTGGCCTGGGCCAGCTAAACAATGGCAACAGCAACAAAATAAAAAAAAGCCAGGCATTGTGGCAGGTGCATGTACTCCCAGCTACTTGGGAGGCTGAGGGAAGTGAATCCCTTAAGCCCAGGAGTTTGAGCTGTGATGCTGCAGCACTCTACTGAGGGCAGCATAGACTGTATCTCAAAAAAAAAAAAAAAATTGAATTGTGCTTTTTAAATTGGTGGATTATGTGGTATGTAAATTATAACTCAATAAAGCTGTTAGAAAAATCTAAGTACAGGAAAGAGAGACAGGTGTATTTTATTAAACACCTGCTAGATTACACAAGGCCCATTATCTCATACAATCCTTTCAACAATCCTTCTTGGATTCTAGAGAAATTAAGAAACTTGTTCAAGTGGAAGAGTAAGGATTTGAACCCACATCTGCTAAGATGCCGACGCTCCTGTCATTCTCATTCCCTGGTAACACAATGCCTCTTTGTCACACTGCTGCATGCAAGGCATTGTGATTGGTGCCCAGTTGCAGTGGTCTGCCAGGCAGGTAGAGCTTTGGGACCATGTGGACCCTTAGGACAGTAACAGGTGATATTGTAGCTTAGAGAGTGTTAAGAGTAGAAAGATCAGCAAGCACCAAAAGGTGGATAACCCATAAGAAAGCAAATGTGGTTATCAGCAAGTGAAATCGGCGGTGATGGAGTAGGAGGGAAGTGTTGAAGAGCGTGAGGGGCTCAGAATGGCAGTGTGGGTCAGGTAGGACAAGGGTAGGTGCCAGGTCTCAGCTTAGCCTGTGCATTACCCAGGAAGAACAGGTGTAAGCAAATAAGAGTACTGATGTGGAAGGGATCAGTGACCTGGTCGGGTGACGGACGCAGGGGCTAAAATCTGGAGAATTAAGGATTTAGGAGCTATAGCAGGGAATCAGAACTGAGACTCAATCACAGGATGAAGGCAGAAGCCCAGAAGCCAGAACCAAGCAGGACAAGTCACAGGGTAACCTAACTATGTCCTCTGATCTACTTAAACAGGCTTCCTTAAAGCCCTCAGCTAGACACAGGAGTTGCCCTCCAAAAGGGGGAGGGCTAAAACTTCAGATGAGTGTCAGATGTCCCCGCTGGGACTGACCAATTATTAAAGGAATTGGTGAGACCAGTGCCCATCCTGTTTTGTTTTGTTGCTGCAAGACATACAACCAGCGTCAGCTGTGAGTACACATACCCCTGTGGAAATATTCAATGTTAGACAAAATACTGGGTGAACCATCTTCTTTACTACGTGAGGAGGTGTCTAAGACATTGTTTGTGGGATAACCATGAATCTGTTGCATCTAATCTTATCTGCATTTAATCTCATCAGCAAAAATTGCCTGTGTGCATGTGTGATTTTGATAGGTTGATGTGATGAGACCACCAGGTGGGCATAAACAGGCAGCCCCTTTCTGCATAGTCAGAACCCCTAGCTTAGCCTCTTTCTCTGCCAGCCCACTGACTTAGCCAAGGCTATTTGGGTTTGAAGTAACAGAGACCTCTCACACTTGCCTGAGCTAAAATGAAGAGTATACTGGACATGGGCCAGGGCAGGAAGGGCAGCCGGGCTTCACAAGATGGGAACAAAGCCCTGAGAGGCCACTGGGAGTGGAGACAGCTCTGCTCTTGCCACCTCCCTTTTTCTTTTGGGGGTGACCTGGTTTCTCATCTCTTTCTCCCTGACTCTGTTTCAGTCTCTTCTCCTCACAGCCTGGTTTTCTCTGCTTCCCAGGGTACGCAGTGAGAATGGCCACACCAGTCCCCTCTTACATGCTGTCCTAGTTCCAGGGCCAATTGTGACTGACCAAAGGCCTGTGTCCCAATTTCAGGTGACCTGGAGGGAGAATATGGTGTCTCCCTTGGGTTAGGAGTGTCTGCCCCCATCATCTGTGGCCAGAGCAGCAGAAGCACTTGGGGTGACAGTGGGCCCTACCCCTGGGGCAGGGGCTGGGGTTGGGGGAAGCTGTTAGGAAAGGAGGTCCAGACTGAACAGAAGCCTCTCCAGGTGTCTACTCCCTCCAAACAATGTCTCTGTCCCTCTGGCAGCTGCTGGCTCTAAGTTCCCCCTTCAGGCTGTCTCCCTGTGGCTCTGCCTTCTCCCTGAAACACTGAACATTAATTGGACATAGTTTGTTAACTGAAAACATTTTGTGCATAAACTTCTGAAAATTGGTAATGAATGTCTATAATAAAGCCATTTTCTTTTCACGTGGAATAATCAAATCTGGGGACCACATGTTGAGGGGGGAACCACATGTTGAAGGGGGAGCACTTTAAACTAAAGACATACCAAGTACATGGGGACTGAGCTGGTTTATAAGGATCTACATGTGCCTGACAATATAGCTTACAACTAACAGCATTATTATGGGTAATACACAAGTAGTTCACTTGCAAAGTGCCTTTTTAAACAGCCCTTACAATGTGTCTGAATGAGAACAACTTTCTTCACACTTCTTCAAGTGGCTGAACAATGCCCGGGCATCTGACACTCATCAGAAGTTTTAGCCCTGCCCCGTTCAGGGGCAAATCCTGTGTCTAGCTGAAGGCTTTAAGGAACCCTGTTTAAGTAGTTCAGAGGACACAGTTAGCTTACCCTGTGACTTGTCCGGCTTTGATAAATTTTAATTTCATAAAATCTGAAATTAGAAGTGAGAAGCAGAAAATCTGGAGGTTCTGAATTAAGTGGGTTCCTCCTTCTTATTTATAAGGTGGCATTAAGGGAACTCTAGGGCAAGTTGTTAAATCCAAAGGCTATGGTATTCTTAGGTTCTGAGAGGCTTTTAGGTGATGGTGGTGGTGGTACTGATGGTATCTGAGCACTTAGTCTGTGCCAGGAACTGTGCTAAGCAAGTCACATGGATTATTTCATTTAATCTTCACAACCTCCTTATCAGGTAGATAGTATTGATACAGGGGTCCCCCCCATTCAAGGTGAGACAGGGTACCCCAATTTTCCTAGGTTAAGCAAGTTCATGAAGGGAACACCCTGACTTTTTGCCCTGAGCTGGAGGGACTGCATTCATTCCTTTGTCAATAACACTCATTAACATTGAAAACATGTTTCTATTTGTCAAGTCCTGGCCAAATTTAATTCTCAAGACCTGATACCCCTAGATAAAAGAGCCCGCATAGAGACTCCCCAGTTAGTGCTAGTTCTATCACCCTTCCAGAAGCTCTGGTGCTTTTTACTTCTTCTGTATTCCTTTCTAACTTCCAATAAAAATCCTATCTTACCGCTGATCTGTGATCCATGAGTTCATTCTTCGAATCCCCAAGACCAAGGACCTACTGAAGAGTGAAATTCCGGTATCAGTATGATGATCCCCATTCCACAGGTACAGGAATAAAGGCACGGAGATCGTTAAGTACCATTCCCCAGATCTCATGAACAATAACTTGCAGAACCAATGTATATACCTAAGTCTGGCTGAAACTGAAGACCTATGATATTAACTAATATATATTTAGCTCTCCCACCAAGAATTTTTTAAAATTCTGAAGATGAAGCTCCCTAGTGGACATTAGACCTTTCTGTCATTTCCACAACTTAGTAGGTCTCCTTATTTCTAGTGTATTTGAACAAGAATTGTTTTTTTTTTTTAATCTCTGTAAACTTCTGAACTGACTTGGATGGCACTGATCTTGAGGGCAATGTAAAAATGATTAAGACCTTCTTGGGGTTTTCAAGGAGCTCAAGGTCATCTAAAACTAATGAAGAGGCTTATAATGAGCATGGTTATAATATAACACTGAATATAATATACCATCCTAGAAACGTAAGGTTCCAAGAGATTAATGGAAGGAGCAGTCATGTCCATTAAGTCTATAAAAGTTACGATGTGCTGTATACGAATATTGTAAGATGAACTGTGTGAGAGGACAGAAATCCCATGTTAGTCAGAGTCATAAACAATTCCCAGGTATAATTCTCAGCAGGACCAATGTGACTTCTGGTAAATCATATAGCCATGTCTTTAATTGAACCATGGAAGGAAGCCCCTATGAGTAAGATGCAGACTTTAAAGGAAAAACAGACGCTAGATGGATGACCTGACCCCTGTTGTCTGTTCTCAGTAAACATTGCCCTTAAAGCAAATACTGCTATCGCAAGCTGTCAGCCACCAAGCTGAGGCAGGGGAGATGTTCAGAAAGAGATCTGCTCTCCATGTGACACTTTGGAACTCAAGGATCTCTCTAGAATAGTCCTAGGAATAAATGGATACACCTTGTTCTTTGTACTTTGATTGCAGAAACCAGCTTGTCACCTGCCACCAGCTGGACTCAGGGCATCTTGGTACTGCCTGCCATCCAGACATCTGAGACGACGCTAATTACTCGCTCTGTCCTCTGCTCCCATTACCAAGCCCTGCTTTCTGTTCAGGTAATGTGAGCCCGACTCTGCCTTTCTGCACCCCTCAAGGCTGCAGCAGTCTGTGAACAGGGCTTAGAGGCTTAACCATAGCACCAGGATGCACTCCCAACTTAGCTAACTTTGGATAAAATAGCCTGAAATCTCCTTTTCATTTATGTGCAGCTTTACATTACAAAGCCCGTCACAGTCATCATTAATTAAACCTGCCACTCGTTGCCCTCTGAGCCCAGGCTGAATAGGTCTGCTCATTTTACAGCTGACAGAACACAGAGAAAGGCTTGGGGATTTGCTGAAGTGAAGTGGTGTTCAATCAGGGAAGCCTGCTCTGAGTCTCTTCTGGTTCATTCTTCTTCGCCTAGAAGAGTCCTTCAAAGTGCTCAGCTCCTAACACCAAGCAGTTTAAGGAAATCAGCTGGGAAGAGGAGCTTGGCAGAGCGGCAGCAGTCTGCAACAGAGCCATCAGTGTAGGGTTTGGATTATTTGAAAGCGGCCGTGTCATATTTTTCTGGCTCTCAGTGCATGTTAAACACACACACACACACACACACACACACTTCTCCTGTCCAGTCAGGGAGCAGGAGCAGGACCCTGGGACATAGCTGGAAGGTTGCTTGGCAGCAATGCTACATTTGACCTGGTGGCCCACCCATTACCCACACTTAACCCCCTTTATATCACCAGATCCATTATATTAGAATTTTAAACAAACTTAAAATCAAACCTATTCCAAGAGCAGGCCCAGTCCCACGTTTTGTGGGATTTGGGGTAGGAGTGAAAGTGAAAGCCCCTTTGTCTAAATATTGAAGAATTATAGTCAAAGCTAGAAACCTGGTTTTTTATCTTGACAGATGCACATTTATAATAACACAGAAAATCAGTTTGAAGTTAGAACATTCCAGCTCCTAAGAGCGCCCCATCAAACCATAGTGTTTCAGGGAGGGAGTCCCAGCCCAGACTGAAGTCTTTCTTTCCCACCCACAGGCCCAGCTCATGTCATGAAGGGGCCTCACACACACATGATATACCCCTCATCCCACATGTCCAAGTTCTGGCCATAACTCCACTTCTTTGTAGCTGCCATATGGGCCTATAGTGCCACACCCAATTGTACAGTCTGTCTCAAAAGGACCGATCAGGGAAGAGTCCCACACCAATCCTGGAATCAAGGCAGGGAATTCCGAGCTCTGGGTACCTAGAACACAGCCTAAAGAGGGACGTGGCTTAGGTAAGGAACTCCACCTAGCCTGTGAACTCCTTCCCCAGAGGAGAGAACTGACCAAAAGAGAACAAAGGTAAGGCCCTCTAAATAGTAGGCCCCAGGGCAGGGGCCCCTCTTGCTAAGACAAAATAGCAAATCATATCTGCCCAAATTATAAATAAGCCAAAATAGGCATGATCTCCAGTAGGTATTAGAGCAGCAAACACATGAACGACCATGTAATTAAATTACTGGTGAGGTTTGGCTCTCATAACAAAAACAGATATCAAAACTGTAAGGGGTGATCCTAGAGTGAGTGCCCCTGTTGGTGCCTCCCCAAAATGGACCAAGTGGGAGGAAGAAGAGAATCATGACTCCCTGGACACTGGGCATGGCTCTTTGTGGGGGTCCTTGGGTCATCCAAGGTTGTGAGGAGCTGTGGGACAGCACAAATCCTCTGTCTGCGTTATTTTCCTCAGAATTAGGGTCATGATCCCAGTCCTGGCTTGATGTACAAATAAATTATAAAATTATGAGCTTCCTTATTATTAACACATATCTCAATTTTGTTGGAATTAATGATTTATAGCATTTAATGCTAGGAAAATACCAGGTGTGACAATTAAGTTTGTGGATTCATCCTAGAAGAAGTGTTACCCACCTCACTGCTGAATGTCACTGAGGTCTCCTTGGAAGTACTCCCCTTAGGGAAGTAGGCACCCATGCTGCCATTTAGTCCTCCCTTCAAGGCAACTTTGGAAATCTTTTTCTGAAGTGGCCATCAGAGCTGTCATTGTATTATTACCCTTGATATCCTGACTACCATCAAAATGGCTTCCTTTCAATATTTCCTTTCTCTTTGAGTAAAGAAAAAAGTCATTGGGGGCCAGATCAGGTGTGTAGGGAGGGTGTTCCAATACAGTTAGTTATTTATTGACTAAAATTTGCCTCACAGACAGTGTCCTGTGAGCTGGGAGATTGTTGTGATGTAAGAGTCATGAGTTGTCGGCCCCAAGTTCAGGTCGTTTTTGTATAATTTTTTCACACAGTTACTGTTCCACTGCCAAATAGTAAACTTGGTTAATGATTTGTCCAGTTGGTACAAATTCATAATGAACAGTCCCTCTAATATTGAAGAAGATTAGCAGCATCATTTTGACTAGATTTGGACAGACAGAACTTTTTTGGTTGCGGAGCATTAGCTGACTTGTACTGTGCACTTTGAGGCTTCGTTTCACGGTCCCATCTGTATACCCATGTGTCATCAGCAGTGGTGACACTGCCGAAACATCGTCTTGCCTTTTCCAAAGATCTTGATAAAGTTTGACTCTCCTTTCCTTTTGTCCATCGGTGAGCTCCTTTAGGACCATTTTTGTACATACCTGTCTCATGCCAAGATTTTCTGTGAAGATTTTTCTGTTTCTCTATCAATGTTTACATGGTCTTCTATGCTTCTCACAGTCCGCTGACAATTCTGACTCACAATTCAATGAATTTTTGCAATGTTTTCATCAGTTCTGCTCATTACTGACCTCCCTAACCTCTCTTCATCAGTAATGCTCTCTGTCCCCTGAGAAAAATGTTTAATCCATTTGTACACTGCTGTTTTTTTCATAGAATGATCCCCATAAACTTGGACTAACATATCCATAATTTCACTCCCAGTCTTGCCACGTTTAACAAGAAATTTAATGTTTGTTCATTGCTTTGATTCCAGCTCTGAGATTCTTGCAACAGCACACGAAAACATGCAACAGCAATAATGAACCCCACTCAGCAAGACACCACCACACATCGACACCAACACGGCAGTGAGACACGGATTTATCAAGGTTATGAAACTTTATCGAGGTGTATGCACAGTGCTGCCAACACATGGTGGCAAGTTCACAGACTTAATTGTCATGTCTGGTGTGTCCACATGTAAAAAGTTTTTATCACTGAATTCTCAAAGCAAAAGATACAAATAAGGAAATATGTACAATGTTTATTTTTATGCTAATTTATTGTTGTTATGTATTTCTTTTTTATTTATTTATTTTTGAAACAGCATCTTTCTCTGTCATCCAGGCTGGAGCATAGTGGCACTATCTTAGTTTCCTGCAACCTCAAACTCCTGGGCTCAAGTGTCAAGCGGTCCTCCTGCCTCAGCCTCCAGAGTAGTTGGGACTACAGGTGTGCACCATCATGCCTAAGTTGTCATGTGTTTCAATGTTAACAGCTTTGAATTCTAGATTCTTAGTTCACAAAAGGTCCAGGGGTGTCCAACCTTTCAGTTTCTCTGCACCACATTGGAAGAAGAGTTGTTGTGGGCCACACATTAAATAAATCCACAAATACTGATGAAAGCTAATGAACGACAACAACAACAAAGGTCCATGCGTAATTTTCATAATCTCCATCACCACCATTGGTAAGCAATACAGTCTTCACAGAATCCACATGCAGCCTGCAAAGCGTAGGTTGGACACCCCTGGCAATCCAACTTTTTCCAATAGCATTGTTTCTGATAAATGAAGGGCACATTCATAATGATCTTTCAAGGTTGGTCCTTTAAATTATTTTGCTTTTAATATGGAGATAAAAATACAGCCCAAATCAGAATTAAAAAGTTGGTTGGCACCCTTAGGTTGTGGTCACTTAGGGGGTTTGAACAGGTACACCTCCTCATCTCTCTATAACCCCCTCCCCACAGATCCATTATTTGTTCAGATAGAGCCACTCTGCAAAGCCAGGGACAATTCGTGTACCCCTGCTGACCCTACTTCTGGTTGTCAGTTGAATACAGCTTGGCCTGTCTACTACTGTGTCACAGCCTGCACAAGTATCCAACTTCCTAGAAGCATCCCTGAAAATTCCCCCAGCACAGCTCAGGTACCCATGTCATTGTGATTCATCCTCCTTGCCTCTCCAGCTAAGGCAATTCATGTCTCTAATGGAAGTGACTCAAGGCTGGTCAGCAGAACCTTGCTAGGATGGCCTTGCCCTGCCATCTAAAGAGAAGCATGGCTCTTGAGTGATGCTGATAACTGCTAGTAAAACCTGATGTAACTTTCCATTTATCCAGACTAGTTAGAGAATGCAATTTTCTAACACACTGGGTAATCCGCTCAATTATAGACTACCAGTTGTGAAAGAAGTATAAACTAGTTTTGAAAGAACTGTGGTACAAGAGCACATCACCAGTATATCACAGTTCTGCCTAGCACTGTAACTACATGTGGGCGTGCCCCACCCTCTCCTGTAACACCAGGGTGATCTATATCCATATTATCTCTATTCCCTTTATAGCATGTATCAAGTTGCTTTATATATGGTAGTTGCTAAACAAGTTTTTATTAAGTAAATGAAAATATAGAATAGAAACTATAATTTACCAACATGACTTAATTCTTCTAAGATGACTCAGAAGGTTATCTGGAACTGCACATTTCTTTAGGGTTGTTGTAATAAGTGTTATCTCTGGGGATGTTTAACTACTGGTTAAGTGGTCGAAAGGGGAATTCTGCAGGAACTGGAAGATAGGATTTGATAGCCACCAACTCATTCCAATTTCTACGTGCATGTGTTTAAAAGTCAAACACAGAAATGACCACGTGTAAAAGAATTACCCCATCAATAGCGCAATTGTTTATGAAACCAGAAAATTACAAATGAGTATTAAATTTTTTTTTTTATAAGCCTTAACCAGAATTCATGGTCCCTGATCATGATGGGTCAAGGAATCTATCTTTGTTTTGATACCATTAATGCTGTTAGTGTATTATTACCATTATTTAATTTTAATAACGCCCAAGCATGAGATTATAATTTACTACTTAATGCAAACATATTTGTTACTACGTTCTTGATATATGCAAAGCCCTGTATTAGTCATGAGGGATACAATGTGAATATAATTCTTGCCCTGAAGAAATTTAAATAATTCATCTCTAAAAACATTTCGTTGTACAGATCATTTTATAGCACTTTAAATGTCAGCACAGGAAATTAGCCTGCGTGTGATGTGACCCTCTAGCCTGTCCTATAAATCACTCAAAATACAGAACAATACAAAAGAAAATACGCCTATGTTAGCTTAATTACTTGATGTTCGTCTTTTTCTCAAAAACTCAGCATAGAGAATGTTCATTTAAGAATTTAGTTTTTTGCACTTTCAGAATGCTCAGTAAATACACATGTAAGGTGATTTTCATTTCAGTTTAGTACAATGTCTGCCAGTCACCCAGGACTCGAGGGAGGAAACAGCCCTCACAACGCCCCCTTGCTGATCTTTCTGGGGAGTGGTAGCAAGGAGCCCTGCCCTGGGACCCAGAACCAACCCTGGAGGCAGGGACAGGAGTTCTCAGTACAGTTTGTCAGGAACTCTGGTAATGGATGCTGTGTCCCTTCCTGGCAGCATCCTGTAAACATGCTGATCTTCAACTTGACTGTAGGACTTTGCAATTCAGTATCTTTTTAATCTAAAACTAAGGTCTTAGATTAAATCAGAGTTTCTCAACATTCTGCAAAACACAGGTCTCATATGGTGCTTCACCAAGGAGTACGGAGAAAGCAGTGTGCCACACCCTGGTGGGGGGAGTCGCAGCATCTTAAAGGTCTGAGAAACTGTACGGACAAAGCAATATGATGGCAGCATTCCTCACAAGGCTTTCACCATTAAACCCTTTCCTCTAGTGCTACCTGCTAGCATCTGCTGATTCACTTAGTGTTTTGAGGTACAGACTTGGAGAAACATGGGAATGAACAGTCTCTATAGTCATTGGTTTATTTTCTCTGGCACTCATTGGAAGAATAAAAGTTGTCTTGGGTCACGCAGTAAATACACCAACACTAACAAAAGCTGATTAGCAAAAAAAGATCCTTGTATACTTTTTGTGATATCTGACACCAAAGACAAACAAAAAAAGTCCTCACAAAATCAGCTGGGGTCCATGGACTGCAGGTTGGACACCCCTGGTTTATAACCTCTTAAAGCCGAAAAGAGTCTTAGAGAAGTCAAGGTCTGTTGAAGTTAACTATCCTGTCAGGGACCTCACAGCTAGTGGCAGACTAAGTCCCTTTTATTTGTCAGTTTCTTGCATTCTGTATTCTAGTAGCCCTGATGAATAAAATTTTACTGTGAGCAGAACTAGAGAAAGCATCAGCAGTTGAAATCTACAGGTAATTGCTAAGCTCCACAGTTTCCATCTTTGGTTAAGCATCATTGGTTGAAGTTACTTCTGATTAAGCAAAACTGGCTTCAATACTGGTTACTGTATTTTCTAATGCTGTCTATCTGCAGGCGGGTGGAAGTGTTTCTACCCACAATTCAAGAAGCCAGTGACAAGAGGGGAGGGAAGGCAAGAAGTACTGAGCGCAAAGCCCAGGTAATTTGCTCCTGGCGATGAAGAGTAAATTACCTTTTTTTGGTACTGAGCTCAAGGAGATCCTTTGATTTTTTTTTTTTTTTTTTTGGCTGGGGCTGGGTTTGAACCCACCACCTCCTCTGGCATATGGGACCGGCGCCCTACTCCTTGAGCCACAGGCGCCGCCCGATCCTTTGATTTTTATTTTTTAAGTATGAGTCATAAATTCCTCTGGTGTAAGGAACAGGAAAAGAGAATGGATCCTAGCCATACTGACCTGAAAGCCCAGTCTCCTAGATAGTGTCTCCTTTACACCAGCTTGAAAACTGTCTCACACCTCTTTTAGTGGTCTTGGCCTCAAGTAAAACAGACACAAATAATGTTAGGCTTCAATTTATTCTCACACGCTTTGTTTGTAACAAATTCTTTTAAGTTTGTGACTAAGTAAACAACAGTATTCTCCCAGCAGTGAACTGGGTATTCTACAGTTCCAACTATAGCATATAGCTTAGCCCCAAAGTAATTAAAGAAGCAAATGATTTGCATTCTTTTTCTACAAAACTACTCTTGAGTAACAGATGGCGAACACAAATGTTTTGCTCTAGAGACATATGGAAAACTCTCTGTTTCATAAAAGCCTCAATAAATATTAAACCCCCAATGATACCATTCATTGCAGAAATAAAATGTTATGGTAATCCCCAAACGGGCCTAATTAGCCTGTAAAGTTACTCGAGTTTTAGAAAGTAATAAGTGGGAAATGACTATGTGCTTGGGATTTCATCAACAGCTTTTCTTAATCTGAATATTCATCTCGGCCCAAAGGAATCACCTATTCAGTGTTATTTCTTTAGCATTCTATTAGGCTGTCATCATCATTTATAACTGTAATCTTAAAAAAACAGTAATCAAAGAGTTCTGCTTGATATCATATTGAATATTGACTTCTGTCTGAATAGTGAGAGCACAGAATTTCATCAAGAGATAGAATGTTTTATGATAACTGCTGGAGCAATTCAACATGCTCCTCAATTAACTTTGTTCATCAGCCCTTGCTGCTGTTAAATTAGAAAAAAAAAAAAAAAAAGGAGGAGGAGCCAGGCATGGTGGCATGTGCCTTTAGTCCTAGCTACACCGGAGTCTGGGGTAGAAGGAATGCTTAAGCCCAGAGTTCAAAACTATGAATGGACTATGACCACGCTTTGAGAGTCCCTGAACTCCACCCTGGGCAATGTAGTGTGACCCTGAGTCTAGGGGAAAAAATTATTTAAAAAAGTCTGCTGGCTCGGCACCCACAGCACAGTGGTTACAGCACCAGCCATATACACTAAGGCTGGCAGGTTCAAACCCGGCCCAGGCCAGCTAAACAACAATGACAACTGCAACAACAACAACAAAAAAAAATAGCTGGGTGTTGTGATAGGCACCTGTAGTCCCAGCTACTTGGGAGGCTGAGGCAAGAGAATTGCTTAAGCCCAAGAGTTAGAGGTTGCTGTGAGCTGTGATGCCACAGCTGTGATGCACTCTACCAAGGGTGACATAGTGAGACTCTGTCTTAAAAAACAAAGTCTGCTTAAAGTTACTCAAGAAAGTATTATCCATGTGAAGAAGAAATTATAGGCAGGAATCTGATTGTATTTGGCTCAAATACAAAGCAGAATTTTATTTTTCTCTTAACCCGCAAATTTGACAGCCCAATAAGTCTTTGGTGACTTGATAAATTGTTGTTGCCATCTCAGAAAGGACTGAAACTTTGCACTCCTTGGAAAGAGAGAAGTGCCAAAAACTGAGTCATAAGGGTGAACTGAATGCTATTTAGAACAGGGAACTGGGTATCTTTGGGCTCCTTTCCCAGCACCACACCCTTCGTAGCCTGCATGGGACCTGCAAGGCCTCTGAGGCTGCTGATAAATCCTCTCAATTCACAAGGGTGTTTGGGTGTCTTGGGAGACCAATGTCTGTAAGACAAAAATGCCCAGATCTCAGGGCATTTGCTGTAGAAGCCTGGATTTAAGAGCCGGACGGATTTTACAGCTGGAACTGGGTTATCTAATCCAGCCCCCCTCATTTTACAGATGAGGAGTTGAGGCATAGAAAGGATGTACTTATTTAAGGTCACAGAGCTAGGTAGTGACAGAGCTGGAAATAGAACCAAGGTCATCTGATGCTTAGTCCAGTGCTTTTTACATTATAAAGTCCCAGGGCAGATTTGTCAAACCCTGATAGAAAAATTAGAAAGTTTGAGGCTGCAAAGTTTTTTTAACACGAGCTTTAACCTTAGCTAATTGCTGAAATAGGGCAGAAAAGGAGCCAGGTAGGCAAAAGCCTATGTTAATTCTGAATTTGGGCCACACATTCTCTCCTCAAGAAGGCCACGTTTCCTTCTTCCCCATTAAACATCAATCCATCTATTTAAGAGAATGACAAGTCAGAATTTTCCTAGATTGAGCTCCATAGTTACTCCAGAAATTCCAACAAAACCAATCATTTAGTAGTACTTGACACAAATATCCATGTGTGTTTGACTCTTAAACACAGGTGATAGTGTTCATTTGTTGGTTCCCAAGCCTTGTCCAGTCTTCTCAAACGCCTAACCTCAAGTGATCCTCCTGCCTCAGCCTCCTGAAATGCTAGGATTACAGGCATGTATCACCACACCCTGCATTCTTTTTCTTTTCAGAGACAGTCTGTCTTTGGTGACTGGGCTAGAGTGCAGTAGCACAATCATAGCACTATAGCCTTGAACTCCTGGTCTGTAGGAGGTCCTCCTGCCTCGGTCTCCTGAGTAGCAGGGATTATAGGCTCGCACTGCCACCCCAGCTAATTTTTTTATTTTTTGTAGAGATGGGGTCTTGCTGTGTTGTTCAGGCTGGTCTTGAACTCATGGTCTCATGCAATCCTCTTGCCCAATCTTCTTGATTTCTGACAGAACCCTGTATTTTGGTGAGACAGATGCCATATCCAGATCCAGGTCAACTTAAACCAATTAACCAAGGCCACTCTTGGGCCTGGATTGGTTCAGGGAAGGTTAGTCAAAGCCCATGGGACTCAATTTCAGGGCACTTATTTGAACTCTTGGAGAAGAGGATTCTCTGCATTTTGCTTTGTTTGAACGTGGAAGCAAGACCACATTGTTTGAATGTAGAAGGAGCCCTAGGAATTTCAGGAAGACATTTTGCAACCACGATGGGGCTGACCTGATGAATAAAATAAGTGCTACTTTGAGGAAGCAATGCTGAGAAACAAAGAGGGAGAAACCAGGTCCTAGGCCTGTCATTCGAGCTGCTGCACTAAGCCTCACCTGTCACTAGATCTATATCTGATTCTTTTAGTATATGATTAAGTATTTTTATTATTTAAATAAACATTGTTCAGTCATTTAGTGTTCTGTTATTTACTACCATAAGCACCCAGTGTCTCTTCTGATGCTGATTGTGAGTTTCAGTATATCTTGACTTTGCTATTGGATGAGAGTCCATTTTAAAAGTTGGCCCCAAAAGACCTTCTTTAATAACTCAAGTTTACAAGAAGCTCTACCCAAAATGCATAGTACCTCCTGCAAAATTCTACAAAATAGCCATGCCTAGGTTAATAAAATGAGTGCATTTTACTGTCAGAAAAAGTGACATTTTATTGTCAGAAAAAGACATAAGGGAGGTATTAGAATGGATTCCTTCCAAGCCACCCTTTAGTGTAGTAAAATATTGAACCTTACTCTCCACACATGCAAAGCTGCACCTCCTCTGTGTATAGTTAGACCCATCCAGAAATGGAACCACCGGAATAGTTGCAATTTGGTTGGCCTGTCTATTCTAGGTGATTAGATATCTACCCTTGACTCCCAAGAAAAAGAATTTTGCCTTTATATGAGCATTAGACTTGGCCCTTGCCTGTCTGTAGGGGTCTATGCCAAGATAGCCTCCCATTCTGTCATGTTCTTAATCCAGGGTTGAGGGATGCACAATGTCCTCCCATCTCTTTTACATCCTGACTTTGTTGTAAGAAGCTAGGTTTGTAGAGACTTCTTAATTAAGCAGATACTATACTTTCATGTAGCATTTTTTTTGGTATTATCACCTTTTTTTTTGTTAGTGTATTTTTTTGGGGGGGGCTGAGGCTGGGCTTGAACCCGCCACCTCTGGCATATGGGGCCAGCACCCTATTCCTTTGAGCCACAGGTGCTGCCCTTATCACCTCATTTTTATTTAACCTTTGTATCCAGTGGTAACATGCAAAATATGAGCATTTGACCAATCAGATTGGAAGCCTGACCAATCAGAATGGATGGACACCCAATCAATCAGAATGGGTGCCTCACCAAACCGAATTAAAAGCCAGCCAACCAGAATGAGCGCTTGACTCATCAGAATAAATGCAGTACGTGGACATGCCACATATCTGCCTCACGTTACCATTGAACTTTTTACTTATGGGCTCTCTCCTCAATTAAATGGCAGCAAACTAAGGGCAGGGACCACATGATAGATCTCTTTGTATCCTCCAGGTGGCCTTGCTGAGCTGGTTTCATGGTATGCACTTAATGAATGTTTGAGTGGACATTATTCATCCAGTGATTGCTCAGGAAATATCAGTGAGTGGAAAGACTTCAGTTTGTCCCTCTCCGATGACAATAATTATAGAATTATACACTGGATTATCACTAAACAAATAGCATGTTTTTGAATGACACACAGGTGATAAGAGAAATTGGTATTTTTAAGGGCTTATCATTCAATGTGATCTTGACAAACTGTAAAAATAATATGTAATCATACTGATTTCTTAAACACAACAATGAACAGTATGCTTATAAAATGGATAACATAGAAATGCAGGGTAGAGTACAAATAGAAAGGGATTGGCGAAGCCCCGGAATACCTAAGACTCATCTACAGCAAGTAACAAACTAAAGGTGTCCCAGATGTTTTCAAATTAGCCAGACTGTTGGCATGACGGATCTTCATTCATTCATTTCAACAGCTTAATTGAGTCCCTACTGTGTGTAAAGCATCATGCTAAGCATGCCGGGGATTCAGCAAATTAGTGATGTCTCTTTCCTAAAAGAGCTCAGGTTTTAAGGGAGAAGACAAAGAAGTACACAGACTATTAAAAAGCAGAAAGAGAACTTATTCAACAGCTGAGTCATCAGTCAGTGAAGATAATGACCATAAAGGACATCTTTGTAGCCCACCGGGACAGCTGTGCTGAACAGATGGCAGAGGGCCAGAACCCAAGAGAGGTTGGGCAGAAACATCAACA
The DNA here is from genome assembly GCF_027406575.1 of Nycticebus coucang. Classification (NCBI taxonomy): domain Eukaryota; kingdom Metazoa; phylum Chordata; class Mammalia; order Primates; family Lorisidae; genus Nycticebus; species Nycticebus coucang. The sequence goes on from NC_069785.1 coordinate 65,583,548, forward strand.
CTGCTGGGTGTAGGCTGATGGCAAGGGGCTGCTTTGCCTTTAATTTTTTGGGACCATCTTATGTCTTGGCTTCTTGCAGGGTACACTCAAGGGTAAGAAAAGTTCCAATAATGACTGATACCAGTTTTGCCAGCCCTTAATAAGCAGAGGTCTAAGCCAAATTTAATTTCGTCTAAGCAATTAAGAAAGGTTACTTTCCTTTCGTTTTTTTCTTTCCTTCTTCCCTTTCTTCCTCCTCTCCTTTCTTTTCTTCTCCTCTCTCTTCTTTTCTTCCTTCCATTCTTTTTTCTTGAGACAGCATCTTCCTCTGTTGCCCTGGCTAGAGTGCAGTGGCATCATTATGGCTCACTGCAACCTCAAATTCTTGGGCTCATGTGATCCTCCCACCTCAGCCTCCTGAGAAGCTGAGACTACAGGCAAGCACCACAGAACCTGTCTTATTTTTCTTTTTTTTTTGTAGAGAGGAGACTTGCTGTGTTATTCGGGCTGGTCTTCAATTCCTGGTCTCAAGCAATTCTCCTGCCTCAGCTTTCCAAACTCTTGGTGTTAGAGGTGTGAGCCACTGCCCTCAGCTGAAAGGTAATATTTCATATGCTCCAATGTCATTGAGCAATTTAAACCAGTTTAAAAAAAAATTTTTTTTTTTTTGAGACAGACTCTCACTATGTCACCCTAAGTAGAGTGTTGTCGCGTCACAGCTCACAGCAACCTCCAACTCCTGGGCTTAAGCGATTCTCTTGCGTCAGCCTCCCAAGTAGCTGGGTCTACAGGCACCCACCACAACACCTGGCTATTTGTTGCAGTTGTCATGGTTGCTTAGCTGGCCTGGGCTGGGTTCAAACCCGCCAGCCTTGGTGTATGTGGCTGGTGCTGTAACCATTGTGCTATGGGCGCCACGCCTAGTTTAAAAATTTTTAAATTGGCTGGGTGCAGTGGCTCACGCCTATAAACCCAGCACTTGGGAGGCTGAGGCAGGTGGATTGCCTGAGTTCACAGGTTTGAGATGAGCCTGAGCAAGAGCGAGACCCCCGTCTCTAAAAAATAGCTGGGCATTGTGGTGGGCACTTGTAATCCCAGCTACTTGGGAGGCTGAGGCAAGAGAATCGTTTAAGCCCAGGTGTTTGAGGTTGCTGTGAGCTATGACACTACAGTACTCTACAGAGGGTGACAAAGTGAGACTGTCTCAAAATAAATAAATAAATAAATAAATATATAATTTTTAAATTATTTTAAAAATTTGCATGGAGAACACACAGACCCTCAAGATTATGTTTGTAGATTCTAGGTGAGGAGGTTGACCTGTGAAAAGTGAATAATGCCCTTGGAATTGTGCAACATGAGACTATCTTGCCTGCTACCATGAGAAAAGCCAGGCTGAAGACGAAGTAAACACAGAGGAGGGCAGGAACAAGAGAATATAGGACAATGAACTGAAGCTATATTCAAAACCAGCCTACAGCTCACATAGACTTCATATGAAGCAGACCTCACCTCACCACATTAGAATGGTCATAGGAAAGGACTGTGACTGACCCAGCCTGGGTCACATGCCCACCTCCATGTCTGGAGGAGTAAACTACCATGATTTACAGCCACTGGTAGGGGAAGAATGGCTTTCCAAAAGTGGGAAGAAAAGAGTATTAGCCTGATAAAATCTATAAAGGGTAAATATCTTGGACACCTAGGTATCTGTAGTCAAACTGTGATGTACACTGTCAACTCTAAGAAGGCATCATTAAACATTCACTAAACCCAGTTCAATATTCTGGCCTGCCTAGTGTTCTGTGGTGATGTGGCATTTCCAGGATGGGTTTAGGCAACTGATATAAAGCATTAGTGTGGTTGACTCAGAGCACTGTAACATGGATATTTATTATTAATATTACTATTTTGAGACAGAGTAAGACTCACACTCCTGGGTTCACTCACAGATTCACACTCCTGGGTTCAAGCGATCCTCTTGCCTCAGTTTCCCAAGTAGCTAGGATTACAGGTGTCAGCCACAACGCCTGGCTAGTTTTTCTATTTTTACTAGAGATGGGATCTCACTCTTGCTCAGGCTGGTCTCAAACTCCTGACCTGAAGGGATCTTCCTGCCTCAGCCTCCCAAAGTGCCAGGATTACAGGTGTGAGCCACCACACCCCACCTGTAACATGGATATTTAGAAAGAAGAATAGTCTGCTGGTACCACTTGGAGAAAGAAGGAACAATGGCCACCAGCAACATGGTACCCTCAGCTCTATAAATATACTGTATGTCTAGACCTTTGGGCAAAATGCCTTGACTCCATAGTACTCAGTTACTACTACTCTAAATTACATATTGCTGCATAAACATGAAAATAATGCGTAAAAGAAAAAAATCTGATTCTTCTCAAAGTATTGTCAATATATCAAAAATCTTTCAGTGGTTCAAGAATGGTGCACAAACTTACCAGCTAAAAAGTCCCAATATGGAGAAAAACTGGGGAAGTGAAAATAAGACAAAAATTTTTTTTTTAAATTCCCATCAATTAATAAAATTTCCCTAAGGAAATTTAGGGACTTTAAAATTCCCAACTCTAGCTTCTCTTTTGAACGTAAGTTCTTTACCATATCAGCTTATTCTTATTAATTCAGGAAGAAAATGGCCATAGTTGCAGATGGTGGGACTGAAAGTTGTTTTAATAAGAAAAAATTTTTTAAAAGAAAGAAAATTCCACTGGTCTTTGAAAATTTTCCCCCTCTTTCTTTCAGGGATGAAGGCATAGGAAGGATATGTCCACACTTGTTCAGACCTTGGCTGAAGCCAAGTACAGAAACTTGCCCGAAGACTGGTGTGGGCAAGGAGAATCAGCCTGTGCCAGAGGGTATAATCTCCTCTCATTAGGGGGCATATTCTGTGATTTAGACCTCATTAGAGCTTTATGCCCATCAAGTGAGCTCTAGGAATTAGATGTTCAGTAAGCAGCAGCAACAGAACTCTGGGTACTGTATGCAAGTGTGCCTTAATGATGATGCATTTCATCTTCCATACACACAGAAAGTGAAGGTCAATACTAGGACCAACTAAGTCTTCTGCCCCCATTGGACTAAGAATAGAATATTGGTGGCATTGTATGTGAAGTCACAAGGCACCCAAGATGTGTCTTAGAAAAGCCTGCTGTCCTGTTCAACTGTCGAAATTTTTTCTTATTCCACAAAAGGTTGAGTCTACTGGTTCCCTTAATAATCTTGAACCCTCCAGAAGGTGATTTCTTATATCTAAGGTAAATATCTGAGCCAGTGGTTCTCAAATATTTTAAGACTCTTTTATTCTCTTAAGAATTGAGGACCCCAAAGAGCTTTTGTTCATGTGGGGTTTATCTATCGGTGTTTGACAAATTAGAAATTAAAGCAGCAAAGGGGTAAGATGAGATGAGAGGCAGGCCTGGTAGGACGGAGCTCCTGGTCCCAAGCCTCCTTAGCATATGCGCTTCCACATTACATTAACCAGCTTATCTCGTTGGGTTTCTGCCATAGTGTATGAAAGTGGACTGAACAATACATTCACAAGATAAAGAATTAGTATAAGACAATAAATAACAAAGGATTAAGTTGAATAGAACAGAATGCTGTTTCCCCTCCTCGTTTGTCACCCATTGAGAGTCTACTGAACATTAATGAATACAGCCATCACCACTAACACAGCAGCACCTTACGGTTTTCAAAGCGCTTTCACATTCGGTATCTCATTTAATTTTCACTACAACCCTAAGAAATAGCTTGTTTTTATATCCATTTTACAGATGAGAAAACAGAGATACAGTGCCTGCGCGACAGTGTTTAAGCAGCAGAGACAAGACTCAACACAAGTCTCATTCCCTTAATTCCCAAGGCCATAGTTCCCGCCTCATAGGATGCTAGCGATTTTACAGGCCTGTGGCACAAGCCTTCCTAGATTGTTTTAATCCATCCTCTGGGGGACAGGGTCAGTATAGCAGATGCTCTACTCCTATTTTGCGCTGGTCTGTGTGCGGCGAAGAAAGGGGCATGGGCGGGGTTCAAGTTAGCACCTATAATCATTCTTTTCCAGTTCTGTGACTGAGGGGCTGCGGGAGGGAGCTTAGAGATGGTGCTTAGAACCGGAGAAGCTGGGTGATACACTTTGCAGATAACCCGCAGGCTGCAACAGGGCAGCGCCAAGGAAAGAAAGCATCTCTACTCCGACTCGGTGGAAGAGGTGCGGAAACTACTGGACTCTGATTCCGAGGTCCTTGATTTGAAAGGCGCCTGCACACAAAGAAACGACGAAGTTAAGTTCCAGCGGCTCAACGAGCAGAATTCGAAACGGTTTCTCCCTTCCCAGCTTGGGTGGGAACTCCTCATGCACTGGGTCATCCCGCGCAGAGCCGATCCTTCATATGCCGGGACCGCCTGGACAGTCCGTGCCGGGCACGCCCGAGGCTCCCCAAGGAACTACAAGTCCCATTAAACCCCGGGGGTGCGGGCGGTGATGACGAAGTCCCCACGGATTGGCTGTACGGGGCGGGGCGCGCAGGCCGACTCCAGGAGGAGGGGCGGGGAGAGGGCGGGGCGAGCGGCGGCGGATTGGCGGGCACGCCCCCTCGCCCGCGGCCCCCTCCCCGCCTCTCTCCGCCGCCGCCTCTAGCTCTCCGGTCAGAGGGCCGGAGCGAGAAGATGGCGAAGACGTACGATTATCTGTTCAAGCTGCTGCTGATCGGCGACTCGGGAGTGGGCAAGACCTGCCTCCTGTTCCGCTTCTCAGAGGACGCCTTCAACACCACCTTCATTTCCACCATCGGTGAGGGAGGCGCTGCGGCCCGGGACGCGGGGAGTGAGAATTGGGGGGCGGGTACGAGGGGACCGTGGAGAGGGGCGGGGGCGCGCTTGGGAGCCGGAGAGAGGAGACCCCGGGGACTGCAGAGCGGCGAGGGCAGTGAGAGGCGAAGGCGTGAGGGAGAGGGGCGGGCAGGGACCGACGTAAGGCTGGGGGTGAAGGGGGAACTTGGGGGTAAAGGAACGGGAAGGGGACCGGAGGAACAAGGACTAGGGGCATTGGGAAAACGAGAGGGTTTCGGGGCTAACAGGGAGGGGTCTAGAAGGACAAAGTGAGGGGGAAACAGGAAATCTCATGGAGAGAGAGAAGGGGCTAGTGAGTATGAAACTGGATTAAAAGGCAGGAAAGAGGAAGGAAATGTGAAGGGGGAAAATGAAGGGTTGTGGGAATGGAGAGATAATAGGGAGAGGGACAGAGGACACAAGGGATAAGAGAGGCGAGAAGCAGGCGATCGGAGGGGAATTGAGGGGAAGGAGTGATCAGGAGGTAAGGAATGAGGGTTCACTGGCCGCAAGAGGTCTGGGCAGAGATGCTGTAGTAGGGGCAGAAGATTGCAGGTGGGAGAAGAGTTCAGAGAACCAGAGGGCGGAATGAGGATACTTGGTGGAGAAAGTAAGGGAGAGCTGGGTGTGCGGCAGACTGGAAAAGAGGAAGCAGCATATACAATGAGGAGAGGTTGAGCAAAGAAGACAGAGAAGACTAAAAGGGAGAGGAAATGGAAAAGTAGCGGGGTGCAGGACTTGTTCCTGTAACTGGGAGCACTGGTTC